>NC_133659.1:90192500-90535316 GCF_037893015.1 Macrotis lagotis
GCTTAATAATTACCTAGCTGTGTGGCCTTGGGCAAGCCACTTAACCCCATTTGCCTTGCAAAAAACCTAAAAAAAAAAAAAGAAATAACTACTTGCCCCAATGATGATACATTAACAGTCAATTTGGTTTTTTTTTAGTTTTTGCAAGGCAATGGGGTTAAGTGACTTACCGAAGGTCACACAGCTAGGTAGGCAATTGTTAAGTGTCTGAGGTTGGATTTGAACTCAGGTCCTCCTGACTCCAGTGCTGGTGCTCTATCCACTGTACCACCTAGTTTCCCCAATAGTCACTTTTATAGATAGATAGATTATAGCACTGTAGTTAATATGATGAACCCAGATTCTGAAATATGATTTGATGAGCTCAGTAAGAGTCTTGATTAAATTTTTGTCACCATCAATTATAATTCATACTAAATGAGTACACTGAACAAGACCCCTTTTCACATACTCTTTATATATGTTCATTAGAATACAAAAGGTAAAAGGAATCTGTGAACTGGTAAATGAGTTCAAATCCAGTTTCAGACAGTAGCAGACTGTTTGATCCTAGGCAAGTCAATTAATCTCTTAGCCTCAGTTTCTTATCTGTAAAATGGGACTTATAATAACATCTACCTTGCAGAATTTGAAGGTCAAATGAGATACTATTTTTAAAATTGTATAGTATACAAAAATACTATATTATAAAATTTCTTTGTGAATATTAGAGGATCATATAAAAGTCAGCTATTATTATTGTTTGTTGTTGTCATTATTAATTTCAATTTTCCCCTTTCCAGACGAACTGAAATTTGAATCCAAGATTCATTGTTCTCAACTTATTATTCATATATTCATATAGTGGATTACAATACGCTAGATTGTCCCAAGAATGTAGATAGAGATAGTGACTATCTAGAGTTTCCTATAATATTAGCTAAAATTAGCAAACTCAAGGGTATATGAAATAGAATCCAAATATGAGTGTGTTTTAGACTACAGCAAAAACAAAATCATTTAAGAAGGTAGAAAAAAAGAGTTCTTCTGAAATTCCTTTTTATAAATGTCTTTCAAAAATAATTCAGGCATTGTTTTCTTTCACAAAATGATTATTATAGAAATGTTTTTCATGACTGCACAAGCATAACCTATATTGAATTGCTAACCTTCTCAATGAAAGGAGGACTGGAGGGAAGAAAGGAGAGAATTTGGAACTCAAAGTGTTTAATATTAGTATTAAAAGTGTTTTTATGTGAAACTGGGAAAAATAAAATAGCAAAATGAAAAAAAATTCAGACAGTGCTTTATAGCAGTTTATGATTGGATAATTTAACTCCAATTTCACATACACACAAAAATAATTATTAACAATTATATTAATTACCAAAATGTAGTTGAGGTCAGAGTTCATTAAAAAAAAAACCCAAACCCAGCATTTTGTGAAGTCTGTTTAAGAATATTTTCATTTCATTATTTTGGAGCTTAGTGTTATAAAGATTATACTAATTTTGGTGAGGTTTTCCTCAACTCTAATAGACTATGGTGTATTCTGCTCATATCTCCCTTTATCAAATCACAGGTACAGGTAATGGTAAGAAAAATTTTAAACTACACTGTATATTGCTTTTTGATTGAAGGCAGATGGATTTTCAGAAACCTGAATATTATGCTCTTTATGTGATATTGTTTAACAACATATGGGTAATATTCTTAAATTATCCCATAATTCATCCAGAAATATGTTTTACATTTTACATCACTAGAACAGCAAGTTGCCAAAAATTGTTCTTATTTTTCCCTCAATAAAAAAGATCTAATTAAGTATACAAATTGATCTGAAAAGCAATGAAATGAGTTCTTTTTATAGTTTTTCATCAATTATTAACCATAACACTTAGGAAGAGAAAGAAAGGTTATGTACTTTTGCTTTATAACCAAAAATAAAGTACAATAGTGAGCAAATATAATCAGGGTTTAACATTTATTAGACCTTTTTTTCGCAATACATTACACTGGTAAAATTCAGTTAGGTAAAAACTGCCAAAAAGAAATCAAAATCCTCTTACATTGAATATCAAAAGATTTGATCTACTTGCTTATAGGAACAAAAAGGATCTGACATTGGCAGAACTTCACAAAACTGCTTCTTTCCTTCATTGCTTTTCAAAAGATGAAATAGTGAGGAACATAAACCCAAAGTCTTGACATATATTGAAAACAAAAGGCTTTCAAGAAGTTTTAAAATTGCTACTACTTGTCTGTTACCATTCATTCAGCACTAATTTCAAATATCTTTGAGTGTGTGTGGGTAATTTAAATGCTAACCCAAAATGACTACTGGGAGTACTCTCAAAGTGGCAGCAAAGAGTTAAAATTTAATTCGGTTATTGCAAGAAGCATGGCAGTTCCTAACTCTCTGTGAAAGAGAGAGCAGGAAAAGCTGAATTACAGAAGCTGAAGCAGGGTTAAAAAAAACCCCACAAAACCCACAACCCATTCCCCTTCCTCTTTTCTGCCGATCCTTACAACAATTAGGCAAACTTGATAGTCTGAAGAGGAGGGAGGTGTACCTAAGCTTTCCCAGGAGAGTCTGTCTTTGTTTACATTTTGTAAAGTTAGGGTGACATAATTTTTCTAGCCAAAGATCTGGGTTCTCACACTCACCTGATTCTTGAGAAATAGAAACTGAGGCCTATAGCTTAGACTAATTTAGCACTATGTTCCTGAAAAGTCAACACTTTTGCCCCTTGTCACAAGTGGAATAAAGTCTGAGATTTCTTCAATAGAATATTACAGATTGGAAAATAGTTAACTATGTGCCCCTCATCCCTGACAAACAATTCTGGGATATTGGTGAAGAGTCAACTGATCCCACCTTATCTGTTGAAGGCCAGATGTCCATTCAATTCCTGGGGTTAAAGGGATATTCTGGTTATAGTTTGAATTATATGCTCTTTGCCTTAGATTAATTTACATTCTAGACTGTGAAGACCACATTCTTCATTAATGAGGGTGGGTCTGTGTGTGGGGGGGTGGAATCTTGTTAGGATAAATGTTATTCTTGACTCTTTTGCTTTTGCCTCAATCTCTCTAATTGATTGGGGTCCATTTTACAAGAAACGAATAAAACATTCTCTTCATACCTTGAGAGATCTCTGAAATTTATTTAAGTGGTATTTGTCCCACACATCTTCAACATATGTATATGAAAACTGTTGCATATAAGGTAGAGTGTTACCAAGAAATATAAAACTTTCATTGTCATCAAAGTTCATAATATTGGAAGAATTAATGTAGTACTGTGGAAAGGACACTGGAATTGTAGTAAGAGGGTCTAGGTTTAAATCCTTTCTCTATCATTATGTATATGACCCTAAGCAAATCAGGTGACAGATTCCTGACCTGAAAAACAAGGAAATTGAAAACATTGACCTCTAGGGTCATTTAGAATTATTAATTTATTTTTCTTGCTCTTATGATACTAGTGAGGGTAAGAAGGATATCTATGAACTAAAAAAAGTATGATTCACCAATAAGATGGGAATCACTATTGAGTAATCTGGCAATGAGGGATGTCTGATAGAGGAATTAGAATTTAATGATGATGCTGAAGGAATGACAATTTTGACTTCTCCTAACTTTTTTTGTTACCACTTTAAGTACTGCATTCTTTTCCATTTTATTTTTTAAAGTATCTTGATACTTGGTGGAATCATAAATGGTTAAATGTGTAACTCACATTTTGAAAAGAAAATGTTGTTTCCATACTTCTGAAGCTGGGAGAAATGGGTTTTAGGGTAGGTACTTAAGATCCTTAAGGATCATTATGGGTTCATTTTGGGTGATGAAATCACCAATTCCTCTGACTCAGGAGGAAAAGCAACGGTATAGACTTTAATTCACAAGTTACAACAAAAGTTCATAAGTTATAAAAAAAATTCACAAGTTAAGTTCTTAAGGTAAAGAAAGTTAATTTTCTTTTAAGAAGACAGTAAGTTTAAGCAAAGAAGAGACAGCTACAAGTTGGGCTGGGGAGAAGGAAAGAAAGGGAAACAAGGAAAACAGACAGTGGCTGGACTTAGATTGTCATGGATACAACCACATGGAGCTGGGACCACATGGATCTAGCAGCATAGAGAAGAGAGTGGGAGATAAAACTACCCAGAGTAGGATGTAGAAAGCAAGTCAGTCAGGGTAAGAGTAGTAAGGGAGGGTAAAAAGGGCAGGAGAGTTTATTAGACACCCCCAGAGTGGGTTGCCCTCTAAAGGAAGGCAAGCCATCAGGGATAAGTACTAAAAAAAAGGCATAGGGGTGAGAGATCACACTCCCCCAGAGTGAGTTAGTTTCACAGAAGACTGGTAACTCATCTGAGAAGTAAGAGAGTTTTTAAGGAGGAAAGAGGAAGATATAATGCGGAGGATTGTAGCCAGAGAACAGAGAAGAGGTAATGAGAGATATGTGACTGAGAGGTAGTAGCTCAGAAAGCAGAAATGAAATAATGTGGTATGTGTAGATGGGGGTGGGTAGGTCAAAGACTCAATTCTTTCTGGCTAAGAAAGGGTTATATTGTTTTGTTGATAGGGACTTTTGCCATCATAGGGCAAGGATTTACCAGCAGTCCTTGTCAAGGAGGGGTAAGGTACTTTACTAAAAGTTCTTTGACCTTATATCTTGGACAATGGGATGGGGTGGGAGGAGTTGAGGGTCAGTGACAATGTAAGGTATGTGTTCAGTGTAAAAGGAGTAGTTTAATTATGGAACATATTTCTCTTAATATTTTCCCTACTTTACTATGAGCTTGCTTGAGATGTGTCACATCTGGTAGAATTTGTAGGAGTCACAATGTTACCCTGAAAGAGAAAATACTTATAGCTGTATACTTGATACTCCAGTACTCTTCTTTCATCCATCTCCTAATAGTTCAACAATGCTAAACCAAATCCACTTGCTTAATGTTTGGGACTTTATTGTTTCAGAGTGAATGTAAATAGCAGATCTTTGTTTTGGCCAGAAACCCTGAGAGCCTCTCCTCACAGATAAAAAAAGGGGCTCTTCTTTGTTTCAGTTTTTTACTTGCTTTTTTTTCAGAGTGATTAAAATTGTTTTTATTAAGATATCTTAACAAAATGGTACACCTTTCTCATGGTGGGAGAGAGGGGCTACTTACTTACTTTAATCACTGTGAAGTTCTGATTACCTTGCACTTTCAGTTTATTTATTTAGACCATGAAAAAGAAGTTTTTCTTTGCTTTCTTTTACTTTACCTCACTTAATCATTGAGGACCCCTGGGGGTCTTGCCTTACCAGTTTATATTTATTTTTGGACTAAGCAAAACTGTCCATTCTTGACCTCTTTGTCTCATTTTTCTCTCTTACCTAGCCTTAATCATTGAATTGGCTTTGCCTCAGTCAAACTGTGACTTGGGAAAGAGCTTAACTTTAAAAGTTCAAGGTCTCCCATTGAATCCAAGACTATCTTCAATTGTGCTGACCCACAACCTCTGAAAACAGCTGACTCTGGAGGAGAAAGTAACTTTGCACAGCACTCCTTTAAATCCAATTCAATTGCATTTCTTGACATTACCTTCCTGAAGTCTTGGTCTTCAAGAAAAAAATTCACAAACAACAAATCATTATGCCAAGAACTCCTCGCAGTACAGGTAAGTTGAAGTTAAATTTTATCTTATTTTTGTGTAATTAATTATGTAAAGGATTTTTATTCATGTATATTTAGCTTTAAAGTTCTGTATTACAAAACAATTCGTTAATTTAACTAATATTAAGCCAGTAAAATGTGAAGGTTCTGAAAACTTTCTAATCATTTCAAATTACTATATATATATATATATATATATATGTATATATATATATATATATATATATATATTTAGGTTTTTGCAAGGCAAACAGGGTTAAGTGGCTTGCCCAAGGCCACACCCATAGGTAATTATTAAATGTCTGAGACCAGATCTGAACCCAGGTACTCCTGACTCCAGGGCAGGTGCTTTATCCACTACACCACCTAGCTGCCCCAAAATTACAATATATTTTATGGAAAAAATTCATTCCTTACTTGTTGGTTTCATCTTCTGGAACAAATTAGTAATGAGTATGCAGGTGCCACTGTCGATGTAATAATTTTTAATATTTACTTTTTAAACTCCTTAGTTCCAAATTACATGTGCAGTCATGTAAAGCATACTTACATATTAGTCAAGTTGCAATAATCTACAATGCTATTTTCCCTGAAAGAGATAACATTATTTGAGTTTAAGTATCAGGAAGGCTGCGTGAGTACTTGTTTTTGAAGTCTAAAGAAAGACCAAATTCTTTCTTGATTTAAGGAGGGCAGGACAGGATTTTCCTTTCAAATTATAAAGGAGTTAAAGAGGACTGGATAAGTTTTTCTTTCAAAGTTTAATATGGACACATTATATTCCTCACAATAGCCAAGAAACATCAACCTTCGACCAGAAATTCTTATAAAAACATAGATAATTATTATAATTTCTCAGTTACTAAGGTCATTTACTACCTTGTATTGTGTACTTAATTTTTCCATTCAACTAGTACTTTATTTCTTATAAGCATGGAATGTCTTGATGATTACTGCTTTGAAATACAGTTTGAAATTTGGTAAAATTAAGCCATCTTCCTTCACATTTCTTGTTATTCTCAACATTTATTAAAAATAGCTCACAATGTACACATTTTGGAATTAATATAATGATTGAATAAAATAATATCACTTCCCTCAGGTTCTATAAAATCCCATGGGGTTTTACATATTCATAATTTTAAATACAAATTTATGAAATAATGGATAAGCTCCATGAGAGATTATTGACCTCCATTAAAATACTTCTATTGATGGGGGAACTATATGTCTCTAATAGGTAACCTATTCCAAATTTTAGCAATTATAACTTTTAATGTAAGGGATAGGATTTGTTTTATTTGCTGAAATAGATACACTAACATGGTGAGGCAAATTTTTTTACTATAAAATGGGGCTAGTTCTACAAATTTGATAAATATGCCATTTATTCCTCAAACCACTTTGTGGATAATAACATAGAAAAATTAGCCAATTACAGAATTCCCAATATTCTGATTGGATAGCTTTTGTTATTTGACATGTATTGATTGATTTCTATTTCTTAGGTTTGTTTGTTAAATTATTTCATATTTAAGCATACTGTTATGCAGTGCAAATGTTTTTATGTTGCCTATGATATTATCTTAACTTTGACAAATAATTTACATTTCAAGTAGAACGTATTTATGACATTCTTTTTTTGCTGCAAGTCTAGTGAGAACTATGTTATAATTCAATTTTATTCAAATTTTAAATGTGATAAACATCTAAAATATATAATCATCTGGTTTAGGGAAATAACCACCCCCAAAAGAAAGAGACTTTACCCTCTTGAAACTTAAAGTTCAATGGGGAAAGAAACTTCTAAACAGGAATATAAAAAAGTAATTTTCATGTGGGAGGTGGGCTCTAATGAATGGGAAAAAGAAAGGAAGCTTCAGGGAAGAGTTGTTCTTTGAAGTAAACTAAAAAGGGAAATAAAATAGATTTAGATGGTGAAATAAATACTTTAAAAGCACTGTGATGGCTTGGTTAAATGGAGAAGGAGAAGAGAAAGAGGAAGAAGCCATGAGGCCCAGTGAAATCTGAATTTAGAAGCTGAATGATGTCCTTTCAAACCCTGCCTCTAAAGTTTGCAAACTGTATGCCCATGGGTATTTATTGTGCCTCCTCTATATCTAATTTTTGTCATATATAAAACAAAGATATTGGACTCTTTGGTTTCCAAGGTTCATTGCAGCTCTAAAACTATGAGGCAGAATGACATTTCAAACCAGGAAACAACCAGCAGTACATTTAGCTGGAATGTGTAAAGAGGTATCATATTAAATAAGGTCAGAAAACAGAAGGTTGATACCATATTATGATTGACTTAAATGTCACACTGAGAAGCTGAAATTTTTTCTTAGAAGTAATGAGGAACTTCTTAAAGTGTTTAAGCATTAGAATGACCAAGTGAGATCATAGGAATTCAATTCAAGTATTTGTGTGTGTGTGTGTGTGTGTGTGTGTGTGTGTGTGTGTGTGTGTGTGTGTATACACATGAAGATTCTATTTGGTCAGGGTAAGAGTTTGTCCAACATTTATACAATATTTATACAAGAAGTATAGTAGAGACAGCTTGTAGAAATAGAGCACTAATACAAAGGAGGATTAGGAAAGGATTGGTGAGGGAATATAAATGATAGCCGGGTTGAAGTTCAAAAGAAGATAAAGATTCTAAGAGAAGGATTTAGGATGGAATAAATGTATTCTAGAAATTAGAGCCTAAGCCTATAAAAACTCTGAGAGGAGTAATATAAAATCATGAGTTCAGGGAACTGGGAATAGGTTAATTCTGGTAAGGTATAGAGTTCACAAAGGTAAGCTGTATGAAATAAAGCTGACCAGGTAGGGAAGAGCCAGATCATAGAGAATCTTAAATGCTAGTCTGAGTTTTATAAGGAATTTGCAGATACAGTCATTTTTGAAAAATATTTTTTGGTGATGTTAGGAAAGGTAGTGTAAGGAAAATGCTTAGTGTGAGGATTTTTTCTCCAATATATTCTAATAAATTATATGGAGAAGTAATATTAATACATTAAGGAAAATAAACAAGAAAAAGAAATATCACAAAAGACACAAGTGAAGGGATAGTCAGTAATGATGAATGTTTCCAGAAGGCAGAGTAGTATAGAAAGATCTTTGAATTTAACAGTTAAAAGATCACTTATGCTGGAGAAAGTGAATTCAATGAAGTAGTGGGATTAAAAAGTCAGATTAAAATGGATTGAGTGAAGAGTTGGAGGAATGAAAATGGAGGAAGGATGACAGTAGTACTTTGTCATTAAAAGATAGGAAAAAAAGATGCTGATGGCTTGATGTAAGTAAGGTACAATCTTGGATGTGTGTGTGTTTGTGTGTGTGTGTGTGTGAGTGTGTGTGTGTGAGTGTGTGTGTGTATGTGTGTGTATGTTTGTGTGTATTGATTGATTCTTGACCTTCATTATCAAAGACGATTAAAATGACATCGCTATGTTTAAGACAAATTACAATGTTTCTGACTGATTGATCAAAGCTCAGTATGCTCTACCATAGTTTGAAGCCTCCTGGTGCAGCTAGTTAGTGCAGTGGATGGAATACTGGTCCTAGAGTCAGGAGGACCTGAATTCAACTACAATCTCAGACATTCAGTACTTACTTAACTGTGTGAATTTGGGCAAGTAACTGAACCCCACCACCTTGGAAAAACAACAACAAAAAAATTAGAATGGAAACTTCTGGAGGCCAGACTATTTCAGAACTTGTGCCTGCAGCCAAAGGCTCCAGCAGAGTGGTTGCTATACAGTAGGAGCTCAAAAAATGCTCCCTCCTTCCACAGCTAGCTCTGATGTATGTATATCCATATATCTATATCTATATCTATATATATATTTATGTATATTATGCATAGACATATGATTGTCTTTACATGTATATGTTTGAGTATAGCTACATCTAACTCTGTGCAAATGTATATATTCTTTAGAGTTTAAGTCCACTGTGAAATAGGAAATCAAATATGGAATGATGATGAAAATCATCTGTGCAGGTGCATTTTGGATTAAGTTTATAGTTTGATTAATTTTAGTGTAATTGGGTCTAATAACTTTGAATTTCCATTTAGTGATCATTAGTTATTGGACACTGTAAAGCAAGTTCATAAAGGCTCTTCAAGTTACAATAAGTGTTCAGATATGTTTCATATTGGAGAAGATGCATATTTTGAGTTATTTAGAAGACTTTAAATTAATTCTTGATGGCTAATAATCAAATTTCATCTCATAAGGGATACAAAGGCCAGGGATAAAAATCAATAAATTTAAACTGAAAAAGAATATGCTTAGTTTAAACATAAATAAAATTTTTTATAAAAGATATTAGCAATAGTTTGCTTAGAAAAGTGAGGAAATATCTCTTATGAGACACTTTCAAGAAAAAAAAAGTTTGATAATAATTTGAATGAACTGGTTTTTGTGTATTTGAAATATTTATGCCCTGAAGTGAGAGGTCAAAGCCAATGACTTTGAAGACTTCCTTCTAGTTCTATTTCTTATGATTTTATGAAAACTAAATTATAGGGCAATGTAATTTCCCTACTTTGGAGTTCATTATTTTCAGAAATAATCTGAGCTTTCTCAAACTGGATGTTTTTTCTTCTTCTTAAAACAAAATGAATATGTCAGCAGCTTGATCAGTTTTCATAATGAACTACAATTATCATGCTCCTTTAGAAGTGGAAGATTTTTACTTTCTGATGTCAGATTATTTTAAAAAATAGAATGATTCCCAACTGAACACAAGGCTGTAATTTAATTTCTGCTGACATCATAAACTCCATGAGTTCAGCATAAGTAGTTTATGAATGACAGTAGAACAATTAGCCTGAATTATATCCTAAAGTCTCAGTTCTAATGCAATGAAATACAAAGCTTATGCTTTTGAAATTCAAATAATGTTCTTTTTCCCCAAAAAGGACAGAGAATCTTCCTTATAGAAACATTATTCTGTAACTAAGATTTAGATAGTGTGAAGATATGTACAGTATAATAAGCAAAATTCATAATACACACTTACTGAAGATATATTTACTGAAGATATATTTTTTATCATTTGCATTGCCTAGTTTCTTTGAACACTCAACTATAAAAAAATGCACCTTTTGGAAACAGACTATGCCTTATTGCAGTTTGTGTCATTAGTAAGAGTTCAAAAATATCATAAAACTTATACTCAGTAACCTTGAAGGTTCACTGAATCACAATGAATTAGATAATGTTAAAGTCCAAATGGTAAAGTCCATACTAATTGCACTTATGTATTTATGTTTGAAAGTAAGATACTTAGAGATATCATTTCATGTTAGAAAAATTGAGCATGAAATTCAAAAGATACTAATTGAGCTAACATGGTTTTTTGTCAATATCACTGGTTTGTATATCTGGAACTAAGATTGTTAAGAAAATAAACATGAGGGGCAGCTAGGTGGCGCAGTAGATAGAGCACCGGCTCTGGAGTCAGGAGTACCTGAGTTCAAACCCGGCCTCAGACACTTAGTAATTACCTAGCTGTGTGGCCTTGGGCAAGCCGCTTAACCCCATTACTTTGCCAAAAAACCTAAAAAAAAAAAAAAAAGAAAACAGACATGAAAATAAAATATAATTTCATTCATTTGATTAGCAATATTCTTGTTCATCCACTGATACATAATGATTTACCCAGTTTGGTATTATTGAAACTCTGTTATTGCTGGAATGAGACACATTGATAAAGATTCAGGAAACAACTAAACAACTATAAACAACTATTATCAATATAAAGTGAAACTTAATTAAATTTTTTGTGGAAGTTTCCCAAGTTCCTGGACCTAGCTTATTTTAGAATCATAGCATCAACATGTAAGAACTGAGAGTGCAGTATTAGATAGGATTATAAAATCAAAGATTTTGAAGTGAAAGGGACCTTTGAAATGTAACCACCTCATTTACCTTTATGCTAAGGTAGAGAGAGAGAAAGATTCAATAATTTGGCTAAAGCCACCAAAATAAAGTTGGGTGCTAAACTAGAATTTAAAAGAATTTAAAAGCTTTTCTGACAATTTTGAAGATTTGTGTAAATTAATGATAAATGAAATGGATACAATCAGAAGAACAATAGATGAGAACAACCCTAAAAATTAACAGATTTTAAAACTGTAAGAATTCTGATGAATCCAATGATTATCATATATGATGCCAAAGGATAGAGGAGGAAACACTTTATGTCCACCTACCCCCTAACTTAGATGATGAACTCTGGGTGTGGAAATAGACACCCACAAATAGATATAGAATTATACAGATACAAAAGTGCATGCCTGAAAACATTTAATCTGGAAATTTGCTTTGTTTGACTATGAATATTTGTTATAATGATTTCCCTCTGCCCCCCTCCAAGGTGGCATGAAAAGAAAATTTATTTCTGTAAATTAAAAAAATGACTATATCAAGTATACAAAAGTTGCTATGATCTATAAGCAAGCTTCTTGTAAAGATTGTTTAATTAAATGTACTTGCATTCCCAATATTTTTCACATAGTAGATAGAAAATAAAATATTGTTAATTGATTGAGGAGACTGACTCATCTAACATCTTGGAAATCTGTGGATAGAGCAAAAGATTAAAATTCATGACCTGTTACAGATAATGTTCTGCTACTGCTGTAATGGTTCTGACATGACAGTACTCATTTAATGGTAACACATATATATTAACTTTTAAGACTTGCAAAATAGTTTGTGTCTACGTCTTGAATGAGCTTCACAGCCTTTAAAGAAAAGGATGGCAGTTATTATTTTCTGCATTTTATACATAAGGGTGTTGAAGGATAGAGAAATTGAAAGGGTCAAAAATCAAGTAAATATTAAAAGAAAAAGCCAGGTTTTACTTCTTCCCAGTCTAATCCTCTAGTCATTTATTCCATCATGCTCCCTCCATAGAAGAAACAGAAGGAAATAAAAGGTGACAGAGGCAAACATAGTATAAAAGAACTATAAAATACTGAGCATGCCAAATTGTTGACAAATCAGCAAGTATTTGATAAGTGTATACTATATAGCAAGCATTGTGCTAAATGCTGAAAATACAAATAGAAACAAAGAGGTAACCTCTGTCTTCAAGGAACTTTCATTGGACTGGAGGAAACCATCACCCAAAATGATGCTATAAAATGGAAAGGGTGAAAGAGAAAGAAAAATTCTTGAGGGGGTATGGTAGAGGAAGTTCAGAATGCAACCCAGAGAGAAATTATAGTAATTATAACTAATTTTTATATAACACCTACTATGTGCTAGAAACTAAGCTATGTCTGAGTCTAGATGTGAATACTGGTCTTACTGATCCATAACTCTATCCACTGGGTCCCTCAAGTTGTCTTGAATGAAGACAACGTTGACCTTGTAGCCCTCTTTAAATGGATGGAGGGGTCATCCAACCAGATAGACAGGTTACAAGAATAAGAGAGTGCTTCACTTTGTGAATACCAGAGCTAAATAGCTGGAACATGGCAAAGAAACTCTGAAGTGAAGCCTATCATTTACTCTGCTTCCCTTGACCCCATTCCCTCAACCCCCAACTTATCACCACTATCTTGATTTGTTTCAACAGACTTCACTCAGTCTGTTCAATCAATTAGATTTAATTGGTCTATCTTGATGTTTCTTTATTTGACTTCTGCTCCTGATCCCTATTTTTTGAATACAAATAGAACCAACTCTCTCAGCATTACTTTTTTTGTGCACAAGTCAAATCTTAATCTTTGGTATTGTATCCATTATTGCTCCTTGATCAAGATTCTGTCTCCTCTAGTATCTGATTCAGAATCCTCCTATTCCTATCTCCATGGCACTGGAAGATAATCTGGCATCACCATACAGCATTAGTGATTTTCTTTTCTTTTTTTTATATTTTATGTGTTTTATTTTTTTTTTGCTTTTCTTAGCAATTCATGAAAAAAATGATATCAAGGAAATTGTGCTGTCACAGAATTGATAATCTTTTTTAAATTTTATTTTTATTGAATTTTACAATTTTCCCCTAATCTTGCTTCCCTCCCCCCAAATCCCCACAGAAGGCAGTCTGATAGTCTTTACATTGTTTCCAAGCTAATCATTGATCAAAATTGAATGTGTTGAGAGAAAATCATATCCTAAAAGAAAAAATAAAATATGAGATAGTAAAACTACGTAATAAGATAACTTTTTTTAAAAAGGATTTTGGTCTTTGTTTAAACTCCACAGTTCTTTCTTTGGATATTGATGATATTCTCCATCACAGATACCCTAAAATTGTCCCTGATTGTTGCACTGATGAAATGAGCAAGTTCATTAAGGTTGTTCATCACCCCTATGTTGCTGTTAGGGTGTACAACATTCTTCTAGTTCTGCTCATCTCAGTCAGCATCAGTTCATGCAAATCCTTCCAGGCTTCTCTGAATTCCCATCCCCCCCCCATTTCTAACAGTACAATAGTGTTCCATAACATACATATATCACATTTTGTTTACTCTTTCCCCAATTGATGGACATTCACTAAATTTCCAATTCTTTGCCAAGTGGTGAACAATATAAACAATAAAAAAGGAAATCAAAAAGGGAAAAAAATCTGAACATTTAGTATTGAGATTATTTGACTCAATATATATGCTACATCTGACCAAATCACTGTTTTCATATAAAATTAAGCTATGCAGTTATCTTTTATAATAAACTATTGGTGAGCTAAGAAATGGCCCAAACCTTTTTGAAGTCATTTTGGAATTACAGTAATAAAATCATGAAACAATTCCCATTTTTTGACCAAACATCCCATCAACATTGGAGTTCATTCCCCAGAGAATATTGACAGAAAAGTAGGTAATATATAGATATATATTTACATAGACACATATACATATTGCCATTTTTCAGTCATGTTTGACTCTTGTGGCCCCATTTCAGGCGAATAGTTTGTAGTTTTTTTCTCCAGTTTATTTTACAGATATGGAAACTTAAATGATTTTTGCAAGGTCACACATATAGAAAGAGTCTAAAGCTAGATTTGAATTAACAAAGATGAAGACTTAGACCCAGAACACTATGCCACTTAACTGCTCCATAGATGGAAACACACACACACACACACACACACACACACACACACACACACAGTGATCTTGCATATGTGTGCATATATTTAAATGTGCATATATATATATGTTATATGTATATAGTTTAGCAAAATGCTCATAGCAATATTCATTATGATAGGAAAACTGGAGAAAAATGAACAATCTGATTGGGTCCTACCTGAGTAAAATGTGGTCTCCTAATTTAATGGAATATACTTATTTTGTAAGGAATGACAAATGTAAAGAATTCACGAGAGAGTTGCTATGAAGTGATACTGAATAAAGAAAGAAGAAGCAGTAGCATATATGACTATAACAATTTTTAAGCTTAAAAATAGTCAAATGATAATGAATCAAACTAATTTCACTCAATAATTTTATAACTTAAAACTAGATTTAAGGTTATAAATAAATAGTTCATTTGTCATGCTATAAAACATTTCTGATTAGAAAAAGGAAGTAATTTGATCTTTCAGAAAATTAAAGAAAAACCAAATATTCTTTGTTTTTACTTATACTGTTAAAGATTTTTTACATTAAATTGATAGGTTCTTAAGGAATAAGGAAGAAAAGTAGTTAGATGGGAGCTTCCCAAATTAGTGATAAAGGGTAGTGGTGTGGGGAGACAAATGAGCTATTGGTGGGATTCACTTTCATCAGTTCTATATTTGCTGGTATCCAGTTAGCTCTATTTAGGAGAGGGAAACTTGTTTTTCTGCTGAGGGCTTTT
This sequence comes from Macrotis lagotis, assembly GCF_037893015.1. NCBI lineage: Eukaryota > Metazoa > Chordata > Mammalia > Peramelemorphia > Peramelidae > Macrotis > Macrotis lagotis. The sequence continues at coordinate 90,207,976 of NC_133659.1, forward strand.
TGAATATTTAAACATTATTAGCATGCTATATTTGGTCAAATATTTAATTAATTCACTCCCCAAAAACTCCTAAATTTACTTAATTTTGAGTTCAGCCTTCAGTTGCTTGTCATTGCAAGACCACTATGACCCACAGGTTCCCTAGCAATCCCCCCAAGCCACCCCCTGGGCTATATGTACCTCTGGTTTGCTCAACCTACATCTACTCCCAGTTTTGCTCTGGTCTCATCAGTACCTATCTTACATTCCCTTCTAAGCACTCATCTTTCTTTAATTGTTCCATGATTTCATAGGAAGAGAGCCAACATACCTGTTCTAATCTTTCTGCCAGACTTGGCAGGAGAAATATGAAACCATATGTGGTTATACTTTATTCTTCTCTAAGCATGATCTTAGGATAATCACTTGATAGATTTTTGAAAAACAATTCTTTTCAAGGTTCAAAGACCCAGAAATAGGAAAGGAAAAGGGGAGGATAGAGGAAAAAATCATTTGTATAGCACCTACCTATGTTCTAAGCTTTGTAATAAATACTTTTGCAAATATTATTTCAATGAGTCCCTCAACAATCCTGCCAGGAAAATGCTATCCCCTACTGAATAGGTAATGCAATGGAGGCAAAAAGAAACTCGGTGACTTGCACAGGGTCACATAACTAGTCAGTGTTTGAGGCTGAATTTGAACTCATGACTAACTGCATGTCAACATTCTAACTACTATGCTCCATAGCTGCCAGTTAGCCTAAGGTCTTAGGCTCTTTTCTCTCATGGTCATTTGCAATCTTGCTGTGTTCCTCCTACAATCCAGAGGCAGTGTCCATGGCAGAGATATTCCCTAAAACAGATTGAGTCTCCATTTTTACAATCCTAAATTAGACTACTGAAAATGTACCATTACTTTTAATAGCTCACTGTAAAAGAATCAGTATATAGAAGTTGATAAAATTGGAAATTGTTTTCTGAACAGAATCTTTTCCCCCTTCTCTTTAGTCCAGAGCAAAGTGTTGCAATGATGAATGACTTTCAGTTCTTTCACTTTCCACTTCTTAGCATTAACAAATTTTCATTCAAGGCCCAAGTTTCATGTCAGATAGATTGTACTTCTCGGTCTGAAAAGTCCCATTATGGGAGCATTTGAAACTTGGCTGTCAGTAGTAAATCTGAACAAGTTCATTCTGTTGGTAATTTCTGTCATTTTCCACCTTGTAGAGTGTGGTATAGTAACTAATGCTATGACATAACTAAATAATACTCATACTATCCTGATGGAAAAATGATGATTCACATCAAATAACTAATCTTTTGAAATATCTTGAGAAGAATTGCCTTCTTTTTGTAAGGGCATGAGCCCTCAAGGACTAGTCTTATTGCAGAAAGAAAGAAAATGAGAATCTGAAATCTTAAAGTATCATTCCCTGAGCTTTAATTTAAATTTGCAATGGCTTTCTGTCAACTGATAATATAAAAGCAATCCTGGGGGAAGCAAAGTCCATCATCCCAAGGTTGTGTACAGGAAGAATTCCTTCTTCAAAAGACACATTAAAAAAGGTGTTATGATTCCTCCCATTTTGTGCAAAATCAACTCTTGTGGAAGTACTGATGGAACCATTTTAATTTGACAAAACTAGATGGAATAGCTAAGAGCAGTATTGATAATGGTGGCAAAGTAATATTTTTAAGTATGGAAAAATGCAATTGATTTCATATATTTCCAACTCAAACTCTGTGTCAAACTTCTAATAAAGGAAGTTTAAATTTTCTATAAGGAAAAAGTGGTATCAATATGCAAATTTCATTTGTTGAGATTTTCTTTTGTTTTTCATTCCTAAGTAATAATAGCCTTTTTTGCAATATAACAAATACAAATTTTCCTGCTTTCCTGTGTCATTTAAATTCTGAAAGATTGTCATATTATTATAAAATGATTTACCTCATAAGGGGTTATTCTTTATACTTGCTTTCTACTTTGTCAGGCTATTGCTGTATGATCTCAATAAACTGTCTGATCTCTCATTTTCTAGTTCATGAATATTTTTGACTATCAATACAGTGCAACTGAAAAACCATTGAATTTGGAGATGGGTCTGAGTTTAAATTCTGACTCTATTAATTGTTACCTGAATGAATATCAGCAATTTATTTAATTTCTATGGTTCTGGGATACTTCATCTGTAAAAGAAATCAGCACATGTATAGGGGAATGTGGTAGATGGCAGTGTTAGATTAGATGACAACTAAATTCTGCTATCTTTAGAAATAAAATTCCTCATACACACATACACACACACACAAACACACACACACAAAGTGGTTTATTTATGGTTTGAATCAAATAATTTAATGAAAACATTATAGTCTCCAATGTTGTGATTATATCAATGATAGCTATTCTAAATGATATGAAGAAAATTAATTTATCACTGTGTAGACCTGATCTTGGTTAACATAAAGATAGTGTTTCAGTATTCTTTTGGGGTTCTAAGTTTGGAAGGAATTTTGGCAATGAAAGCTTCTGATTCAGTTATTGTACTCATATATATAGTCTAATTCTAGATAGAATTCCAGAAATTTAGTGCTAGAAAGAATCTTTGTGTCTATTGCAGCCCATATTTAAATTGAACACCTGCTTTAGTATACCTAATGCACATTTTAGCTTCTTCTTAAAAAAATCTCCAAGTAGATTATTCTACTTTTGCATAGCAAAATTATCTAAAAAGTCTAAATAGTTAATATTGAATACTTAATTGAATAGTTAATATTCAATTTTAAAGCATGTACTTTAAAAATAAATATTTCCTTGCCACTTATTATTCTTAGGAGCTTCATCATGGACATGATTTCATGGGAGTAAAAACCATATATTCCTTGGAGAACATTCTATGAGCTTAAAAGAAATAGAAATTTGAAGTTTCAAAGGACTTGGAATTGCAGAATGACACGAATAAACTTTTCTAAAGTTTAGTTTTCCTCTGACATCAACAACTTTTGCCCTATGCTACTTTCATTCATTTTTCTTTTTTCTGCACACTGGAGACAAACTTGAAGATGCAAATTCCTCTTCTATACTGACAGTTCCCTCAAAGAGTTGAAGACGCACTGTCATGACCACTGTTAGTTTTCACTTATTCAGGTTAAACACACCCATGCCCTGCAATCGATCCTTCTGTGGCACAGAATCAAAGCCTTATGCCCTTCTGGTTTTCCTCTTCTGATGTATTTCAACTAAACAAAGTCTTTAAATTGTTATGCCCAGAACTGAACACTTCAGATGTAGTCTGATCAGGGTAGAATATAGAAGACCTATTTCAAAGGGAATATTCTTGGAATGTAAGACTCTTTCAATGTAGTCCAATTTTATATTAGATTTTTTAAACTTGAAAATATACTGTCAACCTGCATTGACCTTGCAGTTCACTAAAAATTTTTAGTTTCCTTTTCTTTTTTTGTCAAACTGAGGCATCACCATGTCTCTCCTATTCTTGATTTGTGGAGATCTCTATTATATTTCAACATATTAGATTCTGCCCAGCGTTACAGCCTAGCAGCATATTTTTCATTTCTGGGTATTATTAAAATGTTATTTATTTTCTTAGTTTGTCTAATCTATAAATTTGAGGAGCACACCATCTTTGACTTTTTCCAAGTTTTTTATTAAATGGTTAAACATCAAAAGACCAAGGATAAAGTGTTAAGGCATGCTACCTAGAGATGTCCTGACAACTTGACATTGAACTGTTAATAACTATTCTGGAGTTCTAATATTTAACTAGTTAGGATTAAAGGAAGTCAGGGAAGTCAGCATGTGGAGATTGGGAGGGAGAGTATTTCAGACATGGGGAAAAAAACAGAGAAAATAACCAGAGCTGAGAAATGGAATTCTAACCCATTTAAGATGGGAAACTCTACAAGAAAATCCTAAAGAAAGAAAGAAAATGATTCCAGTGAGAAGGGGGAAAAATGTGGTCTAAAGAGAATCATGAGACTAGGTTAAGACACCCCACCTGTCTAAAACAGAATAGTCCTTTCAGTAGGAAGAGGAATAGGAAGAAGAGTAGATGAATAATACCTCTTCTTGGTAGAGAATCTTGATTGTTGGTGCCAGGTATCTTTATGTATTCTCTCTTTGGCTCTCTTGGTGTAATGATTGTTATGATTATTTCTTTTGCTGAGAAGTGGATGATCTTTTAAATTGCATTTGTCTTACCTGTTACATTGTCAGTATGTTAGGTCATGGTCTCAAGAGTGATAAAAATTCTTTTCCAGAATTAAACTATCACAAGGTTAACAAAGGGTATATATTTTAAAATATTTATAGACTATTCTTTCTTTCTTATATTATTGTTATTCAGTATTGAGATTTTTTTTGACTTGTCACATTCTTTGGGGAAAATTATAACCCTTAGTAATATGTTGTGCTTATGTAGAGATAATATTTTCATTGCTTTTTGCTTCTCTTTTATATCCTCCTTCACATGCATGTATTGGCATTCTCAATTAGTTTTTTATCATTTGTTTTGCTTTGTGTTTTGTGAGATTTGACATTATAGATCCATGTCATTCTATTAAGCCGATAATTTTGTTGTGCAGGTACAAATCAAGATTCTTATTTTGTTCTTGAACCATTAAGAACTTCCCACTATTGTTTCATGTTTTCTTGGAAATCTATGAGATCTTTTGCCTTATCAAGCATTAATTCATTTTCCTTTTTCTTGAATTTTTTCCCAGATGGCTGGATTCAGATGAGCTGTAAGTGATATCCCTTTCTGTTATAAAAATATTTCCTATTTATTTATTATTTTGTGTTCACTTTCTTTAACTGAGTCTTCTTTCTCCTGAGATCTTTGGCAACAAATATTTTTCTGCATACTCCTCCATTGTTCCTTTTCTTATTACTTTACCTTGATAGCAATTTCCTCAGAAGTTAGACTTCAAAGCTGTCTTAGACTACTCTCACAATATGAATTTCACTTTTTTTTAACAGCTTAGTCTGTGCATCAGATGAGTACCTTGGGGAATAGAAATGGACCTTTTTGAATGCAGTCTCTTTTCCTTCAGATATAGTGTTAAGTTCCCTCCATGCTTCTTACATTCACACCCAGTCCTTCCTGTTCCTTATTTCTTTAAGTTTACAGCACACTGTTAGGCAGGACAAAAATCCTACTTTTGGCACAGGGTTGGAAGGCATAGAGTCCAATTTTGTAACAAGGCTGTGAATCTGATTGAGCTATGACAGAAGAACTATATAAACAATCTGAACAACACAATTGTAAATATCAAGATTGCAGGCAGTTAAAATGTCCCAATGTTGATGGAAGAAGAACAGTTCAAAAACTGCTTGAAATGGGCATGGAAACTTTCTTTTATCTCTATTTTAAATTCAAAAAGTTATAAAGCATTTGGGAATTCAAAGGGACAATCATCAAATGAAAAATGAAATAAAATAGAAAGACTATTAATTTTTAAAACATACTATAAAAAATAAATATTTCCCAGAAATTTATGAGGCATTACAAAAAGTGCTCTTAGGAGCTTCATCATGGAGATGACTTCACAGGAGTTAAGACTATAAATTCCTTGGAGAACATTTATGTCTAAAAGAAATAAAAATGTGAAATTTCAAAGATCTAGAAATTATAGTATGATGAGAATTCCTTATCTTCTTTCAATCTTTAGTGAAGTGTTATGATGTTTAATAAATTTCTATCTAATTATTCTTTGTTTTTGCTTTTGACATAGCAATGCTTTCTGTCAGTACCAAAATCTGAATATCAAAGATGACTAATTTTTACTTTAAGGGGCTCCAATGGATTCCTAAGGAAAAAAATATAGTTTGATTAGATAAAATTAAAATAAGAAATGATGGATAGAGTATGGGGTCTGGAGTCAGTAAAACTCCTATTCCTGAATTTAAGTAGGCCCTTAGACACTAGCTGTGTCATTCTGGCAAGTCACCCCTATTTAAAGCAGTTTCCTCATCTGTAAAATGAGCAGAAGAAAAAATTCCAAATCACTTCAGTCTCTTTGCCAAAATGGGTCATGAAGACTTGGACATGACAGAAAAAAATGACTGAATAGCAACAATAGCAACAATGACAAAATTGTTTTATTGGTCTCAACTGTCTCTAGTAATCTTGGTCAAAAAATCAGTACAACCCCAATCAAGATTCTTCCCCCTCCCCATTAGCCTTTCCCTTGGAGATAAATAACTCCTAACTTTGATAAGGAAAGGGAAAAGGAAAATAATCTTCTAGAGTAGGGCCCAGCCCAGGTTGGGCTCCCATTTTAAACCAGTTAACTAACATTAAAATAAATATTATATTTTTTTTTTGTGTATATATATATATATATATAAATGTATCTTGTATGCAAATATACATACATATATGTATATATATATATGCACATACATCTTAACTTTTTATTGTGAGCCCATTTACTTTACTGTAATAGTTAGAATTTCAAAGCATCTTCAGGTATATCTCTTCTTTTACAGTCACTAATTAAATAGTCTCAGTCTTTTAGAACTTAAGCCAAAAGTTAGAGTAATATGCTTCAGGATACTTATACCTATTATACAATTGCCAATTAAGCCATTGAGAGTTTCAATTCTTTAGCAGACATTATTACGACTAGTAACTGCACAGTTATGTTTCTTATATAGCATAGAGGGTTGTGCTATGAAAAGCATCCTTATCACTTGCCTTCACTAGAATCTTTTCATCACAGGATCTGTTTTGTAGGAAACAGGATTATTGGAGATGGTCTGGCTACCATAGGAGTGTTTTGATATTAAATGATTTCATTTTCTCCCACATTAGTGAAGCAACGATGGTAGTAAACTGTGCTACGTGATGATTTGATGGGCTCACTGCCAGTAAGGTATTTCTTCTTAGACTTTCCATCTTTGAGGTGTGATGGCCAGAATTATGATGGTGACTGATTGCATGTTGTCCTTTGATGACCATGTATATTATATCACTAGATGGACCAAGCATTAAAAAAAAACATCTTTCAATATATTTCCAGATGACTAGAAGCACAGGCTACTCTCTTACTCCTATACATATCTGTCTATCTCATTATCATTCTCTTTCTTATAATCTGAATATTCCTTTTTTTAATTCCTTCTTTGTGGTTCTTATACTCTTTTCAGAGTAGATTCTTGAGCAGATCCTGTAATATTCTAGAGCCTGTTACAATCACCACTGTGTTCCACAAACAGAAGCCTTTGAAGGACTTCCCCATCTATAGTATGGATAGATTTCTTTGTTTTTATTCATATTTGTGTACTTTATATAGGAAAGGAAGATAAGGTTGATTCAATTATTCACCCCAACTTCATTTTGCGAATGCCATTTCTAATCCTTACATGACACATTTTGGACAGAAAAATTAAAGGTCAAATATAGGGAGTCTACTGTTATCCATGATGACAATGTAGTAGAGTAAATATTGAATGGAGAAATATGTTCTGTAGCTCATCTGTCTGCATCTCCATCCAAGCAAAGGTGATGAGATCAATGAACTTTTTAGCAAAGTATCTTGCCCCTCCCTGGCAAGGACTCAGTAAATCTCTGCCCCCACTTTTAATGTACACCTCTGTTCAGTTGATTTGCTATCTTCCTTTGGAAGGCCAGCCTGCTCTGGGGGAGCATGATCCCCAATATAGCCTTTCACCTCCCTATACCTTTGTTATTATTCATCCCTAATGGCTCATCTTCTTTTGGGATGCCAGTCTGCTCTTTGGGAATGAAATGACTCAGGTGATCCTTCATGCTCCTCTATTTTTCCTTACTGCTTATCCTCTTCTATCAGTTGCTGCTGCTAATTCCCCTATTTTTTTCTCTCCCTTAGTTTCTGCTGATCACAGCAATACTCAAATATACCTTTTTTGTCTCTGACTCCATGTGGGTCACAGCTGGTACTTTTGGGAATTTGTCACATTAGAACCTAAAACATTTTCCAAAAACATTTTCAAACCTCATTAAACCTTATTATTTTGTTGCCCTTTGTCTTCTTTTGATGATCAATGCTCTTGGGATAATATGATTGAGTTGGGCTTCACATCAGAATTTCTTAAGCCTAATTCTTCCTTCTGCTAGTTTTCATTTTATACTCATCATTTTCTGTCATTCTCTTTTGATAACAAGGATGGTATTTCTTTCTTTTATATCCTTTCTCAAACTTTATTAGGAAAAAACAGGAAGATCAAAGAATGGGAAGAATTGCTGTAGTTCAATTGGGTGTTTTGATTGTAACTCTTTGTGTGTATGTGTGTTTTCAGTCATATGAGTAATGTCTGTCTCTTTGTGATAACATTTGTCATTTTCTTGGCAAAGACACTGGAGTGATTTGTCATTTCCTCCTCCACCTCATTTTAAAGGTGGGGAAACTGAGACAACCAGGTTAGGTTCTTGTCCAGGGTCAGAAAACTTGTATATACCTGAGTCTGGATTTGAACTCATTATCACTGACTTGCCATTCTGTCCTCTGTACTACCTAGTTGTTCCATGACCATAACCATGGAAAAAAGATAATTAAATATAACTATCTAAAATATCGTTATGCTTTCATTTTCTTTTTCAATAACAATCATCTTTGAATTAGAAAAAACAAGTCAGATTGATTAAAGAAATATGATTCCTAACATATTATGGAGATAATATGAATGGAGGCAATACTCTCTGATGACTCTGAAGATAAATTCAAGTTCTCTAACTCCAATGAATTAAGTCTCTTGATCCAAGGATGATTTCTTTGATCTGATTATTAAACCAATCTTAGTTTCCTTGGAATGATTTCAGAGAAGAGGAGAAGGACTCACAAATTTGGAAATAGTTATTCTATTTTTCATAAAGGAATCTTCTAACTAGAGCTCAATGAACATTATTTCAATTCCTAAGAAAACAATACTAAGAATAAGAACAATAAGAGAAAGAATAAAAATACGAATGATCACTAGTGTTTATATAGCTTCCATTAAGTGATAGGCACTGAGTTGTTTTACAAAGATTATCTTATTTATTCCTCACAACAATATTGGTAATTATTATTATTATTATTATATAATAATTATAATTATTATCCAATTTTACAGTTAATAAAAAAGAGGGAAATACATGTCAAATGACTTAAACAATATCTCACTGCTAAGTGTCTGGGGCCAGATTTAAACTCACTTCTTCTTGGGGTCAGCATTCTACCCACTGTTACCCAAGGAAGTATTCTCCTTAGAATGCCCTATTATAGAATATGTTCTTAAAATTGTGGTTAGTCAGTACAAAAGGAAGTATGGATGCCAAAGAACCAGCTATGGTTGCTGTTCATTCTTTGTTCTCAAAGAAAAAAAAGGATCAATGACATCAAGAGGGTGATGTCCCTACTTATAAGTGAATTGGATTCAAATGAGGCAGAACTGGACAAAGTCATCAGCCTCACTGTCTTCTCAAGTGTCATTATAATTCAATTGGTCAAGATGCATGGCAATGTCCCAGATGCACTGGGAGACCATGGCCTTTTTAATTTAAGGTATTTCTCTGGTCTCAGTCAATGTCTATTCAGTAATTAAACATTAGAAAAGAATTGAGGCAAAAAGAAGACCCTCTGGGATTTTGGCCAGCATAGAAATAATTTCTATTTACATTCACTCTAAAGTCATCAAAACACCAAAATAAGTAAATAAATATGGAATGGGACTTATTACTGGTCAATTATTGAAAGCCAGAGTTTAGATTTAGGTTTAAAGGCATAGTCAAGTAACTCCTTTTGAATCATAATGGGTTTTAGCAAAGCCTGGTTTTCTAGAACTATGTTTAAAGAAATCATAAATGAAAGCTTAATGAGACAAAATAGTTAATTGTCCCAATTTTAGTTTTAGTTTTTTTGGGAAAGGAAACAAATGATAGAATAAATAAATAGGGAAAGAAAAAATATAATCTCTAAACCCTAAGGTAGCTTGTAAAATATGAATGATAAAAATTTGTTCATTTGAACAGAGTACTCACATGTAAGTATATGACTCCGCACAAGAATGAAAGGAAGAGAGGAAGAGGAAGAGAAAGACAAGGAGAAAAAGTAGAGGAAAAGAGAGCCAATAGGTTTTCATCAAAGATAGATCTGAGAAGACTAATGCCATTTTTTAACTGGGATTTCTTTATCTGATAATAAGCATAACACTATGGATGTAGTTCACCTAAATTTTAAACAACATCTGATACACAAATTTCTATTAATCTTATGGAAAAGATGGAAAGATTTGGTCTAATACAATATCTTGTGTCACCCATGGTCAAACACTACCCAAGGTCTTTTATATTGTTGTTATTGTTACTATTTTTTCAATGGCTCCTGATTTAGAATAGCTTTTACCCATTTAAATACAGCAAATTGGTGACTTTTAGCCTCAAGCCTACAGTGGGCTAAATACAGTCTTCTTTGACCAAATGTACAGGGGACAGTGTGTTGTCCTCTATTCCCAGTCAAGTTGATATAAAAATTTGGTAGATGTGAAAATGAATGAATAGCTGAATTCAAAGAGTATGTTTGAATGGTTTAATACCAATTGGCAGGTGACCTCCAGTAGAGCTCCCCAAGTATGTTTGGTCCTTTTCTGTACTTTGGTCTTTCAACAAGACAAGTGAAAAAAGAATGTCAAGTAGCACATTTCTTAGAAAAAGCACCCTGGGTGCCTCCACTAAATATCCTATATACTGTAAAGAGTTTGCTTCCCAAACTCCATATTATGCAATTCAAAATTGATTTAGGTCTTAGGAATTATCAGTTTGCTGAGCAGATTGGAACTAAATAGATTCCTGAAAATTAAATTTGAATTTGGTAGTTATACCACCTAGTTTTATCAACATCTAGGAAAAATAGAAACTGATTAGGATAATTAAGTCATAAAATGTACAAAAGCATTTCATATGAACTCATGCATTTCATACTAGCTATTCAATTAAAGGGTGTTATTAGGACACTTTATGTTTATAGTTATACAATATACTCCAAGTAGATATTATGCCCTTTAATATTTTTTTCAACTCAAGTAAAAGAACAATTTTAACCATGTTCTTTTATTTTAAGTGTGTCTCTATTAACCATTCTTATATTACTATTAAATTTTACAATCTCCTTACTAAAATACCCAATTTTGTTTTTTTGAGTATATACAATCATTTACCCTTGTCATCTTCAGAGTTTTGTGACTCTGGGGTTGGAAGAAGGTAATTAAATATAAATCATAAAGAGATTTTGGTGGTCAAAGCACCTAATGAAAGAAGTCAATTTGCAAGCTGAATAAAAATAGAACTTTAAAGTAAAACCACTAAGGACTTTATAAACAATTAGGTACAATGCAAATACATTAGAATTTTAATTTTATTCATATTAAGTAAATGTTTTTCTGGAATTAAAATAATTTTCCCTTAAAATTTAGTAGGTAATGTCATTTAAAAATTATACTACTTATCCATTACATCTCATTCTAGAGTTCTGTTGTGTGCTTTAATTATCATGCATGTACTTCATTTATGCAGAGCACTACCAAGAGGGTTTGTTAAAATTATGATGAAAAGAGAGATGAAAACATGGTAGCAGTTTAGAAATTCACTACTACATTTTTTCTTTACTTGTCATAATTAGAAACTTCCCCCTACCCTTTATATGGGTAGAAACACAACAGTGGCACATTTCAGGAATAAAAAAAAGATATAGCAGTATTTGAATTTATCTATTTCTGTATATATTTATGTATGTGAATATATGTGTGCATCTCAAAATGTATCTATTTATATATATATATATATATATATATATATATATATATATATATATATATATCATCTAAGGATTAGGAGATCTATGTTGATAAATTGATAAATTTCCTCAATAAAGAAACTCCCTCAACCAGTTCAGGTTATTACTTTCTTAACAATTTATAATAGTCATATACAACTATCTCTGGCACTGTCAGCTTATCACTTATCCAAGATGACACAGCCTATTTGTGTTAAAGGTAGGACCTGTATCCAGGTCTTTCCTCTCTTATCCATTATGCTAAGCTTTCTATACAAATATCAACAAACTAAATTTGCTAACACATTGTGGATAGATATGTGTATATATTTCTTATTTTTGTTGTTTGATTTCAATTTTTTTCCAATCGGCCTGATTCCAGGTACAATGCATTATCCTCTATGCCATCTAGCTGCCCTTGTGTTTACATATATGTAAATATATGCAAATATATGTATATACATAAATAAATCATAGTGGATAAAGAACTGACCTTGAAGTCAGAATCACATTGGTAAGCCTGTATACCAATGAAATTGTGGTCTGCAACAAAATGAATTATGCTGCAAAAAAAATACACATTATTTCCTCAACAAAATATCTAGAGTATTATTTTTTATTACATTGATAGCACTCATATTTTGAAATGAACTTTGCTTGAATTAACCCATTACTTATTGTTTAGATTGCACCTGCTTACAGATGAAGAGTGGGAGAGTAAATAGAGCAATGAGCCCTAAGTGAGGAAAACTTATCTTCCTACCTTTAAATCTGGCTCAGATACTTATTAGTTTTGTGATGGTGGGTAAGTCACTTATCCCTGTTTGCTTCAGTTCTCTCATCTTTAAAATGAGATAGAGAATGAAATGGCAAACCATTCCAATATCGTTGTCAAGAAAATCATACAGATAAAAATCCATAGTTGGGGAAAAAATACGAATGCCAAAGACAGACTGTTTAATTCAAACAATTCATTCCATTGGATGTGGAGACTACAAGTGATATCATATCTTATCATGGAGCATCAGTGCCAGTTTCATATGTTAATTATAGGTTAAAATTTAAATCTAGTGGAGGTGTGGATTTGGGTACGGTAGACCATTCTCATTGGTTGAGGATAGAGTGAAGAGGTTGTGTTACACATGTTAGCAAGTAAATCTTTGAAAGAATGAGAAAGGAACTACTAGACACAAATGAAAAAGTAGGAGATTTGGTTAGGTAAAGGATAATCTTGACTTCTGGCATCAGGTTAGAGGACAAAAGAATGTGCCATAGAAAAGGAATAAGAAAAAATTAGGGAGAAGGGAGAAGAAAGGAGAACAAAATTTCTTAGATTGAAATGACTTTGGAGACAAACAATTACAAATGCATCATTATACACATGAGGAACTTGGAAACCCAAGCAGAAGAACAGACTTTTATTAGAATAATAATGATAATAATCATGATAATAATAATAATAATAATAATAATTATTATTATTATTATTATTGTTATTGTTATAGAGCCAAGCCTAACACCTAAGTCCCCTGATTCTTAGAACAGTGCTCTTTCTATTTATTATACTATGCAGTTTATTCATAAGTAGCCACTATTTTTCTTTAATCTTAATTGAGCACCAATACTACATAGCTAATGATCTTCATCACAATATAAACTTTGATCTTTAGAATGTTTACAATATAACAATAATTCTTAATATTTTTCAGATTAACTTCTACCTTTTTAACAGGATGCTTTTTCTTGAAGAACATTATAGACACATATATGTATTACATTTGTTTGCACACATGCACAAAATATGTGCATATATATATACACATATAATATCACAAATATTTTAGCTTGCTTTAAATTTTGAGGCAGAGAGAATAGGTTGAAGGATAGATTGTCCAATACCCTCTTGACTCTTTGAGGAAAACTTAGTCTGCATCACATATTTAGCTCTTGAAAATTGTTATTATTGCCTTACATTTCCAGCACTGTAGAAAATCAATTCATTAATGAAACAAAATGCATTAAATGTGCACTGAAGTAGCACAGTTCTAGAGGGAAGAAGACAATTTAAATAACAATTGAAGAAAAATTCTTTTCCTCCAAATACCTGTATCTCTTCTTAGACATACATACACAGACACACACACACACACACACACACACACACACACACACACACACATTCACACAGACATACAAGCTTCCATCCTCAAATTGATAAGAAAGAAATGTTTAAAGTATTATGATTTTTAAGAATGAATAATAATGATAAATGATGAAAATCTTACAGCTCTAAAGAGATTTTATTCGCTCAAAATAACTTATTAAAATTAGGTGAGGGATGGCTAGGTGGCACAGTGGATAGAGCACAGTGGATGGAGCGCTGGCCCTGGAGTCAGGAGTACTTGAGTTCAAATCAGGCCTCAGACACTTAATAAGTACCTATCTGTGTGGCCTTGGACAAGCCACTTAACCCCATTTGCCTTGCAAAAACCTAGAAAAAAAAAACTAGGTGAAAAGATTAACATGAAACTATAATATTAGTTTATGGAAATATGCAAAGGAAAACATTTAATCCTTACTCCTCATCGACACTCAAGTGCAAGACTAAGATGTTTTCTAAGAAATAGATCCATTCATCATTTGATATATATATCACATACATACAGTCATATGTATACATGTGTGTACGTACTTATGATTAGATACATATGTGTACATTATTTTTGGAATTTAAACAGTCATTGTCCTGAGGCATAATCTCCTCATTGACAATCCAAGGTAGTTTTGAAAGACTATGTTATGGTAGATAAAACTAAATATAAATTAGAACTTTTTTATTCTTGGGAAAAACTAGAGGAAAAAATGCACAGAATGGGAAAAATCTGAATTTATCTGAAATCATTATATTTAAATATATTTTAGCTTTATTCTGCTATCTTAATTTTTATGTGGAATATAGTGAAATTGAATTAATTAAATTTTCTGATAAAATCATCTGCTTAACTTCAGCAGTAAAAGGTCTGAAAGACTGGGAAATTGTTTATTGGCTAAATTTGTACATTTTATATTCATTATTGTCTATTCAAATTAGCTAAAAAATGAGATTTAAAAGTACTGTCAAATGAGATATTAGTTTCTGAATGAGACAAACTAGATGGAGTTTCCTTTGTCAACGTTTAGAGATATTTTTGCCCTTCTAACTCTCAATATTGCTTTGAAACTTTTTCTTTAATATGACCCTGTGGAAGCCAGTAAGTTAAGAATCGATGACAGCTTCTCTTTTATATTTTATTATTTTTTATATTTTGTTATATTTATATAATGATTATATATATTATTATAATGGTGCAGTTTCTTATGTTCTGAGTTTTATAAGTATCTTATATCTTGCCATGAACTCCTATACTCCTTAAAATTTAACATTTTATATTTCCACTTTAAAAAATTAAAACCAAAGCAAATTAGGTTCAAATTATTATATGAAACCATACTTTAAATGTTCAAATATTAAAATTAAGTGAGAAAATTTGGATTGATCAACATCTAAATTTAACTTTTGTCAGGTATTCATTATCACATAGTCAAAGAAGTGCATTGAAAATGTAAAACAATTGATTGAAACTGAAATGAATAGAAATGTATAAATCAAGCAATATCTAATCCATTCTGGAAGTATGACCTTTGTGCTCCTGTGTTTAAACTAAATAGTAAATAAAATAATCGGTGTTCAAGGCAACTAGATAATGCAAAGGACAGAATGTTGGATCTGTAGTCATGAATATTTATTTTTCTTAATTCAAGCCTGTTCTTAGATGCTTACTATCTGTGTGACCCTAGTCAAGTCACTTACCCTGTTTGTCTGTTTCCTTATCTGTAAGATGAGTTGGAGAAGAAAATTCCTCCAGTATCTTTGCCAAAAAACAAACCAACAGCAACAGCAACAGCAACAGCAACAGCAACAGCAACAAAACAAATGGAAGAGTTGGACAAGACTTAAACAAAGTGATTGAGCCATCTTTAGATGGAATCCTTCTTTAGTGAGTATTCTAGGATTATAAATTGATATATTGTTAATCAGGAAATCAATAAACATTTTTCACCAGTCAGGGTTTTGTGGGTACAAAGGCAAAAACAAAACAACTCTTTTACTTCATTGATGGAATGAACATTCTATCCATGGAAAAAAATAAACACATAACACATTACCTAGTAGGCACTTACTAAGTTCCTGTTGACTGATTAGCAAATAAAGCATTCACAAAATATGTTCAAAACTAGGCAAAGTAAAGATATCATAATTTGAGATGGGAAATGTGCCAGCACCTGGGAGAATTCATTCATTAATTCAATAACGTTTATATTAAGAAGTTTACATTTATTAAGTAGAGTAATTGCAATAGGTATTGAAGGAAATGTAAAATTTATACAAGACTCATGTTCTTCCATAGTTGGAACAGCTTCCATACTTTAGAGAGAATCCTTTATTGGGAAATATAGGGGGCTTCTATTGGCCTTTGATTCCCAGCACTTGCTGGGTGCTGTAACATGAATTGTTCTGGTGATTTTATACAGAGTGTAATACAAAGTAAGAGTCAGCTAGCCAAATCCTTAAATAACTGCTGACATTTCTTATCCTAATGATCTCCAGGGAGTTCATGGCAGGTTATTGCAAGTTTCCTTTTTTACTTTTGCTATTTATCAACTTCATGCTTATTGGTCAGATAATCAGGAGACTGAAATATCATAGTTCCTCAAAAAATACTGATAATTGTCGGCAAAACATTAGGCACATCTTCAGTTCATGATGATTTGCTGAAATACTTTATTCTTTTCAAATTCTTAATTATCTCCTTCTGACATACTATGTAACCAACTGTGAAATTTTTACTTGTTGCCTGAAAGCTTTAGGCCAGTTGCTTCCTATCAATTTTAACACCTTCAGATATCTTCAGTTAGCTTGTTTCATTTTTCTAAAAAAAATGATAATTCAAATACACCAAACACTTTTTTTCCATGAAAAAATAACAAATATCTCAGTCCTTAGGCATATTCTCAGTGTGGCAGAATCCTACTAGATAGGTTAAAGTCATATTTTCCTGACTTCTTTTACTATGGGACTCTGAAGGGAGGTTGTAAAGGGTCTAGAATTCCAAATACGGGATTTTAGATTTAATCTGAAAGGCAATATTGAGGCATTAGAGCTTATCCAATAGAAGGAAATGATTTCAAATATGTGTTTTTGAAAGACAGGAGATGAAGCAGGCGTCTGTTAAAATAAAAAAAAAAAAAAAAAAAAAACAACTGAATGTTACCTGTGCTGGAGGAGAGAAAAGAACATATACCAGAAGCATTTCTAAAGTAAAATCAATTGAATTAGGCAACACATTGGACTTAGCGAATGAGGAAGCATAAAGGGCTGAGAATGACACATAAAACACGAGCCTGGGTAAATGGGAAGATAATGGTGTCCTCAACAGTAAGGTTGTAAAAGTTGCAATGAATTCAGGTTTGGACATATTGAATTTATAGGATATTTATTTTAAGGCTTATAATGGGAAGATAGAATTTCAAATCTGGAGAGGAGAGATTTAAGAAATTTAGGAAAGATATACACAAATTTCCAGATTATCAAGCTAGAGATGATAATTGAATACATGGTAGATGACTAGATCATCAAATGAAATATAGAGGAAGAAGAGCCTAGGACAGAGCCCTGGGTCATATATTAGTGAATGTGCCTTATGCTTTCTGACTCATTTTATTTTTATTTTATTTTTGTTTTTTTACAAGGTATTGAGTAAAAGTGACTTGCCCAAGGTCACACAGCTAGGTAATTATTAAGTGTCTGAGGCTATAATTGAACTCAGGTCTTCCTGACTCTGGAGTTGGTGCTCTATCCACTGCACCACCTAACTGACCTTTTATGCCTCATTTTAATTTCACAATGACTAAAAATGGCACTATGGCCTCATTATCTAGTCTATCTTTAACTCATTTCTTCTTATTCTCATTTCTTTCTATCATACTTTTGTCACTTGGCTAACTCTCATCACCAGGTTTATTATTCAGACTGGTCATGCCCAACAAATTCATCCTAATCAGTCCAATATCTGAAAATATAGAAGGTTATTGGATAGCCAGCTAATATCTTTTTCTTGACAGGCAGATAGATCTAATATAAGAAGTAAAAGTGAAAATGCAGAAGTAATTGGTCCTTTCTTTGGAATTTGGCTCAAGGGTAATTTTTTGTGAGCAAGTCTCTTGACTTCCAAAGGGCAGAGCTACTTCTTAGTCTTCATATTTTTTCCACTGGTCATGTACTACTATTCTAAAAGAAAAAGATAATGTTACATGGGCCTATCCTCCCATTTGACTATCTTGATTACCTGGCATTTTGTCTTATCATGAGGGCTAGAAATAAAGCAATTTTGAATCTAATTTAAGCACTCTTTTTTGAAGGCTAATAAAATTATAAATAATAAAAAAATCACAAAATTATTTATCATGATCATTGTTCAAATCCTTCATACTAGGACAGCAAAATAAAAAAAACTTTTTTGGACTAAAATTCAACCCAGTTCTTTTTATTATATATCAACAAGTCATTCACTGATTTAGTTCATTCCAGCACCTTGTCTATGATTAAGAATTAAAAAAAAATAAATAATTCACATAGAAGTTATGATCGCTCACTTTTTTTTAATCAAAGGCAAGATAACTTTTAAGTTACTGCAAAAATCATACATTATTATCAGCTCAAAGGAATGGAGAAATCTCATAGAAAATTTCCATTGGTTTCAGTCAGGGAACTACCCCTTCACCTTTCTAATCTCATCTCTAGCCAGTCTCAGCCACACCACTGTGCAGCAGGTTTGAATGGCAAGTAACAAAAACTAATTAAATTAATACCTCAAATTGAGTCTCCTCTTAAAGTAAACTGAATAACCTTGGTCTCTTAGAGCTCTTGATCCCTTCCTGCCATTACACTGCCATTGTACTTTTCTTCCCAACTCTTCCTTTCCAGTAGGTAGATACCTTTAGAACTCTCTCAGAGGCTTAGGATTCATCTAAAAGGTTCTTTTCCAATTGCTCATTTTTTATATACCAAAAACACTTTTTCTTACACTCACATTACATGATATTGAACTTTATGATCATTTTATAAGGTTCTATATGATGCAGAACTTGATAAACTGTGCTTTTGAAAACAAGCAACATTTTTATCTATGCCAAATGACAATATTTGGTCATATTTCACTTACCTATACTATTAAACATAGAGTGACTCACCTTAGAGTTGGGACCCTGACTGCTATTTAACATTAACCCTATTCAGTAGAAATTCTCTCAGATATATGTTGTATCTATGGAGGCTTTATGAGCTTTTGAAGCAACTCCTTCAGAGACTATTATTGATTTTCATGTCAGTAGTTTTCTTACTTGCTTGCTTATAAGAATTGCATTTTCTAAGTATTTTCTATCACCTGAGGCTATCTGAGAAGATAAAGTAAGCCATATATAATCTCCAAGGTCTCTTCCAAATCAAAAAAATCCTTTGATGTTTTGCTAAACACATAACCAAAAACACATAGACCTATACTATAATATATTTAATGTGAAACGCTTCTTTAAAAATGCATTTAAATTTAACTAGCTAATTCAAAATCTAGTGAATATTTTTTTTCTCACACATTACTAATTAAAAGTAAAATCTCATGTAGTATTCCCTTTGCTGTATTTTACCCTGATATCAATCTCAGCACAAACAATGACTCACCTTAAAACTGGATATAATCATACATTCCTGAGATACTCGGCTCAAATATGAGGTTTGCCTAGGTTTACCAAATTTCTGATTTATTTGACCTTGCTCAATCCAGTTGCAGATATTCCAAGGAGTGTTGCCTTGACTTAAACAACACTATCTGTACTCCTATTTCCTCTTCTGATGCAACTGGGTGAAGTTTTTCAATCTCAGTCATCTCAGTTAATTGCTGATTTAGATAGAATCTATGTCTTTAAGAGTTTCTAAAACATAAATTCCATTACCATTTATCTAAAAACAGCTGAAACTAGAAGACAAGAAAAGGGCCATTTTGGTATGGAATAAAGATGGAAAAATCTATTTCCAAGAAGTATATACACTTTTTTTTAAATTTATTTTTTTAAGTACATATACTTTTAATTATTATAGTTAGGTATAAGCAGGAGTGTTTCAAGACTCAAGTGAAATAGTGTGTGTAGGGTACATAGTTAATTCTTAAAAAAAACTATATAAAGATTATTATATAAAGATACCTTTACTGCTGAGAAAAATAATATAAGGATCATTTTGCCACCAATGCAGAATAGAACCTATTGATTAATTAATAAATTATAAAAAGTTGTGTTAATGGAATTATGCCCAAAAAGCAACAAAAATGTGCATACCCTTTGATCCAACAATACCACTACTGGGTCTATACTCTGAAGAGATTATTTAAAAGGGTAAAAACATCACCTGTACAAAAATGTTCATAGCAACCCTGTTTGTGGTGGCAAAGAATTGGAAATTGAGTGAATGGCCTTCAATTGTGGGAATGGTTTAACAAACTGTGGCATATGTATTTCATGGAACACTATTGTTCTATTAGAAACCAGGAGGGAATGGGAATTCAGGGAAGCCTGGAAGGATTTGCATCAACTGGTGCTGAGTGAGATAAGCAGAACCAGAAGAACATTGTACAACCTAACAACAACATGGGGATGATGATCAACCTTAATGGACTTTCTCTTAGCAACAGGGCAATAATCAAGCACAATTTTAGGATATCTGTGATGGAGAATGTCATCTGTATCCTGAGAAAGAATTGTGGCATTTGAACAAAGACCAAAGACTTTCTATGTACCTTTAATTTAATTTTTTTAAAAAAATATCTTATTATGTAATTCTGCTATATTTCATATGGTATGTTTCTTCCTTAAGGGTATGATTTCTCTCTCATCACATTCAACTTAGATCAATGCATACTATGGGAATGATGTAAAGACTAACAAACTGCCTTCTGTGGGGGGTGAGGGAAGGAAGATAGATTGGGGCAAAAACTGTAAAACTGAAAATAAATCAAACCTTTCTAAAAGTTTTTTTTTTAACAAAAAGGGTTGTGTTAGGCCCTTTTGGTTGAGGTCATAAAGTAATACTGGACCTCTTTGTCATAGAAATCTGCTATTTTCAAGAAATAAATAGTGATAGGGAGAAGGAACTTTGAGAGCAATAGTATATAAGTGGCAAAAAAGCAAACTAACTACTTACCAGACAGTGAATCTGAAAGAGGATATTAAAAAGAAAAGAAGGGGAATGAGAAAAACAATGATTAGGGTCTAGAGTATGTGAAGTTAGGAGAAGAGAACTGGCATCAAACTAATTCAATTAAATATAATACTAGAGTTTATCTTTCTATTGTTTGTGTGTGTGTGTGTGTGAGTCAGAAGGAGTAGTATTTATTAGCTGTACTTGCCACATTTAAAAAAAATGGATACAATATAGCCATTAAAACAAAAACAATAAAAAATTTCTAAGAATAATCTTCCCCCCCTCTCCTATCCTGTTTATATTTTCTTTCTTTTTTATTTATTTAAGCCAATGGAGTTAAGTGACTTGCCCAAGGTCACACAGCTAGGCAGTTATAAAGTGTGTGAGACCAGATTTGAACCCAGGTCCTCCTGACTCCAGGGCCAGTGCACTACCACTGCACCATCTAGCTGCCCCTAAATATATTTTCATTAAATTAGCAAGATATCAGACAAACATTTTCAGACCAGTTTTGATTGCGCTCTATCCAGACCCAGAAGACTATCATTACTCTATTTACAGTCATAGCCCCCAAATAAAATTCCATCTTGAAACCATCTTCATAGATAGATATTAATTTCCCAAATAAATTAAAATTTCCCTTTCATGTATCCATTACCTTCAATGGGCAGCAGAGAAAAAAAAAAGATTCTCTATCCCTTATGGCCCACAGATTTTTGTACAATATTTTATATTTTTCTCCATGATTTCTTTGGCAGTATCATTTGTCCTTTTGTGAATCATGAACAATGTATATTAGTCATTTGTTTTGACAAGTTTGGATATGTTTTCAGTTATGTATTGTGTATATACCTGATGAAGATAACAGCTTTCTATTTTTATGATGTCTGATGAATAGTTACCTCACTACTCCTAAGTAGGATATCACCAATCATTGCCACTCTCTCCACTGTTTTTATCCCCTTTTGACTCTTATTGGATGATTTAACACTTGATTTTTTTGTGTGACTACAATTTATCATTATTCATTTAGAGAATGGTTCATTTTTAATAGCATCCAAATCCTGCTTCATTAGAAATATTTTTTTAATTCGAAGTATACAGATAGATTTTTTTCTCCTTTCCTTCTTTGTGTGATACAATTTCACACTACAGACTCATGAGTGATAGGTTTCCTCCTGCCACTTCACATATTTTGCTGCTTTTAGACATGTTTCTTGGTGTGTCTATGAGTGTGTGTGTTTGTGTGTGTGTGATACCCTTGATATCCTGGAGCATGGAGAAGCATTTCTTAAACCCTAGCCTGGCAGGAAAAGCAGTCTATATTTAGAACACAAAGAACACTCACTTGGCTTTATCAGAAATACAAATAGCATAAGCACTGCAGAACTTCCATAATGGTTCAAATTCTCAATCTTACTTTTTGAATGTTTGTTCGTGATTATATCTTACCTGTAGCGAAGACTATTAAATATCATTAAGACTTTTATCTTAGCAACTTGACTGACATGCCAAAATTCTTTTCATTTTTTTTCACTAACCCCTTATAGATTTTAACAGGTTGCTTTATTTACCATTTCTTATTTGCCTTGTCAGATACCTATTCCTTAAGCTCTTTCTTTAGATATTTATTTCTTAATTCATTTCATCCATCATGTCTTCCTTCAGCCCAAGTTTGTCTTTAATTTATCCTTAACTTCCCTAAATTTCTTCCTCCTCAAATTCAATCTCGTTTTCTTTACAAGAGTAAATAACTTAAAAATCACTTTCACAAGTTCCTTTTCCTTCTTATTAAGTGTAAGGTTTTATCTCTTTTCATGCTTCTTATATTTTAGCTTTCTCACAAAGAAGCCAAAAGTAGAATCCAAACTTCAGCATTATTTTTCCTCATGCTTTACTTAATTTTTTCCATTTTTTTCTTCTTCACATTCAATTTGCATCCTTCAAAGTTCACAGACCTCCATATTACCTTCATAAATTTCTTTTTCTCCTTATGCAACTCCAGTCTTTCTCTCTTCTCCTGCTCTCTCATTCAATTTTTTTCACACAGAAAATAGCCTTGAAAAGAAAAGAATGACTAAGGCAGGATTCAAACTAAGTTTCTCTGATTATGAATCCAGGACTCATTCCATTGTACTTCTTTGCCAAGTAACTATATGTTACAGATGCCTTCCAGATAAGAACTATTATAGAGAGCTCCCATATTGAGCCTTCCATTTATTAATCAAGCCACAGATCCTGAAACTCATTCTCCCCTCCCAAAGAAATAGCTTTAAAATAATTGAAAATAGGCCCCCAAATTCTGTATTTATGTTATTCATTTTGCAGGCGAAGGATGTCATTGAAAGAAAAACTGCATCCAGATTTTCTTTATCCTCTAACATTTTTGGTAAAGGGATGCTTTGAATAATGTATGGCCTGGATTCCAAATGTATCAGAAAAGAGACTATATAATACTGAGTGAGAGATGCTAATATGATTCATATTCCTGATGCTTATAATAGCATTATGAACCAATAGAAGACTCTTCAGCTCAAATAATATATTCAAAAAAGATGTAAATAAAAAATAATATTTTAAAAAATTAAAAGTCAACATTATAAACTTACAATAGAGTCCTCTAAGTGAGATAAGTTAATTTGATGATTCAAAGTATAGTATTCTTTTTACCATTTCAATCAAATTTTATAACACCATCCTTGCTGTTGGGAAATTTGAAAATCAGTCTAATTATTAGCACAGGAAATTCATAGGTGAGTGTACAATAAAGTTACTATAAATAGTAATCTATCCAAGTCTCCATTAGCTACAGGAAAAGGCTTCTGAGTGATGACAATTGAATTTTACAGTTCTTTCAGAATCCCCTCTTGACGTGATTGAATATTTAGTCTTTGATTTGCCTCTACAAGCACAAGTAGACCTAGTGATTATTGCACACTCCATTTTTGACCCTTTATAAACATGACTTTTCAATCCTATCAACCTTTGTATGCCTGGGCACACAAACTAAAGACAAGCAAATGTGATTCTACATAAAAGCAGGATTATATTTTGAATTAAAATTTTGTTTTGACTTTTTTCATTTAAAGATTGATATTGGAGGCTAAAAGACTGAGAAACAGCATATCATTTCCACCCAAATCCATCCACTTACAAAACAGAAATATTTAAGGCAAATCCTAATAATTACCATTCAATAATATTAACTGTGCAGTCAACTGGGTGATAGGTATTATGGTTAATATGAAGATTGAAGATAATATTCATTCATCTGGAATTTAAATTCTAATTGGGCTGATTGGGAAGATAGAGACAGAAAATGTGAACACTGAGTGCTACAGAGGGGAAATTGTTGTAGATTAAATGACAGAAAAAGGTCTTATGAAAAAGGTAGGACTTGACTTTTGTCAAATCAGTAAGACAGAGAAGTAAAAATAATTAAAAGAAATTAAATATAATAATTAATTTACAAAGTGACTACTATGTACCAGTCACTGGGCTAGGCATTGGAGATTTGAAAGGTAAAAATTTAAAAGTTCCTATCTTCAAACTCCAGTGAAAATTCAACTGATAAGAAGCTGAAAAAGGCAACATTTACCACTAGATTGCAAAGTATGGGAAGTGGAGACAACTTGGAGGAGAATGGGAAACCCCTCCAAATACCTGTAAATAATTTTAAATAATGACTTTAAATAAATTCTAGAGTGCTAAAACACACAAAACAATTTTTCTAGTCCAAGACAATTAAGAAGGTTGTCAGGAAAGGTCTGTTGTGAGAGAGTGAGAGAGGTTCATGATGCAACAGAGTGAAGCATAGTCATGTTGACACAACTCTCCTCCCAGACCCCTTTCCAGGTCTTGGGGCCCACTGAATCTGCAGGATCAGCAGCTTTTTCCATAGTTCTCAACCCACAGATAGCAAGGAGTTGAGCAACTGGTCAGATGGAGATTACAGGGGTCTCTTTGCTAGCACTAAGATTCTGTTGCTTAGCCCATAAATAGATCCAGTCTAAGTTCTGGGTGATAGTCCCAAGGCAAGCAGGGGCACTAGTACATAAGAGCTTGTGATTGCAGGTATCAGAGACCATCTTTACAATTTCAGGACAGAAGAGAGGGCTTCTGGTCATTCATAGACCAGTGTGCAAGCTAGGAAACATATCCCTTCTTAGATTGTACCTTCCTGGAAGAACTGAAAACTTCAAGATCCTTTGAAGTTTCTCTGGAAATGGCTTTATAAATTGAAGTTTGGGACAGTATGTCCTCTAACCTGAAATGATACCCTTAGTTAACAAAGAGGTAAAAATCAAGCAATAGGCTGGGAAAATGAACAAACAATGGGGAAAAATCTGATCATCAGAAGTTACTATGGTGAAAAGACAGATGAACTCATACTCAAAAGAAGATAAACTTTTAAGGGAAAAATATGAATTGATCATAGAAGAGCTCAAAAAAGGATTTTGAAAATCAAATAAAAGAGGTAGATGAAAACATGAAAAGAGAAATTAGAGTAGTACAAGAAAATCATGAGAAACAAACTAACAGCTTGTTAAAAAGAGACACAAAAAAACCCCAAAGAAAATAACACCTTAAAAAATATCCTAGATTAATGAGAAAAGAGATACAAAAAGTCAAACAGTAGGATTGGACCACTGAAAAAGGAGGAACAAAAGGTCACTAAAAATTTCTTAAAAATTAGGATTGAGTAAGTGGAAACCAAAGATTGAGACAAAAATAAAACAAAAGCAAAAGAATGGGAAAAAAGATAATATGAGATATCTCACTGGAAAATGGAACTGATTAAAAGATAGATTATTTAAAAATTATTGGACTATCTGAAAGTCATCATTTAAAAAAAGAGCCTAGATATCACCTATCAAGAAATTATCAGGGAAAACTACTTTATTATTCCAGAATCAGAGGGGAAAATAGAAAATTATGAATCCATCAGTTACCTCCTGAAATAGATCCCAAAATGAAAATTTCTAGGAATCTTATAGTCCAAATTCCAGAGCTCCCAGTCAAGGAGAAAATATTGTGAACAGTCAGAAAGAAACAATTCAAGTATTGTGGAGCCACAGTCATAATAGCACAAGATTTAGCAGCTTCCATATTAAAGGATTTAAAGACTTGGAATGTGATATTCCAGAGACAAAAGAACTTGGATTATAACCAAGAATCAACTATCTAGCAAAATTAAGCATACCCTTTCAGAGGAAAAAAAAGATGTGCATTCAATAAAATAAGGGACTTCAATACTTTTCAGATGAAATGACGAGTGCTGAAGAGACAATTTGATGTTCAAATATTGAGAGGCATAAAAAAGTCAACAGGAAAGGAAAACCATAAAAGAATTATGTCCTTAGAAATACTTGGGCTAAGAAGTCTGGAAACCAACACCTCTGTCACTGACCAGTCTCTGAAGTTTCTTGTTCCTAGATGACTTGGGAACAGGTTGGCTCCCACACAATCTGCTCTGTACTCCTCTCTCTTTCCAGACCTTTCCTGCTGATCTTCCAACCAAGTTGTCTTGTGTGGGAAAATTGCTTCACTTGGTCTTTTTGTGGATTCTGCCATTTTTAGATTTTTTGTTTCGAGTCATAATTTAAAGATATTTGGAGTAGTTTGAAGGAAAGCTAGGGTGAGTATTATGGTAAACTATGTACATTTTTACATAGGAAGATTATTCTGGTAACATTAGAAACTTCTCATTTTTAGAAAAGTTAATATATCTACAAACAGAAAATTAAGAAATTAGAGAGAAATATAGTGGGATAAAGTGAAAGGGAGAGGTTGAATGGATAAATTATCTCACATAAAAGAAGCAAGAAATAGTTTTTTTTACAGTGAAGAGTAAGAAAGGAAAGGTGAGGGGAAGTAAATAAACCTTGAATCTTACTCATCAGAATTGACTCAAAGAGGAAATAACATATCTACTCAATTGGATTTAAAAGTGAGAGTGGAAGGGAGGAAAAAGGACATGCAGGAAAGGAGGAAAGAGTGGGGAAAGGGGTAGTTAGAAGAAAAATACTTTTGAAGAGTTACAGGGTGAAAGAAATTTGAAAATAGAATAAATGAGGAGAAATGAGTCAAATTTGTAAAAAATAAGTCATTCTTCAATTGATAAAGGGTCAAAAGATATTAATAGCTTTTAGATAAGGTAATTAAAACTATTCATAGCCATCTAAAATGCTGTAACTCACTAACTAATTGGAGAAATTCAATTTAAAACAATTCTGCAGTACTACCTCATCATACCTTTCAGATTGACTAATAAGACAGAAAAAAAGTAACAAGTGTTGGCAGTTAGGTGGGAAAAATGAGATATTAATGTACTGTTGGTGGCATTGTGAATTGATTCAACTATTCTGAAAAACAATTAGAATTATGTCCAAAGAGCTATAAAAAAATGCATGGAGGAATGAAGAGGGGGAAGTCAAGATAGAGGAGCAGGGACAGGGACTCACCCTAGCTTTTCCCCAAACTACTCCAAATATCTTTAAATTATGACTTGAAGCAAAATCTAAAATGGCACACAAAAAGACCCAGTGAAGCAATTTTCCTACACAAGACAACTTGGAAGGTCAGCAGGAAAGGTCTGGAGAGAGAGAAAGAGAGAGAGAGAGAGAGAGAGAGAGAGAGAGAGAGAGAGAGAGAGAGAGAGAGAGGAGTACAGAGCATCATGGGTTGTGTGGGAGCCAACCTGGCCCCAGTCATCTAGGAACAAGAAAATTCAGACTGGTCAGTGGCAGAGGTGTTGGTTTCCAGACTTCTTAGCCCAAGTATTGCTAAAGACAACTTCAAAAGTCAGAAGGAAAAGTCTGCCTCACCAGGATCAGAGTGGATCTTAGTCCACCACAGACCCCGCTGGAGAAGACCAGGAGCAGTATTTGGGGGCCACTGGATCAGCAGCAGCAGCAACAACTGCTTCTGGAATTCTTATCCCAGGAATGGTAAGGGGGGGGATCAGAAGCAGATTATATGGATCTCTTTGCTAATCCTGAGGCAGGACTCTGTTGCTTTGGCCTTACTCAAATCTGTCTCAGTCTGAGACAATCCCAGGAAAAGGAGGTGGAGCAAAACAGAGCTTACTGTCGCAGTGGAGTAGGGACTCTTCTCACAGTTCTAGAGCAGGTTGTGGTCACTCTCAGACCAGAGAACAAGCCAGGAGAGTAATCATAAACTGTCATTAGACCTTGGAAGAATTGGTCTAATCTAAGTTTCTTCCATTCTAACTTCCAATTTTCCCAACAGTTTTTTTATCAAAGAGAGAGTTTTTATCCCAATAGCTGGACTCATTGTGTTTACCAAACAGCAGATTGCTATAATCATTAACTACTATTGCACTTAGTATTCCACTGATCCACCACTCTATTTTTTTTTAGATTTTTCAAGGCAATGGGGTTAAGTGGCTTGCTCAAGGCCACATGGCTAGGTAATTATTAAGTGCCTGAGGTCAGATTTGAGCCCAGGTACACCTGACTCCACTGTGTCACCTAGCCACCCCACCACTCTATGCTTTAGCCAATACTAGACAATTTTGATGACTGATGCTTTATAATTTTAGATATGGTAAGGCTAAGCCACCATTTTTTTCTACTTTTTTCATTGAATCCCTGGAAATTCCTGACTTTTTATTTCTCCATTTGAATTTACAAACAACTTTTTCTAACTCATTAAAATAAGTTTTTGGAATTTTGATTAGTAGGGCACTAAACAGCTATTTTAGTTTTGGTAGAATTGTCATATTTATTATATGAGCTAGGCCTATGCATGAGCAGTTGATGTTTGCCCAGTTATTTAAATCTGATTTTATTTGTGTGAGATTTATAATTTATAATTGTTTTCAAAAAGTTTTTGAGTCTTCTTTGGCAGAAAGACTCCCAAGTATTTTATATGGTCTGAGGTTATTTTGAATGGGATTTCTTTTTCTAGCTCTTTTTACTGTATCTTACTAGTCATATATAGAAATGTTGAGGATTTATGAGGGTTTATTTTAAATCCTGCTACTTTGCTCAAGTTGCTAATTATTTCTAGCAGCTTTTTAGATGATTTTTTTGGATTCTCTAGGTATATCATCATGTCACCTGCAAAGACTGAGAGTTTTGTCTCTTCCTTCCTAATTCTAATTCCTTTAAATTCTTTTTATTCTCTTATTGCTGAAGCTAATATTTCTAACACAATATTGAACAGTAGTAGTGATAATGGGCATCCTTGTTGCACCTCTAATCTTACTGGGAATGCCTCTAGCCTTTCTTCATTGCATATAATGTTTGTTGATGGTTTCAGATTGATACTGCCTAGTATTCTAAGGAACAATGTACTTATTCCTACACTCTTGTGTTTTTAGTAGGAATGGGTGCTGCATTTTGTCAAAAGCTTTTTCAGTGTCTATTCATGTAATCATATGATTTCTGATAGGTTTGCTATTGATATAATTAATTATACTAACAGTTTTCCTAATATTGAACCATCCCTGCATTCCTGGGACAAATCCTACTTGGTCATAGTGATAACTTCCTGTAATCATTTGGCTGAGTTTTTATTTAATCTTTTTGCTTCTATATTCATCAGGGAGATAGGCCTATAATTTTCCTTCTCTGTTTTAACTCTTCCTGGTTTAGGTATTAGCACTTTATTGGTGTCATAGAAAGAGTCAGATAGAGTTCCGCCTTCACCTATTTTGCCAAAGATTTTATATAGAATTGGAACCAATTGTTCCTTAAATGTTTGATAGAATTAACTTGTGAATTAATCTGGCCCTGGAGATTTTTCTTAGGGAGGTCAATAATAGCTTGTTGAATTTCTTTGTCTGATATAGGGTTATTTATCCATTTAATTTCCTCTTCATTTAACTTGGCAACTTATATTTTTGTAAATATTCGTACATTTCATTTAGCTTTTCAAATTTATTGGCATAGAGTTGGGCAAAATAATTTCAAATTATTACTTTAATTTCCTCCTTATTGGTGGTGAGTTCATCTTTTTCATTTATGATACTAGCAATTTGGTTTCCTTCTATCTTTTTTTTTAAATCAAATTGACTAGAGGTTTTACAATTTTATTTGTTTTTTTTACAACCAACTCTTGGTTTTATTTATTAGTTCAATAGCTCTCTTGTTTTTGATTTTATTAATTTCTCCTTTAATTTTTAGAATTTCTAATTTGGTATTATTTGGTTTTTTAATTTGTTCTTTAATATTTTTAGTTGCATATTTAGTTCATTATTTCTCTTTCACTAATTTATTTGTGTAAGATTTAATGATATAATATATCCACTGACACCTTCCTGGAGTGAATCCCATAGGTTTTGGTATGTTGGTTCATTATGGCCATTATCTAAGATTAAATAATTAATTCTTTCTATAATTTGTTATTTGATCCACTCATTTTTTAAAATGAGGTTATTTAGTTTCCAATTAATTTTGGGTCTCTATCTTCCTGGCCAAATATTGTATATAATTTTTATTGCATTATGATCTGAGAAGGATGTATTCACTGTTTCTACCTTTCTACAATTGATCATTAGATTTTTATGCCCTAGTACATGGTCAGATTTTGTGTAAGTGCCATGTACTATAGAAAAAAAAGTATCTTCCTTTCTATCTCAATTCAATTTCCTCCATAAATCTATGATGTCTAGGTTTTCTAACAATCTATTTACCTCTTTATCTTCCTTCTCATTTATTTTTTGATTAGATTTATCTAAATCTGAGAATGGGAGATTGAGATCTTCCACTAGTAGAGTTTTGCTTTCTATGTCTTCCTGTAGTTCTTTCAACATCTCTTCTAAGAATTTGGATGCTATACCATTGGATGCATTACATATTTAGAATAGAAATTACTTTATTGTCTTTGGTACCTTTAAGGAGGATATAGTTTCCTTCCTTATCTCTTTTAACATTATTTATTTTTTCAGTTGCTTTCTCTGAGATAAGGATTGCTATGCCTGCTTTTTTCACTTCAGCTGAAGCAAAATATATTTTGCTCCAATCTTTTACCATTACTTTATATGTATCTCTTTGCTTCCATTGAGTTTCTTGTAAGCAGTGTATTGTAGGATTCTGGTTATTAATCCACTCTGCTGTCTACATATGTTTTACGGGAGAATTCAACTCATTCACATTCAGAGATATAATTATTAACTCTTTATTGCCCTCCATGCTTTCTTTCCTCTGTTTGTATTTTCCCTTTTCACTTTATCCATTTCCCCCATTATTTTGTTGCTGAATACCACTGCCTTCAGTGTGTTTTCCCTCCTATTTTAACAAACCTCCCCTATCTTTCCTCTTTCCATTTTCCCCTTTTCCTAGTTCCCCCCTTTTCTCCCCCTCCCCATCCCCACCTCCCCTTTTTACCTTTTAATACTTGAAAGGTAAGATCATTTTCTTAACTTATCTGAGTGTGTGTGTGTAAGTTAACTTTAAGCCAAGTCTGATAAGAGGAAAATTCAGATAGTTCTCAGCTACTCCCTTCTTCCCCTCTATTACTATAGGTCTTTTGTACCTCTTAATGTAATGAGATTTACCCCCATTCAATCTCCTCCATCCCTCCCTGTCTCCTTACTGTCCTATTTTTTAAGGAGGTATTGTTTTTACATTATTCTGTCTGAGTCACAGAAAAGTCATGAGTGTCCATCACTTCTCTTTAATACAGTTACAATTCTTGAGAGTCATTAGAGTCTTTCTCCCATGTAGGGATGTAGCCAGTTTCATCTTATTTGATAGCAGTCTCATGGATAAGTCATTAGGGTCCATCACTTCTGGCTAAGTATATTCTTTCTAATAGAGTTACAATTCTCAAGAGTTATGAGAATCTTTTTCCCAGATAGGGATATAACCAGTTACATCTTATTGGATAGCAGTTTTTTTCTTTACTCTTTGGTTTTTTAACCTTTTCATGTGCCTTCTGTGCTTCCTGTTTGATGTCCAAATTTTCTATATAGCCTTGGTCTTTTCATCAGGGCTCACCCACTTATCCCAGAACATAAACCTTGAGGTAGATGTTCTTCTCCTAGCTTCTCTTTCTAGGTTTTGTAGATCAGATTTTTGTTAAGAGGCTTATTTCATATTATATTTGAGGGATGATCAGGGGATTTTAATGCTGTACCTATCTTCTCTCTGTCATCTTTATTGGAAGTCACATACCTTTTAAAAAAAAAAACCTTTGTTTTTCTTCAGCTTTTTCTTTCTTGGAGGAGGAGGTTATGTTTATGTTTACAACATGGCTATTGTGGTAATATTTTTAATGACCTCCCAGTTTAACCTATATCAAATAACTTTCTTTCTCAATGAGGGGAATTTAATAGAGAGGAAGGCATAGCATTTGGAATTCAAGGTTTAAAAGTGAATGTTGAATCTTGTTTTTGTATGCATGGATAAAATAAAATAAAATAAAATAGAAAAACAAAGAAACAAAAGTTCAAACATACCCTTTGACCTAGCAATACCATTATTAGAGAAAAAAAATGACACAGGAAGAGACTGTAAATATACAAAAATATTTATAGCATCTCTTTTCTGGTGACAAAGAATTAGAAATTGTGGAAGTGTTAATCCCTTGGGAATGGCTAAAAATTAAAATATGTGATTATGATAAAATACTGTATTGCTATAGGAAATGACTAGTGGGTCAGTTAGGTAGTACAGTGTATAAAGAACCTGCCCTGGAGTCAGGAGGACCTGAGTTCAAATACAGCCTCAGACACTTAATAATTGCCTAGCTATGTGACCTTGGGCACATCACTTAACCCTATTGTCTTAATAAATAAATAAAAAAAGAAATGACTAGCATGCCTAGTATGAAGAGATTTGAAGTGAAATGTACTGTGTAACAATGTGACAACACTATTTTAGAAATATCAGCTATGAATGACTTAGATATTATTTGTAATACAATGATCCAAGACAGATCTGAAGTAGTTCTGTTTAAGGATGTGGTCTATCTCCAGAGAAGGAGTTGATGACGTCTGAATGCAGCCAGAAGAATGCTGTTTCTGCTTTATTCTTTTCAGTTTTTTTTAAATCTGTATTTTCTTTCTCTACATAACTATTTTGGAAATATTTTGCATGACCACACACATATAGCCTATGTCAATTGCTTACCTTTCCAGTGAGAATGAGGAAGAAAAAGTATTTGGAAGTCAAATTTTTTGAAATGAATGTTAAACATATCAGATTGCTTGATATGTTGAGGGAACAAAGGAAGAGAGAAAAATTTAGAACTTAAAATCTTACAAAAATGAATACTGAAAGTTATCTTAACATGTAATTGGAAAAAATGAAATGCTGACATTAAAAAACAATACAAAATAAATTTATTTAGACAAAAATTCACTTTGATTTTGTTGATACCTTTATTTTGAATGCAAAAGAAAGTTACCAGTATAAGAGCTGATTTTTTAAAAAAAAAGAATGAATATGTTATAGCTTAGATATGCTGTAATATCTAAGATATCCTTTATTTCTTTTTTTTCTTATTAAATTTTCAATTCACGTAAGTTTTAGATTCTCTCTTTTTAGTATCCCATTACACATATGTATAGCCATGAAGAAAAAAAATTTCTTCATTAGCTATGTTATAAAAACATATTACAATGAAAGAAAGTGAAGAAAATATCCTTCAGACTCTACTCTGAATCCTTAGTTCTCTATCTGGAGGTGGACAGCATGTTTTATCATGAGTCCTTTGGAATTATAGTTGGTCATTATGTTGAACAGAGTTACTATCTTTAAAAATGGATTACCTTTAAAATTTTTTTACAATATATATATATATATATATATATTGTTCTGCTAGTTATGTTAATTTTATTTTATATCTGTTCTTTGAGTCTTCTGAAGTATTTCTGAAACCATCTCTTTAATCATTTCTTACAACACAATGATATTCTGTTGCATTCTTATACCATAATTTGTTTAGTTTTTCTCCAATTGTTGAGTATCTGTTCAGTTTCTATTACTTTGTCACCACCAAAAGAGCTGCTATAAATATTTTTATACATATGGAGCCTTTTCTTTTTTCTTTAATTTCTTTGGGGTCCAAATCTAGGAACAGCATTTCTAGTTCAAAGACTGTCCAAATTTATAGCTTTTGAGGTGTAGTTTCAACATGCTTTCTAGAATGACTGGGCCAGTTCATAGCCCCACCAATATTACATTAATACAACTATTATCCCACTTCCCCTTCAGCATTTCTCATTTTCCTTTACTGTTAACTTAACCAAACTGATGGGTGTGTGTGTGGGGTCAGTTTGAGGGTTATTTTCATTGCACATTGCAATATTCTAATTCACATGCTTATTGAGAGCTTCTTTCCTCTGAAAACTGTTTATTCATATCCTTTACCCTTTATCAAATGAGAATCTAAGGCATTATTTCAACTAGTCCTTCCCTTTTCCCCTAAGGCTCATGGTTATGACATCAGTATAATTCATTGGATCATACATTTAGAGTAGGAAGTGACCTTATAAGTTGTTGAGTTCAATTTTCAGTGTTTCACATAGTTAGTAGGTACCTGCATCAAGATTTGAACATAGGTCTTTATGATTACAAGATCAGGACTCTATTCAAAACACAATGTTAAGTACAAAATGTAAGAAGTGTAACACAAAGTGTAAGGTTTTCAAAGAAGGCCCAGTATAAAATAAAATTTGAAGGCAGGTGAGCTAATAAAATTTAAAGCAGTAGTTCAGGATATTTTAAAAAAACAATAGCTATGAATTAAATAATTATTCATTATTCATTAATTACCATTTAATCAGTAATCATTTATTATTAGTATTAATTATTAAATTATTATGTTATTATACCATTCATTATTATATTATAAATTATGTTATATAATATAATATAATAATGTTGAATTTCCCAATGGAAAGGTGGGAATCATTCAAGATAGGGGAGGAATAACCAGAGCACTTCCTATCCAGAAGTGGAATAAAATTAAATGACTCCCAAGCAAGAAGGTAAGACATGTGAACTGAAAATTGTGCTGAAACTATCTGAATATTGTGAATTCAGTTAGCCAATCCCTTCTGCTTTGAGATATCATTTAGGAGATCATGGAGTCCTTGGAATGAACATTAAATCTTGAAAACCTGAAATTAATTTTCAATCCTGTTATTTTATTAACTGTAAAACTTTTTTTTTACACATTGCTTAATTTTTCTTGTCCTCCATTTCCTTATGTATAAAACAGAGTTAAAATTCCAAATGTTACTTGTCACCAGGATTTCTATGGAGAAGTAAACTATTTGAGTCTCAAACTAAATCTACTACCATGAAGGAATAAGGGTTACCCATTTTCTCACTTTTGCTTTTGCTCCAAACAAAGTTTTACTCCATGGAAATTGGTCTGAAGTTCCCCAAATGTGGCTAATGTAGTCCTCAGCTTTGCAAAGATTTGTGATGCTAATCCATCTATTATGTGTATTTTGTATGGTACAAACTTGTTTTCCACAAGCAACAGAAAATAGCTCAGATGCAAAGGACCCCATAGAACAAATACAGAAGTATAGTGTCATATATTTCAAATATTTTGCCCTTTTTCCCACCCCCAAGGCATGGCTTTACTACCTCTATTGAAAGGTCATATTTGAATATTACCTTTTTTTCTTTGAGAACCAGTTATCTTCTCCCCCTTTAAGTCCAGAGGTACCTGGATAGTTCTGGAGGAGAAAGTGTCCCTGGTGACTTTGACCAGCCCTCCCTCATTTGAATCTAATCCACATACATCTCAAGGCATCATAGCTCTGATATTATGGTCCTCCTTGAGAAAGAAAGTCAAACAATGATAACCTTTCGGAAGTCCAATGTTTCATGTGAACTCAGTGTTCAAATTAAGGCATTCTACATCTCCAAACAAGTGGTAGATTTGCAAGAAACCTCTAATCTCAGAAACTTTTTTTCTCTTGCCTGAGTCCAAAAAAGAAAATTGAAAGGCAGAAGATTTTCAGGAACCAGAGATCTGGGAGCAATAGATGACAAAGCAAACTCCGTTTCTCAAGATAAAGAGTCATCATCAAACTGAGGTGCTATCAGCATCCTGCAGGTCTGAGGTAATGTTGTTCCTCTGAGAGAAATTATTTTCTTCTCATATTAATAATCAATTATTGAAGTAGCACCAGGATTTTTTCAGAACCCTATAGATTGTTCAGTTTCTGAAGGACATTGCTGATAATGATATTGGATTAACTATTCTTTTCAATCTTTTTCAGACTCCATCCAGATATGGGAGTTCATTGTGTTCTACTCTGGTTTGAGTGGGGATAAAATTATTTGATTCAATTACCAAGACTGGAAGGCAAAAGGGGGATTGGAAGTAAATGGCATAACAAGTCACATTCCCCTAGTCTTATTGTAATATTTATTCTTTTTTACAATTGTTGACAATAAAGAAAGAAAGAAAACAGCCTACTATTCTGAGACTTGTATCTTGTCTTAGTGACTAGGAGTTTTCAAGTGAATTTCAAGGTTACTTTTCTAGAGTCTGAATCTCTTGAAATTTACCCTTGCAATGATCTTATTCCTTGAAATAATTGTTTGTTGCCGCATTGACTCTGAATATCATGGGAAAATGATTCTTCATCACTATTTTGCAATAGCTTTCCCCAAAAAGAACACCATCATCATTGTTGTAGTAGCTTGCTTTCAAAGCACACAAATCCATTAATGATAATGGACCCATTTCTATTCATTTCTGCATTTCTGCTTGCTCTTCTGCAAGTGATTACATGAAGAGAAGTGGGCAGAAAACTCACTGTTTCTATTTGACTATCTTGGAGCTTTCTGAGACTGATTCAATATCTATGTTCACTTGTTTGCCTAATACAATTCCCAGACATATTTATTGCAGTAGTTATATTAGTCATTTTGATACTATTTTGTACTATTTTATACTGTTTTTATTAACACTGAGTGAAGATTTAATGAATGAAATTTAATGAATGAAATTTAAAATGAATGGTAGGTATTGTATGTGTGAGATTATGTGGATGTGTGTGGGTGCACCCCGACCTGTTATATCATTGTCTCATTCCCAATTTGGAAGAAATTAGGATTTAGATAAGCAATTTATCCTCTTGGAGACTTCCCTAATGTAGTAAGATGTTAAGTGAGTAGATAAGGTTCACATAGTCAGTATATCAGAGACAGGTCCTTTTATTTCTAAGCCTCCTTTCAATCTATCATATAAGGTTTCTTTCTTATTTAGAATCAAATGAAAAAATGAGTCAAGTTTCCCTTTTCTGACTATTTGCTTTATATATTAAAATTTTTATGTCTGGCAAAAACAATTGTTCCAGTTTTTGATTCTGTTCAGGGTTATTATTTCAATACCTATCATCTAATACTGGTAAAAATTATATAAGTGTGCATGTGTAATATATGTGTCTGTGTATATTATGCTCATGTGTATGTGTGGTGGGGAGGGCAACAAGATAGCATGAGGGTTAGAATGAGGAGTCTAGTGTCAGGAAGACTCCACCAATTACCAGGAACTGGTGACCCTGGAAAAATCACTTAGCTCTGTTTACCTCAAGTTCCTCAACTAGAAAAAAGGGGATAATAACCGACTCTACCTTTTCAGGTGTTGTGTGGTTAATAAGAGGATGTTTGTAAATTGCCCTGCCCCACCTCTCTCTCTCTCTCTCTCTCTCTCTCTCTCTCTCTCTCTCTCTCTCTCTCTCTCTCTTTCTCTGTATATATATATATATATGAATATATATGTATATTATGTATTTATAAAAATATATATTTATAAAATTTAATACATATTTATAAGATACGTATATTATTTGTATTTATAAAATTATATATATTTATCAAATTTAATAATCTAGATAGATAGCATATATACATTGTTATCTATACTTATATATCTATCTGGCAGGTTACAATGCTTAGAACTGGTCCAGAGTCAGGAAGACTCCTATTCCTGACTTCAAATCCAGTCTCAGTCACATACTAACTTGTGTGACCCTGGGCAAATCACTTAACCTTTTTTGCCTCAATTTCTTCTTTAAAATGAATTGGAGGGGCAGCTAGGTGGTTCAGTGGAGAGAGCACCAGCCCTGGAGTCAGGAGTACCTGAGTTCAAATCTGGCCTCAGACACTTAATAATTACTTAGCTGTGTGACCTTGAGCAAGTCACTTAACCCCATTGCCTTGCAAAAAAAAATAAAACTTAAAAAAAATGAATTTGAAAAGGAAATGGCAAACCATCCCAATGTCTTTTTCAGGAATTTCCCAAATAGGATCATGAAGAATAAGATGCAATTGAAATGGCTAAATAGTAAATATATTCATCATCTATCAAATCATAATAATTGAAAATACATTTTTCTGTTGCTACATATAGAAGGAATATTTTACAGATGCCTTTTATTTTGTTTTTCAGAAAAGTTTGATCCATATTTATAACTTGCATTCCAAAAAATTTACTTATTAACTTACAAGAGGGCTCATAGGTATTTTAAAACCAATAGAACAGCGAATATATGAATGGTTCTTATTCATAAAATCCCTTTGAAAAAGAAATCAAAAAAGGTACTTTTTTAATCTGTCTGAGAGCCAAAGAGAACACTTTTTTTCCAATGTCTGGCACCTAGTAGGTTCTATAATAGTGCTTATTGCTTTTTCTTTCTCCTTGGATTGTTCCATCTAATTTAAAAAGTGACATTAAAGTTACTCAGCATATCAAAGAGAATTTTTAATTGACTTTTTTGCTTCTTCTAAAGTCATGTACAACATTGATAGTAATTTAGGTTAGAGAAATAATTATAGATAGAGGATTTTGTAGAGATTTGCATTTTGTCAGTCTTTTGTTAAAATAAAGAATCATTTTGATATTACTTTCATTGTCCTCTGGATTGTATTTAGCTATTTTGTCAACATTGAATCAATATTAATTAGAGGAACATAAATTTGTTTTGCTGATGCAGTGGTAGGCTAAATGCTATTGAACAATTTGCTTTCAGCAAGGCTTCCTTGATGGTATGTTTTGAAACAACTCACAGAATATAAATAAAACATATTGACATTTTAAAGCTCTTTTTGCAAATGATGGGAGAATTTTGGAAATGTAATCCTTTTTATTTTGTTTGGTCAGAACACTCATTTGTTTTAGTAGAGACAGAGATGGATCAGTGATCAGATTTGTTTATGACTTGAAAAGGAAATATATAGATAACACTTGAAAGATATATTTGGGAACTAGAAAGATCTCCCCAGGCTAGAATTTGGTCAAATTGAAAATGACATTTTAGGGATAATTTAAAAATCTTACACTAGGGTAAAAGCAATGAACAATAGCAATAAGAATTACAGGAAGGAGAAAGTTAGACAATCATTCATATAGAAAAGGAATATTTAAGGACTTTCACAAAACTCATCAGAATACTTAAAACAACCAAAAAATTAGTTTAAATTAAGTAGCAATGTAACTCTTTGCAAAAGTTCATCATACCAAGAAACAAGATGTATTTTAACTGTAATTTTTCAATGGCATTTGTAGACTGATCCAAAAAAATTGAGGAAATCTATGTATATTCAATATGTGGAGACTCCACTTTTAAGTACATACTTCATGATGTCAGTGTCAAAGATTTTATATATATATACATATATATATATATAATATATATGTGTGTGTGTGTGTGTCCGTAGTGTGTCTTCATATGTGTACATATAAGCATAAGCATATATATTTATTTATTTAAAGAGAAACACAAATGTAGATCTCAATTGAGGAACAGTCCAAAAGAACTAGATAAATCCCAAGAGTTATTTACAGTCTCATATAAGAACTTGTAGTTCCTCAGAAGACCTGTACTCATAAACTTTGCTCAGTCTGATAAAGTGGGTAGTGGTGTTATTCTTTTCAGTTATTACATCTATATGCGAAATGAATAAAATGCATTTAAAATAAGTTTCATTTCAGACCTCCCATCAATGACAGTTGGTTTTACATCTTTTCTAATTTCCTTTTCTGAGCATAGGATAAGTTGAAACAAAAGTGTTTAGCTTAATTCATGCTCCTGTGGCCCCCAGTGGCAGATGTTTTAGAGATACGTGTTTTATCTGTTGTGGAAGGGTTTTAAAGAGGAAATTAAATTCGAGTATGGAGAATTAGCTCAGGCTTTTCTCTAATAGCAGAGTCAACTGCCCCATTCAAAATGCTATCACTTGCAGATATGGTTCATATAAGACCTCTCATTAATCTACTCCAAAAGGCAATACTTCCTTTAATAATCAATACTCACAATTAAGGAAAAGAATTTTTTTCTTTCAAAAATAACTTTAGAATGACCTTTTTTGGTCATTTTTGGTCCCAAACATACTGCTAGTGCCAGTGAGGTTCCCCAAGCTAGAATAGTTGAATATCAGGTTTTAATTTCTTCTTTGAGAAATTTATAAACAAAAGATTATAAGATAAAAATCAAAAAGATAAGCTATAAATTGTAATTTCCAGTGAAATGAACATCTAAAAAAAAGTATTTTCTCTATTGATAGACACACCCATTTTAATTAAAAAATGTATGACTCACAACATTCTATCACTCTGAAGAAATCTGTGATTTGCTTCTGAATAAATCTTTTAAGTTAAAGTGCAGAACCAAATAGATGGAAGAGCTATAGTGTCATTTTAAATGGGCAGATTGCATAGTGAGGCTAGAGAGGAAATGACCTAAAAAGAAATAATTACTTTGCCAACAGACTATAGGTTGTACATATTTAAATATTGATATATTTTATATAGAGAAAACTCTATTAAGCTGGAGATTGAATATCCATGATGTATAGTAAAAAAGGACAATTGTGGGAAAATTCATTGCTATATAGACCTATATAGTATTTTTGTGATCTAATTTTAGCTGCATAATTGGATTTTTTGAAAGCGTCACTGGGTCTCATTTTTTTTCTTTCCACACAAATTACTGTGAATTTCACTTTGAAAATGAATAATGGAATTTTTCTTAGTATGTCTGTTTTACTCTGGTAATTTATGCTCCATACCATAAATGAGAAGATTTCCAAAAGCTCTATATAATGTTATTTCCTTTTGGGGATATAAATATTCTAAATATGAGTTTTTGAGACATCTGATAGGTATGAAATTAAGTTATTACAATTTAAAAATTTTATTTTTTGGTCTACTATATTGTATCTTGATGGTGAATCTAGGTTTTGGGTTTTTTTTTGTTTGTTTTTTTGTTTTTTGCAAGGCAATGAGGTTAAGTGGCTCACCTAAGGCCACACAACTAGGTAATTGTTAAGTGTCTAAGACTGGATTTGAACTCAGGTACTCCTGACTCCAGGACTGGTGCTCTATCCACTGCACTACCTAGCTGCCCCAATAATGAATCTAAAGATAACCCCCCAGTTATGCTTTATTTTGTCTTAGGACAAAATAAAGTTCTAATAATATCATCTTATTTAATTTTTTGATAATGAACAATAAAATAGAACAGTAACAGTGACAAAGTAAATAATCATAAAAACTATCAAATAAATAAACAATAATTTTTAATTTGAAAAGTAACTTGGCCTATCCATTTCTACATATCTACACCTAAATGCATCTTTTTATATTTTGTATAAAGGTTTACTGATCATTATATAATATATTGTATAATATATTAGTGATGCATGGATCAGATGTGTAGGTGTATATTACTTGTGTCTGCATTTTAAAACATAAATTTGTTTCCTGGGATCAATTAGCATTTTTTGCCATGCAATTGTTTAATTAGAAAAAATG
Source organism: Macrotis lagotis (assembly GCF_037893015.1). NCBI lineage: Eukaryota > Metazoa > Chordata > Mammalia > Peramelemorphia > Peramelidae > Macrotis > Macrotis lagotis. Next base: position 90,249,817 of record NC_133659.1, read on the forward strand.
GGAAATGGAATGGCTTTCTTCAAGTTCACCACAGAGCTGATATATCCTGACAGATTAATACATATTAAGAATATATGTATATAATGTATATATAGACACAAATGTGTATATATATATATATAAATATATATATATATATATACAGGTTGATATATGATATATGTAATACAGTATATATATATATATCACCACATAAAATTACATATTATACATTAGCAATACATATTATAATATTTTATACACTTACATATGTGTGTGTATGCATGAGTGTTTTTTGTCCATCATTATTGAAGAAGATCATAAGGATATCCCTATGTTAGAAACCAGTTGCAGTGTGTTCACCAGGACTGATCAGGCCAGTACAAAGTTAGAATGCTCTACCACAAGTTGGATACAAACTGTCCTTATGATCACTTGGGGTCAGTAATCTAAATTTATGCATCTCATGTTTCTCTTGAGTTGTTTCCTTCTGCCTTGCTCATTGATTGCAACATCTTCTCTGAGGATGGCAGATCATGCTGTGTGGTCCTTTGCTGCCATAGGTGCCAGGGTCTCCTATGCTGCACAATCAGTGTTCCCTCTATCACTTCTTCTGAATATGTTCATAAAGATATACATATGCATAGCACAATATAATATATCGAACACTTGATATACAAGACATTACATATAACAACAGATGTTATAAAATAGCTGATATATAATGTGATATTGCACATACATATACATACACATACTTCTTTTTTTCTTAAAGATTTTATTTATTTTGAGTTTTACCATTTTCCCCCAATCTTACTTCTCTCCCTCCAACCCCCACAGAAGGCAATTTGCCAGTCTTTACTTTGTTTCCATGGTGTGCATTGATGCAAATTGAATGCCTACGCCTATATTTCAAAATTATATACAATCTGACAAGATTGTATGGAAAAAAATTTACTTCAAAAATTCTTTGGTGTTATTGTTCTTAGTGTCTATTTCTTCATGATCTAATTTGGGGTTTCCATTTCTAACTCCTTTTACAAATGAGGAACCTAAAGAATGTAGGGTTTTGTAACTTGCTCAGGGTCACATGGCTAATATGTTTCTTAAACTGAATTTGAACTACTGAAGATTAGGCTTCTTGACTCTAAACCTGCTGATTTATTTACTGTACCACCTAACTGCCTTGCACTTCAATAATATTCCAATATTCCAATATTCAATAATATTCCAATATTCAATAATATTCCAAAGAACTTTTCTGTACAATTTACAGGATAGCAGTATAATGAATGACCCCCAGGAAGTGTTTTATAGATTTGGTTAAAATAAAAATCCTCTTAAATGAGTTATTTCTTTGATTTTGGCACTGTAATAATTGGTTTCCCTAATGAAATAACTGGATCCTCTAATGCTCTTGATTTGAGTAGGGAGTTGAAAGTTAGAGGGAGCTTTAGCTGAATCCTTCATTTCTGGTATGCTATCTTTGAGGTCCATTATACAGCAAATATTTCTTAGATACTGAACATGTATAAAACTCCCTTCACCAAAACCCCCCATCCTATAATTTACTGAGTAGAAAAGGTGATTTGGTACTTTGCCAATGGAATGTAAAGTCAGGTTTTTCATGCCATTCCAAAAAGTTTTCCTTTATAAACTGGATAATAACTACATTTCTAATGTTCAAAGTCCAGTCTGAATAAGTTCAAAAGGCATCCTTTGGTTATTTTGGATATATGATTTTGAACCTTACATGAAAAGTTTTATACTCTTCCCTGGCCCCAATCCCTCCCAGACACAAAAACTCCAGAAGACCATCTAATTGAAGACCATCTAATTATGATGTAGAAACAAACATTCATGAGTGACAGGGAAGCAGCAACACAGAAAAATAAATAAAAGAATGAATGAATAAATAAATTTCTGATCCTTGAAATAGGAAAGTTTAAGAAGATTACTCTGCTATGAAATATGAAATACAAAATAAATATCAAAAAAATCAAAATTACTGATTTATATCTACTTTTTTATTTTTTATATCACTTTTATTTCCAGAATATATCCCTCCTACATAAAGAAATTTTTAAAAAGGGGGAAAGTTCCTAAAAATTGGCATATCAACCAAATTAGAGAATGCAAAAGTTTTGTCTGATTCTAAATTCTCTCTATTTCTCACTCTCTTTCTCTCTCTCTCTCTCTCTCTCTCTCTATTTCTCACTCTCTTTCTCTCTCTCTCTCTCTCTGGTTTTTGCAAGGCCATAGGGTTGTGACTAGCTCAAAGTCACACAGAAGTGTTTGAGTCAGGTCCTCTTGACTTCAGGGCCAATGCTCTTATCTACTGCATCACCTAATTGCCCCATGATTCTAATTTCTTTCTATTTGCTTTCCAGCTTTCTCAAAAATTTTTATAAAATAAGTTATTTATGTACTCTCTTTATTGAACATCAAATTCACTTATTTCTTAGTATTTCTTTGCTACTCTCTCCATTTATTTATGACTTCCCTGCCACAGTATCAAATAGTTTGATTTATTAGTGTTTTATAATATAATGTGAACTCTGGAAGAGCTATTATTTCCCATCCATTTGTTTTTTATGGAATTATTTCATTACATTCTATTCTTTCATAAGTATTCTATCTATATTTTGTCTTATTCAATAAAGAATTCCTTTGGTGCTTTGATCATTATAGTGCTAAATGAATGCATTTATTTACTATCTTCATTTTTATCATGTTGGGACTGTATAATCATAAGAGATAAATATCCCTATAATTTTTTTATATTTTTCCTAATAGTGCTTTATAATATTGGCCATAGAATTATTGATTGTCCTTTAGTTCATTTTCTCAGATTTTGGGGTATTTTTTTTTGGCAAGGCAATGGGGTTAACTGACTTATCCAAGGTCACACAGCTAGGTAATTATTAAGTGTCTGGGGTCACATTTGAACTCAGGTCCTCCTGATTCCAGGGCTGGTGCTCTATCTACTGTGCCACCTAGCTGCCTCTGTTCAGATATTTAAACATTTTGTAGTTATTGTGAATAATTTTTACTTTTACTTTTCTGTTATTTTGTACTATTTATTTACTTATTTACTATATAGTCATAGTGTTGACTTTTGTGGGTTTCTTTGGTATCCTGGACTTTCTTGAATCTATTTATTGTTTTGATTAGTTTCTTTGATGATTCTTTGGGATTTTTCAAATTAATCATATTTTCAACAATTGGGATATTTTACATCAAAGTTACCCATGGTTTTTATCTTTAATTTCTTGTTTTCAGGAATACTTATGTTTCTAAAGTCAATTCTGGCTTCAGACATTTAATAGATGTGTGACCCTGGACAAGGTACTTAACCTTGTTGACCTCAATTCCCTAATCTATAAAATCAGTAGAAAAAAGAAATAACTCCACTGTCTTTGATACAAAAGTCGCTGTACTGTCTTTGCCAAGAAAGTTTCAAATAGGGTTATGAAATAACTGAACAACAAATTAAATTTAAGGAGTTTCTTACATCAGCTTGAGGAATTTCTATTGTGGGAACTCTTCTTGCTAATTAAGATCAGTAACTTGAATGTAAATTATGGTTTTTTTTTTTACTGTGCAACTCCTTAAAATCAGGAAATGTTATTTGCCTGTATTTGTAACCCCAATGTTTAGATAAGTGTCTGAAATAAAGTAGGCTCTTAAATTCTTGTTGACCTGATCTGTCAGAATAACTGAGAGATTAAATGATATTTGAATGATGATACAGTTATGATGAACAATCTGAATTGTCTTCCTAACTCCACTTTTAAGTCCTTTTAACTGTTATGCCATTTTTGTGAATGTAAGAGAGAAATTGTACTTGAGAATTTAGCACAGAATGCAGAAATTCCAGCTCTTTAACTGCAGGATCTGTTGAATCATTAAATGAACTTCAGCAATTTATCCCTTTTTTAAGCAAAATTCTATTATACTGTGGAACCAAAAAAAATTGTCCTGATAAAAAATGCCTGGAAGGAAATTTTATGACTCATGGCTATTAGCAAGCAATATTGTGGAATAATGTGTCTGGTAGTATGTCTAGGCATTGCTATACCAACACCCAGATAATGCCAGAAACATTTTTGTAAATGGAATAACTTTATTTCAAGTTGATACTATAATCCATTTATGGGGACTAGGAAAATATTTACAGATTATTTAGAAAAGTACTTATAAACATAAATATTGGAATAAAACATTTCTATAAGGAACATATTCATATATTAACAATAATTTTAACAAATATGTCACAAATAATTCTGTTTTTGTATATTATAGATCAGATTCATTAAACCTTATTTCATCTGAATCAGTTAATCAATTAGTATTTATTAAGTATCTATTATGTGTTAGGAACTAAGAAGTAAAAGTACAAATAAAGAACTATTTCCTACTAGCACTGAGCCTCCATTTTAATGGTAGTAAGCAATATATACATACAAAAGTATTTATAGCATAATCACAAAGTAAATAAATATATACATATATTTGTCTTTACTATAAAAGTGATTATATAAAAATTACTTATTTAATTGCTATAGAATAGCTTTCATATTTCTTTTTCACATGTCTATCTATAACATCTAAGAAAATGAAAATTTGTTTTAAATTCAATCTAGCTTCATATTTATTATCAAGAACATCATTTTAAATATTAATATCTCCTCCCCAAAGTTACGTACTATATACAAAATTTATAGAAAAATTTATATACTATTCGTAATACTTCTTAAAACATTGCCAAGACAAAAGTGGAAAAATCACACATATATACTCTTTTTTTAATGCTAAGAAAATTTACCTTCCACTAAAACTCTATAATAGAATTATATTTGAGTATAAGATCATTAGGTTTATCCCTTGAAATGAACTTAGGACATGTACAAGATGGACATGTACAAGATGGGCAGGGATGGGGGGGGTTTCAATTTGGAGTACTCTTTTTTAGGAAGTTTGCAGATTCATTTGAGTATTTTGATTGTGTATGTGTGTGTAGTGTGTGCAAACTGTATATATATGGTTATATATAAAATATTTCATATCCGTGTATATGTTTATATATATATATATGTATTTTGGTGATATGTATGTATTGATATGATGATGATGTTGTTTGTCCTTCATTTTCAAAGAAGACCATATCAGGGAAGCGATGCCATGACAAGCACATGAATTTAATTTAAGTGTGTGTGTGGGGCTGTGGTAAGTAACATGCCTCACTTATTCCTCCACTGCTCATACAAAAACTGACTGAAATTTTCCAGGTTATATGGCATGAGAAGATCATAACCCAGAATTCAAGGATGCTGCCTTCATCCTTCTCTATAAAAGGTAAAGGGAATAGATTGTCCTATGACAATCACAAGGGTATTTCTCTTTTAGTCATTGCTAGTTAGATTCTTACCAGGGTCCTTCTCAATAGACTGAGCCTTCACCTAGAAGATGGTCACCTCCCTGAGAGCCAGTGTGGCTTCAGAAAGGGATGAAGAATAGTCAATACATTGTTTGTTGCCTGACAATTCCAAGAAAAATGCAAGGAACAGAACAGAGGTCTGTGTACAACATCTTGTAGATCTGACAAAATACCGTCAGTCATGAGGGCTTATGGAAAATTATATCAAAAATTTGGTTCCCAGGAGACATCCATCAGTGTTGTACATCTGGATAATGGATGATGCTCTTGAGATTTCCCAGTCACCAATGGATTAAAACAATGATGTGTCCTTGGTCCCATACTTTTTAGCATGATTTTTTTTCAGCCATGTTACCAAACCTTCACTGAGGATGAACATGGCCTCAAGGTCAACTACTACACTGATAGCAAATTCTTCAACTTGAAAAGGCTACAAACCAAGACCAAAGTGAAGGGAATGTTGGTGGATGATCTGTTTGGAGATGATCATGATCTCAATACAGTCTCTGAAGCTGAGATGCAACATAGTAAAATTTTGCTCTAACAATTAATACCATTGTTAATGGTGCTCCATCAGTCAGCACCACACCATCCATATGTGGAACCATCGAATACAGCAAATGGAGAAGTTTGAATACTGTAGACTTTGGCAGTGTCCTTTCCAAGGAGGTACAAGTTGACAATGAGGTTGACACTTCCATTACCTGAGCTAGCTCAGATTTTGGGAGGCTCTGAAAGAAAGTGTGGGAGAGAAGAGGTATTAGACTGACTACGAAAATGAGAGTCTACAGAGCCATTGTACTGACCTCATCGCTATATGTCTGAAACCTGGACAATCTACCAGAGCCATGTCAAGAAAATGAATCATTTCTATTTAAATTGTCTTGGGAGAAGGGACAGCTAGGTGGCAAAGTGGATAGAGCGTGGGCCCTGGAATCAGGAGTACCTAAGTTCAAATCTGGCCTCAGACACCTAATAATTACCTAGCTGTGTGGCCTTGGGCAACCCCATTGCCTTGCAAAAAACAAAACCAAAAAAAAAAAATAAAATAATTTGTCTTAGGAATATTCTGAAGATCACCTGGCAGAAGCTAGCAGACACTGAGGTCCTTTCAACCTTTCCAACATTACTACAGAGCGTGCAACTACGATGGACTGGCCATGTTGTCTGAATGTCATATATATGCTTGCCAAAAAAGACTATTTAATAGAGACAGAGCAAATGCTCACAAAGGGGTCAGAAGAAGCGATACCAAGACACCCTAAAGATCTCATTGAAGGACTTAAGAATTGATTTTACACCCTGGGAGTCACTGGCACAGGACCACCCAGCAGAGCGTGTCCTCATCAGTGGGGGTACTGTACTCTGTGAGGAAGGCAGAATTGAAGCATCTCACGGAAACACTGACACACATAAATTTGGAGTACTCACCCCAGATACTCACATGGACTATTTGTGCCCAACCTGTTGTAAAGCATTTTGAGCTCATTTTGGTTTTATCAGTCACTGTCAGATGCACTGTAATTTGTCTCAAACATAGTGATATCATTTTGATTTTCTTTGAAAACAAGGATCAAGAATCAAACATGTGCTTATACATATATTCTATATAGTATCACATCTTATAGAAAATGTGATGGGGAATTTTTTGATTCAAACACAATTATAAAAGTACAGTATCCCCACATCTGAGCAGAAGGGCATATTTTATATCATTCACTACATTTTTATCTTACCCAGAATACCATCTGTAATATCAGCAAAAGACCATCATTTGGAAGCATCTATATGTAGAGAGTAGACCTGGTTTAGAATGGTTCTAATTATAAAGAAGCTTTTTTCATTTGTTTTTGTTTGTTTGTTTGTTTCTACCTTATTAGGCATTAATTTTTATCCTCATTGGCCAAAGCAAGATATTTTTATTCTCTTTCATTTTTGACATCTTTCTAGGTATTAATTCTTTAGGTTCTTCCATTATTTTGATTCTAAGCATCTGCTTTGGCCAACTATGTTCATTCCTTCATTTTTTGCCAGGTTCCACTTCTGTCTCTCTAGATTTCTTTCCCTACCATATTTCTCCCTTTCCTACTTTTCAACTCCCTTTTATATTTTGTCTTCCTCTATTATATGGAAGATTATTGAAGGAGGAGATTTTCTTTTTTGCTTGCATTTGTAGCTCCAGCATTTAAGCATAGTGTCTGATCCATAACAAATAGTAAATAATAAATGCTTTTTGAATTGACTTACCTTGAAGAGTTGACCTAAGTCTTAGATTTCTCTCTGAGACTTTTTCAGTCTAAATATTCCAAGTTCTGCATTTGATCTTACAATTCTTATTGTATCATTGACTGCCACTATCTTGGGCATTATCTTATTTATGCTTCACCTGACGTGGAGTCAAGAGGATCTGAATTCAAATCCAGCCTGAGACACTTAATAATTACCTAGTTGTGTGACCTTAAGCAAGTCACTTAACCCCCATTGCAAAAACAATACTAAATGTAGCACCCAGAGATGAATAGAAAACTGTAAGGAATTATGATATGGGTCAGGGAAGTGAGAGTAGAGGATTATCCTGTTTATTGCTTATCAAACTATTGAATAATATATTGAACTTTAATTTTTCCAGATCTTTTCACAAGGACTGTTATTAAATAATGACTTTTCTACCTTGTACTTTGAAGTTAATCTTGAAAGTTAATTTGGAGAGTTGAGTTGAAGTTCAAACTAGATAAACCAATGAGTATCTTATCTAGCAGAGATGTGTTCAGGAAAAGTATTGAGAGGGAACTGTGAGAAAAGAAAGTAGTTCCTGAATTGACAGAAACTAACCCTTGCCCAGCAAATTCAACAGATCCACATATGGCACAGGCTTTAGGGATACTATCACCATCATCTCAATCATTCCACTCTGGACATATCTCAATTTGTCTGCATTCTTCCTAAGAAGCAATATTTACAGAAATGAACATCATATTATGGGGTTAAAATAATCAGTAGAGAAATTATGAATTCTTCCTCCTTAGAAGTTTTCAAGGGAAAGGCATATGACCACTTACTTGATGGATTATTATTTTTATCTTAAATAGATATTGTAACCTGTTTTGATTTTCTACCTTTTGCTCTGAAATTTAAATGAAATTATGATCAAACATTATTTTTTGAAATGATGTGTCAGTTGTTGCTATGTTGTTATACTTAGCATCCCTTTGGCTTCAAAGATCAAAAACCAAACACATAAACAAAAAAATCAAACCAAACCACAGAAAGCATCCAAATTTCATGGTTACCATTCTTCTTCGATTTTTTATTCCCTTCATAATATGAACTCCTTGACAGCAGAGTTATCTTACTTCTCTATTTCCATATCTAGTCCTTAGAATAATGTTCAACCTATAAGATCTTAATCAATTGTATAAGGATGCAATTTATACCTTTATTCAAATGATTGATAAGAATAATAAGCTTCATAAGACCATAGTTTAGCCTGCCTAGTAATTCCTGAGACAATGCAGTATAGTTCTTCTACTAATAATCAGAATGAGAATATGTTTATACTTTTGAATAAAATTCAGGAAGGCTATGAACTTAAAAGTCTATGAATTTTTTTGAAAAGAGTATATACTAAGGCAGCTAGGTGGTGCAGTAGATAGAGCACTGACCCTGGAGTCAGGAGAACCTGAGTTCAAATGTGACCTCAGACACTTAATAATTACCTAGTTGTGTGGCCTTGGGAAAGCCACTTAACCCCATTTGCCTTGCAAAATCCTAACAAAAAGAGTATATACTTATACATCATTGTACTTTATGATACTGCATTTCCATATTTTATAGAATCATATTTCACAGGATTCTAAATCTGTATCTAAGGGACCATAAAGACCATCTAATTGAAGTCTTTCATTTTATAGATGAGGAAACTGATATTAAGCAAAGTGAAGTGACTTGTCCAAATTTGTGTAGGAAAAATAAGAATTGTACCCATTTTCTCACATTTCAAATTCACTGTTCTTTCCTTGGTATAAAACTTTAATAGTTATTGGCATCATGAAAATGGTGTAAGTGTAGTACAAAGGATCACTTCAATGTTGAATCATACATACATGGCTACTACTTGGATCTTGTAGTTCTCATTCAACCAGTTTTAAATTAATAAAAATGTGCTCTTAACCACCGCTATCACAAATTTCCCTAACTCTCCATCTTATCTAGCAATATATAATGGCAGATTTGGTGTTCATTAATTATCTCTTTAGTAGTTTCAATAGAATTTTTTCATCAAATTAAAATTAATTATCCAATCATCTCCAGACAGCACTTTCTTTCCTTTCCTGAAAATCAGCAGCTATTTACTTCCCCAAGTTTGCCATAATGCTCTTATTTTCTACAGTATTTCAAAGATCATAGTGGTTAAGTTTTCCTTTGATACTCTGAGCTATAGTTCATTTAGGTCTGGGGATATGAACTCATTCACCAAGTCCAGCTAGGTATCTCCCTTTTTAAGTTCCAAGTCTAAAGTTTCTCTCCTTTCTGAGAAAGTAAAGAAACATTTAAGTAACTCAGCTTTGCCCATTTTTGCTATCTTTTCCCCCTGATTAGTCATATAAATATAGAATCTTAAATATGGAAGTCACCTCCAGAGTCGTGTGGTCCGACCCAAACATTAAAATGAATTGCTTCTATACATTACTCAGTGAAAGTTCAGGTTTTTGTTTAAAGAAAAAGAGATAAGAAATCCACTCTCTAATGAGACATCCTTTTCCATTTTGTATGTCTCTAATAGTTAGAAAGCTTTCCTTTGTATCAACTTTATTCTCTAAGGATTTATAACTATTTCTTATTAGGAAATCTTCATAGTAGGGAAAACAGAGGTTTTTTTGGGAAAAAAGTTCCTTATAATTTTCAATTTTAACATTCTATAATTTTATAAAATACAAATCTCTTGTAAAAAGAAATAGAGAATTGAGACAATTATTTCCTTTTATAAAGTTATTACTTGCATGCATATTAATATGTTAAGCCCCAGGAATTATCTAGAAACATAGGAAAAAAGGTTTTCAAATTCATGGATTTTCTTAATCTAGGGAATAAATATAAATTTATAATTTATACTCACTTCTTTCTTGACTACGAATAGTACAACACTTAAATGTGAATTTCTGATTCCTTTTTTATGGTCTGGAGTTAAGAACTCAAGATATGGTATTTAAGGTTTAGAGATTATAAATTATACTTCTCACCATAAGAACTATCAGAGATTGATAGGAACATGTGCCTCACTATTGAAAAGATGGTTTTCCAGGTTAATAGGTATGCTAATAAATTCGGGTAATACTCAATCAATAAGCATCTATTAAGAGCCTACTATATTTTAGTCACTAGCATTGGGAGGATACAAAAAGAGACAAAAAACAATTCCCATCCTGAAGGAATCAGTAAGCTAATGGGAAACCATAACACACAAATAATATATTCAAAGGAAGTTATATACAAGATAAATAGGAAAAAAATTAACAGAGGCAAAATATTGAAATTAATTGGGATTAGGGCAAGTTTCATGTAGAAGGTGGATTTTAGACAGGACTTAAAGGAAGTCAGAGTTTTTAATAGTATTAATAAAGGAGGTAGAACACTACAGAAATGGGCAACAGCCAGAGAAACTGCTCATAGCCAAATTTGGAGAATATTTGTGGAATAGCATTATGGCCAGTGTCACTAGATTAAAGAGTATGTGATGGGTTGCAAGGTATAAGAAGACTTGAAATATTGCAGGGTACTAGGTTACGAAAGGTTTTGAAATTCAGATAGAGCATTTTGGAATTTTTCTTGGAGCTGATAGGAAGCCACTAGAAAGTATTGAGGAGAGGGAAGTGATGGTGACATGATTTGACCTACATTGTAGGAAAAAAATTTTTAGCAACTAAACAGAGATTCAATTGAAATTGGAAGAGACTGGGCAGGTGGAATTTTTAGCAGACTATTGCAGTTATTAAGACATGAATTGATAAGGCCTGAACCAGATTAGTAGTAGAAGGGAAGATTGGTGTTAGAAGAACAAAGGGGGCATATTAGAGAAATATCGCAAAGATGGAAAAAGTAGACCTTGGCAATAGCTTAGAATGAAAATAATTTTTCCAATGATTTAAAGACTGTGCACATGTGAGCATACACACATAAATATATATAGAGACCTTTGTGAAAATGTTAGCAATTTTTATTGCTATTAATTTTATATTTATATATGCATGCATGTTGATTCATTGAACAGGACAGGCACTTCAACTGTATAAGAGACATGAGGAAAATGTGGAATGCAATAGTTGTTACATTTGACAGTAAATACCAGAAGAAATCTTGATTCAGGTTTTTACCTTATGTCTAATGCAAGAAAAAAGTCTTATTGCATGTGGAATAGGAGATTTTGATAAGTTTAAAGACTGCAAATAGAGTATAACTTCTGAAGAAACATTCTGAGAATGAAGGAAGATTGTTCTGTCATTCTGTTTTGTTTTCTTAGAAGGTCTAAAGAACACAGAGAAAAAGAGGTAAGATTTGCTTGGCAGTGCCCTGGATAATGATATCCTATAACAACTTCTTAAATAGAACCAACTCTTAACAACTGACAGAATTGTTTCTTTGTTCTTATCTTCCTATGATTCCCTGAAACAATCAACATTCCTAGAACTGAGATTCTCAGCATTCTCAACATCCCAGAAATGATTTTCACATGCTGCAGTCACTTTGTTCGTGAAAGTCTCTGATTCCTTTGAGGAAGAGTGTGATCAGTATTCAACTAGAACCTGCTATATTCTCTTGAAGATCTGAAAGTAAGAGGCTGTTAGCTGTGTAGTGTCAATGGTAAAATGGTTACTACAGTCCATGCTGAGTGTCATTTAGATCTCTGAAGAGAGATAATAGGACCCAGCATAATATTGAATAAATTTTTCTTCAATGGAAACACAGACCTATAGGATTTAGCCACTTAGTGATCATCTTTCTAGCCTCCTCATTCAGAAAGAAAAGGTGCGTTCTAAAGAAAATAATGTTCCTGTTCAGGAAGTTTATTGATTAGGGTAGGTCTTAAAAAAGCACATGAACAAAAGATGGAAGTAAGAACATGAAGCTTGGGTAATTATAAAAATAGGTAGGATCCTTTATGTATAAAGTTGGGAGCAGTGATGTCCTAATTAATTAATTGATTAATGTCAATGGAAAAATAAATGAATATATTGAAGTCATGAGAGTAAAGAAGGAATGGTCAGGAATCTTGAGAGGGGTAAATGTGAAAATGATAGGCAACAATGAAGGAAAAAAGTAGCACTTTTCAATTTCAACTTCAATTTTGTTTTCCCAATTAAGAACAATTTCTTGGATAAGTTGAAACTTACTGACTATTACTTCCAAATCCTGGCATTATTTGTTTTTTTTTAATTTATTTTTATTAAAGATATTATTTGAGTTTTACAATTTTCCCCCCATCTTGCTTCCCTCCCCCAACCCCCCCCATGGAAAGCACTCTGTCAGTCTTTACTTTGTTTCCATGTTGTACCTTGATGAGAGAGAAATCATATCCTTAAATAAGAGAAGTCTAAGAGGTAACAAGATCAGACAATAAGATATCTGTTTTTTTCTAAATTAAAGGGAATAGTCCTTGAACTTTGTTCATACTCCACGGCTCCTTATCTGGATACAGATGGCACTCTCCTTTGCAGACAGCCCCAAATTGTTCCCAATTGTTGCACTGATGGAATGAGCGAGTCCTTCAAGGTTGAACATCACTGCCATGTTGCTGTTAGGGTGTACAGTGTTTTTCTGGTTCTGCTCAGCTCATTCAGCATCAGTTCATGCAAATACCTCCAGGCTTCCCTGAAATGCTCTCCCTCCTGGTTTCTAATAGAACAAATAGTGTTCCATGACATACATATACCACAGTTTGCTAAGCCATTCCCCAGTTGAAGGACATTTACTTGATTTCAAATTCTTTGCCACCACAAACAGGGCTGCTATAAATATTGTTGTACAAGTGATGTTTTTAGCCTTTTTCATCATCTCTTCAGGGTATAGACCCAGTAGTGGTATTGCTGGGTCAAAGGGTATGCACATTTTTGTTGCCCTTTGGGCATAGTTCCAAATAGCTCTCCAGAAGGGTTGGATGAGTTCACAGCTCCACCAAAAGTGTAACAGTGTCCCAGATTTCCCACAACCCTTCCAAAAATGATCATTATCCTTCCTGGTCATACTGGCCAATCTGAGAGGTGTGAGGTGGTACCTCAGCGAAGCTTTAATTTGCATTTCTCTAATAATTAATGATTTAGAGCATTTTTTCATATGGCTATGGATTACTTTGGTATCCTCATCTGTAAATTGCCTTTATATATCCTTTGACCATTTGACAATTGGGGAATGCCTTTTTGTTTTAAAAATATGACTCAGTTCTCTGTATATTTTAGAAACTGGTCCTTTGTCAGAATCATTAGTTGTAAAGATTGTTTCCCAATTTACTACATTTCTTTTGATCTTGGTTTACATTGGTTTTATCTGTGCAAAAGCTTTTTAACTTAATGTAATCAAAATCATCTAATTGGTTTTTGGTGATGTTCTTCAACTCTTCCTTAGTCATAAACTGCTCCCCTTTCTATATATCTGTCAGGTAGACTAGTCCTTGATCTTCTAATTTGCTTATAGTATCGTTTTTTATGTCTATGTCCTGTAACCATTTGGATCTTATCTTGGTAAAGGGTGTGAGGTGTTGGTCTAATCTAAGTTTCTTCCATACTAACTTCCAGTTATCCCAGCAATTTTTATCAAAGAGGAAGTTTTTATCCCAATGGCTGGACTCTTTGGGCTTATCAAACAGCAGATTACTGTAATCATCTCCTGCTTTTACACCTAGTCTATTCCATGGTTCCAGCACTCTATTTCTTAGCCAATACCAAACAGTTTTGATGACTGATGCTTTATAATATAATTTTAGATCAGGTAGGGAAAAGCCACTTTCTTTTGCACTTTTTTCCCATTAAACTCCTGGCAGTTCTTGACTTTTTATTTCTCCATATGTATTTACTTACAATTTTTTTTCTAACTCATTAAAGAAATTTTTTGGAATTTTGATTGGTAGGGCACTAAACAGATAGTTTACTTTTGGTAGAATTGTCATTTTTATTATATTAGCTCTATCTATCCACGAGTAGTTGATATTTGCACAGTTATTTAAATCTGATTTAATTTGTGTGAGAAGTGTTTCATAATTGTTTTCAAAAAGATTCTGAGTCTGTTTTGGCAAATAGACTCCCACGTATTTTGTATTGTCTGAGGTTACTTTGAATGGGATTTCTCTTTCTAGCTCTTCCTGCTGTATCTTGCTAGACATATATAGAAAAATGGAGGATTTATGAGGGTTTATTTTATAACCTACAACTTTGCAAAAATTGCTAATTGTTTCCAGTAGTTTTTTGGATGATTTCTTGGGATTCTCTAGGTAGACCATCATGTCATCTACAAAGAGTGAGAGTCTTGTCTCTTCCTTCCCAATTGTAATTCCTTCAATTTCTTTTTCTTCTCTAATTGCTGAAGCTAACATTTCTAATACAATATTGAATAGTAGTGGTGATAATGGGCACCCTTGTTTCACTCCTGATCTTACTGGGAATGCCTCTAGCCTCTCCCCATTGAACATCATGCTTGTTGATGGTTTCAAATAGATACTGCTAATTATTTAAGGAACAGTCCATTTATTCCTACACTCTCTAGTGTTTTTAATAGGAATGGATGCTGTATTTTGCCAAAAGCTTTTTCAGCATCTATTGATACCATCATATGATTTCTGATAGGTTTGTTGTTGATATAATTGAGTATACTAACAGTTTTCCTAATATTGAACCAACCCTGCATTGCTGGAATAAATCCTACTTGATCATAATGTATTATCCTAGTGATGACTTGTTGTAGTCATTTTGCTAAGATTTTATTTAGGATTTTTGCATCTATATTCATCAGTGAAATAAGTCTTTAATTTTCTTTCTGTTTTTACTCCTCCTGGTTTAGGAAACAGCACCATATTGGTTTCATAGAAAGAGTTAGGGAGAGTTTCATCTTTCTCTAGTTTTCCAAATAGTTTATATAGAATTGGAACCAATTGTTCCTTAAATGTTTGGTAGAATTCACCTGTGAATCCATCAGGGCCTGGAGATTTTTTTTAGGGAGTTCAATAATGGCTTGTTGAATTTCTTTTTCTGAGATAGGGTTGTTTAGGTATTTAATCTCTTCTTCACTTAACCTGGGCAACTTATATATTTTTTTAAAATATTCATCCATTTTACTTAGATTATCAAATTTATTTGCATAGAGTTGGGCAAAATAATTTCAAATTATTACTTTAATTTCCTCCTCATTGGTGGTGATTTCACCTTTTTCATTTATTATACTAGCAATTTGGTTTTCTTCTTTTTTCTTTTAATAAAATTGACCAGAGGTTTATCAATTTTATTGGTATTTTCATATTACCAACTTTTGGTTTTATTTATTAATTCAATAGTTTGTTTGCTTTCAATTTTATAAATTTCTGCTTTAATTTTTAGAATTTCTAATTTGGTATTTAATTGGGGATTTTTTATTTGTTCTTTCTCTAATTTTAGTTGGCATGTTTAGTTCATTGATTTCCTCTTTCTGCAATTTATTCATGTAAGCATTTAGAGCTATACTATATCCCCTGAGAGTCACTTTGAATGAATCCCATAGGTGTATGTTGTTTCATTGTTATCATTATCTAGGATAAAATGGTTAATTCTTTCTATAATTTGTTTTTTTGGTCCACTCATTTTTTAAAATGAGGTTATTCAATTTCCAATTTGTTCTGGGTCTATATCTCCTTGGCCCAGTATTGCATATGATTTTTATGGCATTGTGATACCAGAAAGACGTATTCACTATTTCTGCCTTTCTGCAGTTGATCATTAGGTTTTTATGTCTTAGTACATGGTCAATTTTTGTATAAGTTCCATGTACTGTAGAGAAAAAGGTATATTCCTTTCTAACCCAGTTCAGTTTCCTCCATAAGTCTATTATATTTAATTTTTCTAACAATCTATTTACCTCCTTAACTCCTTTCTTGTTTATTTTATGATTCAATTTATCTAGATCTGATAGTGGGAGGTTGAGGTCTCCCACTAGGAGTGTTTTGCTGTTTATGTCTTCCTGTAGTTCTTTCAGCTTCTCCTCTAAGAATTTTGTTGCTGCCCCACTGGGTGCATAAATATTTAATATTGAAATGACTTTCTTGTCTATGGTACCTTTTAGGATAATAAAGTTTGCTGCTGCTTTGTCTGAGATAAGGATTGCTACCCCTGCTTTTTTTACTTCAGCTGAAGCAAAATATATTTTGCTCCAACCTTTTACCTTTACTCTATATGTATCTCTCTGCTTCAAATGACTTTCTTGTAAGCAGCATATTGCAGGATTCTGGTTTTTATTCCACTCTGCTATTTGTTTACGTTTTAGGGGAGAGTTCATCCCATTCACATTCAAGGTTATGTTTACTAATTCTTTATTGCCCTCCATGCCATCTACCCTCTGTTTGTATTTTTCTCCCTTCCCCCCCTTATCCATATTCCCCAGTATTTTGTTTCTGAATACCACCTCCTTCAGTGTGTTTGCCCTCCCATATCACCCCCCCTTTCTTTCCCCTTTCCCTTTTTTCCTTTTCCCTTTCCTTCCTTTTGTTATTTCCCCTTTTTTCTCTTACACCCCTTCCCTTTCTCCATACCCCCACCCCTTTTCCCCTTTTAATACTTGAAAGGTTAGTTGTTTTATAAGTTAACTGAGTATGTGTAGATTGACTTTAAGCCATGTCTGATGAGAAGAAGATGCAGGTGTTTCTCCTCTGCTCCCTTCTTCCCCTCCATTACTATAGGTTTTTTGTACCTCTTAGTGTAATGAGATTTACCCCATTCAATCCCCTCCCTCCTCCAATCTCTTTCCTGACCCCCTTTTTAAGGAGGTAGTGTTTTTTAGATCTTTCTATATAAGTCATGGAAAATTCTGAGGGTCTGTTCCTTCTAGTTCAGTATATTCTATCGAATAGAGTCAAAATTCCTAAGAGTTATTAGATTCTTTCTCCCAAGTGGGGTTAAAGCCCGTTACATCCCATTAAATAGCAGTCTCATGGATAGGTCAGGAATGTCCATCATTTCTGGCTAGGTGCATTCTCTTTGTTAGAGTTACATTTCTTAGGATTTATGAGTCTCCCCCCCCCCCCCCCCCCCCCCCCCCGCCCCATGCTGGAATATAGCCAGTTTCAACTTACTGGATAGCATTTTTTTTCCTTTTACTGCCACCTTTTTTTTTTTTTTACCTTTTCATGTGTCTCTTGAACCTCCTGTTTGATGTCCAAATTTTCTGTTTAGCTCTGGTCTTTTCTTCAGAAATTTTTGGAATGCTTCCATTTCATTAATTGTGCATCTTTTTCCCTAGAAGAGAAGGCTCAGCTTTGTGGAAAAGTAGATTCTTGGCTGCATTCCAAGCTCCCTTGCTCTTCGAAATATTTCCTTCCAGGCCCTTGGATCACTTAATGTTGATGCAGCTAGGTCTTGAATGATCCTTACTGTGGCTCCTTGATATTTAAATTGTTTCTTTCTGGCTGCTTGCAGTACTTTCTCTTTTATCTGATAGTTCTGGACTTTGGCCACAACATTCCTTGATGTTTTCATTTTAAGATCTTTTTCTGGTGGAGATTCATGTACTCTTTCAATAACTACTTTGCCCTCTGATTCCATGATATCAGGGCAGTTTTCCATCACTAGATCCTGTAATATTAAGTCCAGGCTTTTTTTCTCTTCAATGTTTTCAGGAAGTCCTATAATTTTCAGGTTGCCCCTCCTCCATCTATTCTCGAGGTCTGTGGTTTTGTTGATGAGGTATTTTACATTTGCTTCTATTTTTTCTATTTTTTGATTTTGTTTAACTGACTCATTAGTTTCTGTAGACTCCATTCTTTTTTTGGGTAGGGAGTTTTCTTCATTAATATTTTGCAACTCCTTTTCCAATTGGTCAATTCCACTTTTGAAAGAGCTTTACATTTGGCCAATTAAGGCTTTTGAGAGAATTATTTTCTTTTTGCATTTGCTCATTTGAGGATCTGAGAGAATTATTCTCATTTTGTATTTGTCCAATTGAGGATCTGAGAAATTTATTCTCATTTTGTATTGGCCCAATTGATGCTGAGAGATTTATTCTCCTTTTGTATTTGTTCAATTGTACTTTCTAAGTTTTTGTTTTCTTGTTGGAAGGAATTGTCTCTCCCAAATTTTAAAGCTCCTTCCTTATTTCAAGGAAGTCTTTCTCTGCTGAAGACCTGATTGTATTCTCCTTAGAGGTTCCAGGTCTCTCTGAGTTAGGGCCTTTCCTTTCCAAGAATTTTTCTATGGATCCACCTTTCTGCTTACCCTTCTTCATTTTGCTAAGAGTTTGAGTTGGGGAGGGGCTGGTTCACAGGGGCTTGGGATCCCTAAAGGCTTTACTCACTGAGTGCAATTTCTGTGGCTGGCCAGTAGGAGGTGCTGGTTGCTTTCTCTGGAGTGTCTGTGACCTTGATTGAGGCCTTCTCCATTTGCTTTAAGGGAGGGGTTGGAGCTATTGAATTCTTTTGCCTTCAATCAATGCTGGGCTTTACCCTGGCCTGAGGTCATTCCTCAGGTGGGCTGGTTCTTCTGCTCACACACCTGGGCCTGAGGCAGAAGCAGTTTGCATTTGTTTGTTTGGGAGGAGGTCTGAGTTGTAATGGGACCAGAGGAGCCCAGGGATTGTGTCTCCAGCTCTCCTGCTCCAGAACTCTGCCCCCCTAGCCCTGTCTGCAAGCTCCAAGGGGACAACACCAACACCAGTGCCTCTGCTCCCCAGTTGACTCAAACTCCCACAGTCTAGCCCCACAGCTGATCCAGCAGGTCCTGCTCTTGTGCCCTCAGCCTCTGGGTTCCCATCAGCTGCTAATGTCCATGATTGGGGCTGATCCTCCCTCTGAGCCCAGACTAACCTGCCCAAATTCGGCCAAAGCTGCTGCCAGAGACAAATCCTGAGGTAGATGTTCTTCCTCTCGGCTTTTCTTTCTGGATTGTGTGGGTCAGATTTCTTTTAAGAGGTTTGTTTTATGTGATAGATGGGGAAAGATCAGGAGACTTTAGAACTATGCCTGTCTTCTCTCTATCATCTTGGCCCTGGCATTGTTATTTGATCTATTGACATAACCTAGGGACATTTGAAACTTTCCATCTACTCTGCAACAGAAGTTTTCTGGGTCTTTTTATCCATCAAGCATACTATCTCTGAATTTTGGTTTCCTCCAATTAAATTTTTTTTATGTGAGATTAAGGATTATCTTGTTTTCTCTATTGAATTGTCAGTACTTAGTATATTGCTTTGTAACTATAATCTCTTTTTTAAAAAATTCCTTTCATTCATCAAGAAAGAAGAAAAATGACTAATAATAATTATTTAAAGTGAAAAGTAAAGATATACTAAGACTATACCTCAGTGAAGTGGAGTAAAGATGGTGGAATAAGGGCAGGGACATTCCTGATGTCTCCCCAAACCCTTCTATATACCTTTAAAAAATGACTTAACAAGTTATAGAACCCACAAAGACTAAGTGAAAATTTTTCCAGTCCAAGTAAACTAAGAAGGTTGGCAGGAAAGGTCTGTTGCAATAGGGTGAGAGAAGAGTATGTTCCTTCACGTGGTCCTTTCCAACAGAGACTCAGCTCCAGCAAACAAGGTTCATGACTTGGAAGTAGTAGTTGTAGCTTCTGCTTCCAGATTATGCAGCCTACAGATAGTAAGAGGGATGAACATCTAACCAGAAAGAGATTACAGGATCTCTTTCCTAGCATTGAGGCAGGATTCTGTTGTTTTGTCTATACTTGGATCTGGATCATAGTTCTGGAAGGCATCTAGGGAGACTAGGAGCAATGGCCCATCAGACCTTGATGCCACAGGAGACCAAGAAACCCCCCTCACAGTTCCATGGCAGAACAGAGTTCTTGTGGTCACTTACAAACCATAACACAGGTCAGTATAATAGTAAATACAGCTCTTCTTAGATCATACCACCTTGGAAGAATTGAAACTTATAGGTTCCTAGATGAATTTCTAAAATTGCTGCACAAAACCCCTGAAACATGAGATGGTAAACCCTCCACTTTGGAAGTAGACTACGTTAACACAGTTAAAAATCATGTAATAAGGTGGGAAAAGGAACAAACAATAGAAAAAATTCTGACCATAGAAAGTCACTATGTGACAACAAAAATCAAAACATAGTCAGGAGAAGATAACAAAATCAAAGTTTCATATTCAATGCCTCTATGAAAAATATGAATTGGTCTCAGGTCATGAAAGATTTCAAACAGAATTTTGAAAATCAAGTAAGAGAAGTAGAGGAAACATTGAAAAAAGAAATGAGAGTTATGCAAGAAAATCATGAAAAATGAGTCAACAACTTGGTGAAGGAGACACAAAAGAATGTTGAAGAAAATAACACCTCTCAAAATAGACCAGGCCAACTATTAAAAGAGGTACAAAACGTTAATGAGGAGAAAAGTGCCTTAAAAAAAGCAGAATTGGTCAAATGGAAAAGGGAGGACAAAAGGTCACTGAAGAAAATGCTTTCTCAAAAATTTGAATGGAGTCAATGGAAGTTAATGACTTTCTGAACAATCAAGAAAAAAATTAAACTAACCAAAAGAATGAAAATTAGAATAGGATGTGAAATATCTCCCTGGAAAAGCAACTCACCTAGAAAATGGATCCAGAAAAAATAATTTAAAAATTATCAGACTATTTGAAAGCTATCAGCAAAATAAAAAAAGAAAAATGAAAAAAAAAGAGCCTAGGCATCATCTTTTAGAAAATCATCAAGGAAAAGTACTTTGATATTCTAGAACCAGAGAGGAAAATATAAATTGAATTAATTCATCAATTACCTCCTAAAAATAATCCCTAAATGAAAACTCCCAGTAAAATTATAAACAAATCCTACAGCTTTCAGATCAAAAAGAAAATATTTCAAGTAGTCAAAAATTAAAAATAAATCAAGATATCATGGAGCCACAATCAAGATAATAAAGAATTTAGTAACTTCTACATTAAGGGAATGAAGGTTTTGGAATATGATATTCCAAACAGCAAAAGAGATAAGACTACAATGAAGAATCACCTACCCAGGAAAAAAATGAGTGTAATCCTTCAGGGGGATAAAAAGAATTTTCAATGAAATAGAGGACTTTCAAACATATTCCATAAAAAGGCCAGAACTGAAAAGAAAATTTCATTTTTCAAATACAGGTCTCAAGAGAAGTATCAAAAAATAAACAAGAAAGGAAAATCAAAAGGGGCAATAAGGTTAAATGGTTTACATTCCTATGTAGGAAGATGATAGGGTAACTCAAGAATTTTCTCACTGGTAGGGCAGTTATAAAGAGTATATATATATATATACATATATATATATGTATATATATATATATATATATATATGGTACAATATGAGTTGAATATGAAGGAATATTATCTTAAAAATAAGAATTAGGGGTGATGGAGAAATGTCCTGGGAAAAGGAGAAAGGGAGAGAGATGGTAAGGATTAATTATCCCATAAAAGAGGCAAAAAGAAACTTACAGTGAAAGAGAAGTTGGGGGGGGGATGAAGAAAAGTGAGTAAACTTTATTCTCATCAGAATTGTTCAAAGAGAATAACATACACATACAAAAGGGCATAGAAATCTATCTTATCCTATATAAAAGTAGTAAGTAAAAGTGTAAGAGAAGGGATGGATGTGATAGAATAGAGGGCCAATGGAAGGAAGTGGTAGTCAGAAACAAAACACTTGGCGGAAGTAAAAGGAGAGAGACTAGAATAAACAGGGAGAAATATTGTTACCCATAATAAATGTAAAAAAAACCCCAAATAATCAAATTTATAATTAGAGCCATTATTCAATTGATGAATAATGATAATATATAGTTTTCAGATTATGTAATCAAGGCTATTTACAGCATACAAAAATATACTCTAACTCATTATTGATAGGAGAAATGCAAATCAAACAGTTCTGAAGTAATACCTAATATCTATTGGATTGTCTAATAGAAAAGAAAAGCAAAATGACAAATGTTGGAGATGTGGGAAAAATGAAGCAATAGTGCATTGTTGGTGGGGTTGTGAACTGATTCAACCATTCTGTAAAGTAATTTGGAACTATATCCAAAGGACAATAAAAACATGAATACCCTTTAACCTACCAATAAACTACTGTATTCCAAAAGAGATTAAAAAACAAGCACAAAAAATAAAAAAGGACCAATATGTATAAGGATATTTATAGAAATTCTTTTCAAGTGGTAGGGAGTTGGAAATTGACAGAAATTGGAGAATGACTTGACAAATTAAAGAGTATGATTGTAATGGAATATTATTCTACCGTGGGATAAGATGGGTAGGATTCTCTCAGAGAAATCTGGAAAAATTTGCTTGAGCTAATGCAAGGTGAAATGCAATGTGCAAAGTACAGAAATATTGTACAGTGATCAACTGTGAGTGATTTAATTATTCTCAGCCATAAAATGATACAAGAAAACACTGAAGGACTTATGGTGAAAATTACTATCCTTCACCAGAGGAAATTAAAAGGAATTAAAGCATATTTTTTAAATTTTTGTTGTTTTTTAAAAATCTGCTTTCTTTCACAATATGAGTATTATGGAAATGTTTTGCTTGATTAGGGATGTATATTTGATATCAAATTGCAAACCTTCTCAATGAAGGTGGTGGGGAGGGGAGAAGGGAGAAAATTTGGAACTCAAAAGATTTTAAAACAATTGTTAAAATTGTTTTTATATGTAACCAGAGGAAAAACAAAACAGAAAATAATAAATGTATATACTTCATGATGTGATTGCTGAACATTTAATATTTTCAGTAAGTAGCTGAAACCCTTCACTATTCTGTGTGCTCTTCTCTGGACCATCTCTTATTAAATAGATAAATATCTTTGATTCTAGGATTTTGTTAACCTTAAGTCCCCTTGCCTATTGTTTTCTTACAAGAAATATGCCGTATAACCCAAATCAGGTGAGAGTAGAGCAGATCATCATTTCCTTTTACCAGAATACTGAAAGTCTCCATAAGTTCTAAAATTATAATAACCCACTTAACGTGCCATTTTGATTCATCGAAAGCTTACTGGCTCTTAAATAGACCAGATAATTTTTGTATAATCTATTGTCTAGTAATACTACTGCTCACCTTATATTGATGAATTTAATTATTTTGATTTCTTGTATATAATTTTATATTTGATTCTATAATTATATTATTTGATATAATTTAATATTTTATCCTTTGAAAATCATTTCTAACCTTGACTCTTTAATAAATAATATTAATTTTGTGGCATCTGAAAATTTTATAAGCATGCCATTAATGTTTTTAAGTAACTGAAATAATTGCTTGACTCATAGGACAAGAACAAGTCTCAGATCATAGTATTGGGCTCCTGTATCCATGATGTGAATAGAAATGAAACCAACTATGAAAAAATAGATTCATACTTATGCTATCATATCCTTTAATACTTTGATATCTTCTGCAAGAACATTATGAGACTTTACCAAAAGCTTTGTTAAAGTCTAGATTTTCTGTATTTACAACATTAATTTATGGCTACTGACTGTTAAAAAGGAAATATTGGCCTACATAGACAGATGATACAACTATGAGTTGAATATGAAGGGATAATATCTTTAAAAAAATAGGAATTAAGGATGATAGAGAAATGTCCTGAGAGAAAGAGAAAGTAAGAGAGATGATATCTCCCAAAAGGGACAAAAAGAAACTTTTACAGTGGAGGAGAAGGTGAGGGGAGATGAGAAGTGAGTGAACCTTATTCTCATCAAAATTGTTCAAAGAGAATAACATACAAATACAAAAAAGGGCATGAAATCTTTGACGTCCATTTTTTTTAAACTTTTGTTTTGCAATTCATTTTTTCTTCTAGCCAATCCCTCATCCACTGAGAAGGCAAACAATAAAATGAGAATTATAGTGTAAAACCATGGAAAGCATATTTCTATATCAACTATATTTCAAAAATATAAAATTTCATATATATATATATATACATACCTATAGATATATATTTTGATCTAAATCACAGTTCATTAGGTGTCTTTCTGGAGGTGAATAGCAATTTTCATTATGCTTCATGAGTCATGTATCATGATTCACTGTATTGTCCGTGTTTTCATTATGCAACCTATTTTTTTTTAAGAAACTATGCTGATTCATTGTAATTACTGCATTCCTTGTTTTATAACTAACCAATCTTTTAATTATTACATTTTGAATAGGAATAAAAACAAAGTTTATATATATATATATATATATGTATATACATATATATATATATATATATATATATATATATATATATACTCTATTCTAATCCCCTTATTTTTAAAGATAAAGGTAACCTTTTTCATTTTTCAATGCTATGCAAACTACTGCTTTCCATAACCTTTCCAATATTGTTGAGTCTGACTCAGTAATCATCCTCCAATTCCTTTAGTAATGGAGGAAACTTAAACTTTACCAGGGTAGCTAAGAGTTTTATCCCACCTCATTAGTCTTTAATATTCCCTATTAGCAATGTTTTTCATTCGTTTAAGTTCAAACATTCTAGGAAGAAGCAAAATAATATTTAAATAGTTCTGCCTTTTCTCTAACTAAAGTTTTGAGCCTTCCATATGCTCTCTAGAATTTTTCAAATCCCTTCTGAGATCCTCTTCTCTTCTTAAAACAGCTTTAAGAATCTCTTTTCTTATCTTAAGATTTCCTTGACAGTTTCAGGTCTCTCCAGTTTTAGTAAAGCTGACCCTATTCTAACAGGTCTTTAGAGTAATTTTATATTCATCTTCTGTAACCTTCTCTTTCTGTAAATTTTCTGTAAACTTTCATTTTTCTATTTTAAAAAAAATCTAAGTTGGATGTTTCCTATGCATTATTTTTCTTATAGAATTATTTAATCTTTGTGTGAAACAGCTTAGGTGACTCAAAGGATAGAGCACTGTACTTGGAGTCAGACAGACCTGAATTCAGTCCAACCTCAGACATTTAATAGTTCTGTGACCCTAGGCAAGTCACTTAAACTCTGTTTTAATTCACTATAAAAGGAATACGCAAAGCACTTGAGTAAAACCAAGAAAATTGCATAATGATGTCATGAAGAGTCCTATATGACTGAGCAACTAAACTATAATACAATTCTTTGGCTATTTCAAGTAGTATTTGTTAAGCTCTCTGTTGCAGACACTGTATGAAATGTGTCTAAGAATTTTTTTGATTAAGAGTTTGTCATTTTTCCTGAACTGTTTTCACAAAAAATTAAGCCATAAGATATTATGTGCAATTTTAAAATTATTCTTAGAAATTTGATTTTTCTAAATCTAGAGTGCATAGACTATTACAAGTACAGGTGGATGTTTATAGAGTCAATAGATCAAATCACCTATGCCATTTAAAACAAATGACAAGATGTTATATCCTGATATCTTTGATAGGGGAGAGTAATCAATCAGTGAGAAGTATGAACTAGATGTTTAGTCATTTAGGCAATGCTTAGACATTAATCAATTATGGATTTTAGGTTAAGGTCCAAAATAATAACAATTATATTGCAATTTAGATGTCCTTCTTTGAATGAAATAAAAACAATTCAAAGCAAGTGTATTTAGATTGTTTGAGGAGGCTATCCCATTCTGGAATTGGAAAGGTTTGTATAAAATCTAGTAACTAATTTGGAATTGAAAATTTAATTATCTAAATCTGAATTTTTAATTCTTCTATAGTTAGAGGAAGCTTCAATAAAGTTCCTTTGAATGATTTTTTTAAGGAAAAAGAAAAGCCTTGGCCATTGCCTAGTGTTTGAGCTTGGTCCCCTTTCTCTAATTGTAACTGTTTTACCAGAGAAAGAATTTTAAACTTTGGGGAATTGAAATATTTTGAATTTTGTAAAGTTCTAACAGTGTTCTTGAGAAAGTTCTTCAGGGTCTTGATCTGGTCCCCAAAACAAACTAGACACATTAAGGATGGAGAGTTTCAAGGACTGTATGAGTAACCTAACAGAGAAACTACACTGTTTTTCAGGAGAGCCTCTTGAGTGCCCCTAGGAAGGGGATAAAAGTACTAGTCACTTGAATCAGTGAGTTACTGCTTTGCTATATATGTTGATTAGGCTTTAATCTACTTCTTTATAAACTATGTATATATATATCTATATCTATATATCTATATCTATCTATATATATATATCTGTGGAAGAGTGTATCATAAGTAAGTTTTAAGGTGATGATCTGTACCAACTATTCTTACTATACTTATACTACCTTACTTCAATAAACCATTCTAAAAGCTTATTTTTTTCTCTGTCATTGATGGTGTCATTAAAATGGTGGTTTGTGAACAATAGCTTTTGTTTAGGTTTTTGCAAGGCAAAGGGGTTAAGTGACTTGTCCAAGGCCACACAGGTAATTAAGTGTCTGAAGCTGGATTTGAACTTAGGTCCTCCTGGCTCCAGGGATGGTGCTCTATCCACTGTGCCACCTAGTTGCCCCGTGAACTGTAGCTTTAAAAAGACACCTCAACCCCCTAAGACTATCCCTGTGCACTGAATGGAGATATAGTGACCCAACTCTCAGAATATGGACACATCAATTCTAAAAGAGTTGGGAGAGTTTCTGCAGAGCATGTGCTACACAAGATTACCTCTTCAGTATCAGAAATTCAAATATGGAGTTTCTATTTTCCCCCCAAGATTCTTATTCACTTCAATCTCCTACAATCCTAATCTTCCTTCAAAGCAAACTGCTTGCTTTCCGTGCTTACCTGCTTCATTAAGAACTTTGAACTTGGTCCTTTTAAGTTAGGTTTGTACTTATAGAGAGATTTTCTATCTTCCCTTTGTTTTGTTTCCCTCATATTTTCTGGTCCCTGATGCCAAGATATGTTTGAACTGGAAATGTAAGATTCTTGTCCATACTCTAAAACAAAAATATAATTATCTTCAACTCTATTTGCAAAAGCCAGGTAATAAGGATGAATACAAAAGTAGGAAAAAATCCCTATAAGAATAGTGACGGGTTTGTTAAGATAGATAATAAACTAGAATTAGCATTGAATCCTTAGAGCAACAACTGAAAAGAACTTCGTAATTTAAGAAGACTAGAAAAAGATGTAAAGTGAGCTAACACAAGTCACAGCTTGAGTAAATGACAAAGAAAATTATGAATTAGGAGAAAAAGATACATCCTCTTGCTTAAATCATTTTCCTGCTGCTTTTTCTGCCAAGATTAATAATTTTCAGGTTGAGAAGGGTACATCAGAAATTGGAGTTGAAACCAGTAGAAGTGAGAGAAAACTGATAAAGAGGGAAAAAATGTTTTTTATTCACTAGGATTAGATGAGAACTAAATCCTACGGTCTTGTGTGAACCAATGATGTTTGGAAGAAATTCTGGAGAATGTGATAGCTTATAGAAGTCTGGAAGTGAAAAAGAAAGTATTGGATTTGTAACAGTTTTGTTAAGTTTTGAATGTTTGCTGTTTCTCTTTGTTGATAGATTGCATAACTAAAATCAAATAAAGGTACACTTCCATAATGAAACATTTGAGTTATACTTATCTTAGTCTCATGGTCTCATGATCCAGACCTAAGAATGCAAAAAGAGTAACTAACTGAAAGAGATTAATGGTCTTGCCCAGGGAACTCATTGACCAACTTCTCTATATTAAACAAACAATAACAGTAAATGGCATGCAGAAGGTGGAAATAAGATTAGCTAAGTGAGGATAAAGATAATCGAGTATCACAAAACTATAAGCATATTGTCAGGAATTTTAAAACACAAAATGAACTGAAACTGGTAATAAATGTTTGGAACAATGAAAATAATGATTGTCATTATATGTGCTGAATGCAAGGGGGAAAAGGATTGGATAATCTTTCTAATTAGAGAAATAGTATGAAGGTAGTGAATCATGAAGGAAATACGTACCTACTCAATTATTTTTTTCTTTTTGTTTTTCTTTGCCAAGAAAATTATCTTCTGACAAGGAAAGATACAAATTAGGAAGGAAATAAAACTAAGATTAATGACTACATAATAAGAGAATACCTAGCTACCTCATTATATTCATTTCAGTAGACCAAGGCTATACTGGAAAGGCAAAATTGGGAAACTGAAGATAGTAAGGAGGGTATTTAAATCTCCAGTGATTTTGTGTTTATAATTACTTGCAAACATCATGATGTAGTATAGAGGACCCTAAACATTGATTTTGAGTATCAGTTCCACCATCTATTTGCATTCTGCCATGGACAAAGGGATGTTTGGGGTGTTTAGGGAGAACTAGCATCTGGCATGATGGCATGCCAAGACCTTTTAAGGACTGCTCATCCATCTTTGGTATTCACATTTATTGAACTCCCATCTATAATTCTATGAAGCTGTAGTTTGTATATCAATCAGACTTTGGAAATCAAACTCTGGCATATGAGCTAAACCAAGTTGAGAGTAATCAATAGACCTCAGTTTTGAAGGTGAATTAAGGGGTGTACTACAAACCTGTGAAGACTTCCCACTAATGGAATGAGTGGATGTGAATTATTTATTCCAACGATCATGGAATTGGCTATTTGTTTATCCTTGGTTTAAACAATTTTGTTATTATAGGTATATATAGACCTTGGTCAAGCATGGAATGTACCTAAGTTATTCACTGAATCAAAGGCCATCATCAATCATCCTGACTTTTGTCTTGCAATTAGACTTGGATTTCTCTGAAAGTGGGGATAAGAAGGTTGACTTTGTGCATCTCTACCTCACTTATCCAATTCATGAACAAGCCAATGCATCACCAGGGATGTCATTGATCTTTTTCTTTGAAAAATGAAGAACAAATAACAACCATGGGCATAACACAACTCATCTATTAAAAGGCAATTAAATGTAACCTTAGAGAACTCCATATACATGAGATTCAATTCGCTGATGCCTATATTTTATTATATTATTATTATTATACTCATAATATTAAAGAAAATAAATACAACTATAGTTATTTTATTTTATCATTTTAAAACATTTTTAAAATATGAAATGCCATAACATTTCAGCAATCTCATCAACTTTTTTTCAGTTCATCCCTAATTGGTTATTCATTTAAATAATTATAGTTAGCATATACACTATTCAATTCATTCTATATTTTGTATTCTGCAATACTTCATAAACATCATTCTAGCTATTTTATATATCCTACATATTATTTAATCTTAATTATACCACATTATTTCACTATACAAATGTATGTCAATTTATTTAATTGTTTATTGTTTGACATTTAAATTTCAATCTATTCATTTCAAACCACTCATTAGATAGTAAGTTCCTTGAAGTCAAGGATTGTCCTATACTTTTCTTTATGACCCACTAATAAATGCTTATTAATTGTCACATTTTGTATTTTAAAATAATTTTCTATAAAAAAATTCTTTAAACAGATAGCATTGGGGTGGGGGTGGAGTTTTTAATATTTTTAGACTATATTACAAACAATGGAATTAAGGGTTCAAATGACACAAGTATTCCTGTTATATCTATTTGTATATTTAGATCTCTCTCTCTCTTCATATATATATATATATATGCATATATATATATATATATATATATCACATAATATATAATATTCTCCTGAAAAAGCTATGTAATTCAAACTTCTGAAAAATCATCAAAGTTCTCGCTGATGTCTAACCTCAAGGACTACAAACAAGGACCACAAACAGAAAGTGGTACCTATGAAGATCAGTAATTATTATGTTTCCATTACTCTATGAATATATGACTTAGTTGTAACTAATCCTTCAGCGCTCTTACTAAGGCAGCTATTTGTTGAGTTAGTAGAAGCATGACTATGTATGATGAAGAGCATTGTCAAAATGCTGGTCACTATAGAGCATTTATTGTCCTAAAATATTTGTACAATTTCTGATCATAAATTTCCTGTTGTTGTGACCAATTATGTAAGTTTCTTCATTAAAGCACAAAATCATAAATTTAGAGTTGAAGTGGGTCATTAAGATCATGTAGACGTAATCCCTTCAATTTTGCTACTAAAGAAACTTAAGGTCCAGAAAGATTAAATGATTTACTAAAATTCAAAATATTTGTAGAAGTTCTTCTGATTTCAAATATGAAATTATTTCTTCTGCATAGTGTTATTGTTCTCAAACAATTAGAGAAAACATAAAGAAAACAATGCTCAATATTAATTGAGAAAAAACAATAACAACAAATCCGTTAAATATAAAAATCAGCCTTGCTTAGTGGAAAGTATTTTGTTTCATACTTGTTTCATTTTTCTATATTAGGCAATTTGTTAAACCTGATTATACTTTATTGGAAAATCCTAGACTAGAACCAAAAATAATTTTATTATCACTATTCTTTAAAATTTTCTTTATTTAAGGCAATGACGTTAAATGACTTGCCCAAGGTCACAGAGTTAGGCAATCAGAATGAATTTGAACTCTGGTCCTCCTGACTCCAGGACCTGTGTTCTATTCACCTCGCTGCCTAGCTGCCCAAAATAGCATCATTATAATTAATAATTTTCTTTGGGACATTAAGTTTGAGGGGATATAAAGTGTAGAGATCCCGCTTCACTTATTTATTAATCAAAACTTTCACCTAAAGGCAACCATAGGTAAAACATAGGGATAGTCACACAGTCTACTAGTATCTAGAACTTCACCTGAGTGGTGCCTAGCTGGCAACTGTGCTAGACTGTTAGCTTATGAAAACATGAAACATAAGAAAATACATAATGGCCCTTGATCCTGTATAATACACATTTATTTTCACAGTGCTGTTGCCAGAATACTTGAAGATAATACAGAAGTTTCCAAGAAACAGTTTTTAGACATTTATAAATCTTAACAGTTGTTTATATTCTAAACATGAGATCATCTTTCAATGACTAATGAATAGATATATTACTGAAGAAACAGAACCAAAGCAATCTTGATATTTCCACTATAAGTCAAACTAGAGGACATGGATAAGTTACCAGTCAAAAAGGATGGCTCATAGATCCCCTGTAGTAAAGCAAATAAATGAGTTAACAGAATAGATTTTATGAATTCAGAAATAACAGAGATATCATTCCTTGTGATGTTTTAGTATTTTAGGTTTAGTTTTCTTGGTAAGCTATGGCAAAATATTATTAATGAAATAATTTCATTTTATATGCCAAACATAAATTGCAAATTATAAATATGTGCAAAATGAGGAAGTTTCTGACATGAAATTAATTAATTGCTTTTAAATGTATTAACTGTGAAGCAGTCAGCAGACAATATAAAAGAGAGTGGAAAATATTGTTGACAGATAAGAGATGACAGAAACCAAAAGGTTATTATATACAGACTGCTCAAATATATTTATCACAAATAATTTCTTCAAAACAATTGTTAGGAAGCTGGAATAATAGCATAAAGCAAATAATTAGCAAAAATGAATTTGATCATATCCTAACATACTTTATGATTAATTATTGAGGTAGGTACCATTCCTGAATCAATTGTTTGTGAAGTTAAGATAGCCAACTTGTTCAAAGCAAAGTTCAAAAATCCAATGAAATTTGAAGGCATGACAGTGAAAAAAAGATATGGTTTACCATAATGGCAAATAGAAGGAAGAATGCATGAAAGTGATTTAAATCATTTATGATGATGATGATGATGAGGATGATAAAAATAAAAAAAAATCAATCACCTTGTCAAAGAAAACTAAAGGGTCTACAAATACTACCTCAATCAGCAAATATCTCATCTTTTTACCAAGAAGACAGATATGACATCCAGGAATATCCGTGGTTTAGAAATAAAGCTCACCTATTAAATATTAAAGAGAAAAATTGTTGAAAACTTATGAGCCTTATAAAACAATGAGAATTTATACTGGGAAAAACAAGTTGGAAGAAAGTTTGACAAAACTAATATGAGCATTGCCATCCTTGCACTTAGTTATGGATGAAAATGAAACATCTGTCAAACAGAAAACAGCTGTAATGATTTCCACTCAAACTTTTTTTTATTATCAACAACAGAGAAGGCAGATTTTACTTTCACATTCTGATATGTTCTGAATGAAGAGAGGGGAATAAACTTGAAGAAGGAAAAAGAAAAGGATGAAGAAAAGCCTGGAGAGTCATTTTTTTCCCCAGTTCCATCCAGTTTTTCATGATTCCTTTGGGAATTTTTTTTTGGAGCAAAGATACTTTAGTGGCTTGCCATTTCCTTTTGCTGTTGTTGTTGCTTTTTTTGTAAGGCAATGAGGTTAAGTGATGTGCCCAAGGTCACACAGCTAGGTAATTATAAAGTATCTGAGATCAAATTTGAACTCAGGTCCTCCTGACTCCAGGGCCAGTGCTCTAACTACTGCCCCACCTAGTTGCCCCTCATTTCCTTTTCAAATTTATTTTACAGCTAAAGAAATTGAGGCAAACAGAGTTGAGTAATATGCCCAATGTTAAATAGCAAATATCTGAGGACAGATGTGAACTCAAGAAAAAGTTTTCCTGATTTTTATCCAATGTGCCAGTTGAATAATCCAATTCTAGTTTAAGTTCCCATAACTCATTACTAAAATGCTGCAAAGTTTTCATAATTCTTCTTCCTGCTCTTCTTCTTACCTTTTTCCAATATATTTTTCCACAAAGCTACAAAAACAATTTTTCTTAAGCAAAATGTCTCATCCCTTTTTGGAGAAAAAAAATAAAAATAAGTTTAAAAACCCACCACCTTAAGTGACTCCCTATTACCTCCATATTAAATTTAAAATTTCTCTCTTTGACATTTCAATCATTTCTTAATCTGTGTCTTGCTCTCTTTTCCATAATGATTCAAATCTCTTATTAAAATTCTCACCTATATTTCTACATAAAGAGTAACACCATAGATAAATTAATAGACTAGGACATACTCAGAGTATCAGATCTATGAAAAGGGCATAAATATATATTTATAATGTGAATCTAACTGTTTGCCATTGAGGAGAGAGGGGTGTGGGAAGGGAGGGTGGAAGGAAATTTTATATCTTAAAAATATACATGTACATAGGGATGAAAATAAATTTTAAAAAAGAAAAAAATTCTTACCTGCATCGAAGTTTCAGATCAGTGACTAACTGCTAAAGGATGACTTGATCTTTATAACTTTTAGTGTTCTCCCTGTCCTCAAATTCTTTGAGGATGCCTTATAGTGCATCATTTTAATGATATTTGAGAAAAAACACTGAATGGAATCTTGTTTGGAAAGGCCAAGGGGGAAAAAAATCACAAAGAGTCATTTTTTCCTACTTCCAATCAATACAGAGAGACTGAAGTCCATAGACACTGAGGATGAATTGAGTTGAATTGAGTTGAGTAGATAAAAAGATTATGTGGAGCTTCCACAGGTCAGGACTGAAGTTGATCTTTTTGACATGCAGTATAGCAAAAAAAACCCAAACCTCTTGGTCTAATAGATAGGGGGATGTCATTTTGCAAGGAGCACAAACTGCTGTCAACTGAGAATACTATCATTAAATTCACTTATTGAGTCATAGAGCAAGTATGGCCTGAGAAGACTTAGACTGATGTGAAGACTGAAGAAAAGAACTATAGTGTGCTTGAGACTGTACTGTGTAAGCAACAGAATAAAAAAGAACAGGAACTGAGTGGCTCTGATATTGGAATAAGAGTCTCAGAACCTTCCATTAGCCTTTGCTGAAAAATAAGGAACAAGGAGTTTTGAATAATAGGTACTGTTGAATAGAGGTATCAAACAAACTACAAGATTGGGTTGCAACATTCTCAAGTCCTGCAAAACCAGATTAAAATTTAATTGTGCAATATTTATCAAAATAAATAAAAATATAATAGAACTTAGATTATATTATTAACAATTTGTTTTCAAATTAATAATACATCCAGGCGGGATCTTTATGTATAGCTTAGTGATCCCCATATCTTTCTGAGTTTTATATCACTACTGTAAGAACATTTCAATTAGTTGGAAAGGACAGCCCAAAAATATAGTTAAAACTGCAACCACAGGCCATCCTCTAGTGATGTTTCTCAGACATGAACCCAGGGTAGATGCTTTCAAATCTGCCCTCTGGTGAAAATAATAGTTATTATTCTCAGGTCTTAAATATCTTGCTGGTATTGTGCAAACAGAAATACTTTCAGGACACTTTTTGACATTATCATAAGACCCCATCTATATATACTCTCAGGATATAAATATGATTAGGTTTTTTCCCAATTGAGGAGTTTCTCTGTCAAAGCCTAGAAATATGAACTAAGAATAGTTTTCTTCAGTATTTCTTAGCAGAGAGTTACTAACATCAATTACCTGTCTATTTTTTCTAGTATTTACACACTGAACTTTCCATTAACAAGATCTCTAAATTTGCATTATTATTCTTTACAGCAAAGGTATAGATTCTATTCACATTCACTATTACATATCATTAAGTTTTCACTTGTTTTTCTTCTGAATTTCTTCTGTTTCTTCTCATTTTGTTGTTTAATTTGATCATTTCAGAGTTCTCTTCTTCCATTTTTTTTTAAAGAAACACTAGGTCTCCGTCATAGTCTACAAAGTCTTCCTCTAGTCTTTTCTGCTATTCTAAGAGGGAAAATAGTCTGATATTTAAGGATTAACAGCATTTTATAGTCTATTTTGACAGACTACATATGGGTTGAATTGAGGAAGATAAAATTCAATAGTTATAAATGTTAAATCCTAACAATGTGATTAAAAATTCAATTGTGCTGGTACCTGATGGAATTGGTAGGGCAAAGCAATGTTCATATAAAAAGCTCTGGTGGTTTTAGTGTATAGAAAGGTCAATACAAGGAACCAATAAGATAACACAGCAACCAAAAAGTTAACATCATCTTTGACTTCATTAAAAGTGGAAAAGATTAGCATATAATGCAGCTCATGGTTAGGTTTCTTTCAGAGGTAGTTGGCATCTTTTCACTTATTCTTCCAGTAGTGGGTGAATATCACTTTGTCAAGGATATTATAGAAGGAACTGTTGGCAAATATTATTTAACTCCTAATTTGCTGTTTACCTTCACCCAATTCATCTTTCCATTAAAACAGCAAGATTTTTTTTTGCAAGGGGAATGAATTAGAAATCACTGAAATTCTACCTGATTACTATTATCTTAGCAATCATGGGACAATGAATATTATTTTTCCATGGCCCTTATTGTCATTCACTTGCTCTTGAGTAGTCTTCATCACAGTAAATGTCTTAGAAATCTTTTTTTTAATTTTTGCAAGGCAGATGGGGTTAAGTGACTTGCCCAAGGCCACACAGCTGGGTAATTATTATGTGTCTGAAGTCAGATTTGAACTTAGGTATTTCTGACTCCAGGGCCGGGTGCTCTATCCACTGTGCCACCTAGTTGCCCCTAGAAATCCTTAGATTATCTGATTCTACATTCCTTGTGAAATGAAGCCAACTTTTCCTGATATAATTTTGTTGTTATTGTTATTGAATAAGGTTGATTAGAATGCAGTAATTTTTTTTTTAATTTCTTACATCTCAGAAGGGAACACAGAAAAGATCTTATAGACTGTGCCACAGAAAGAAAAGGACTTTGGATTGTCAAATTTTGCCCCATTATTGCACTTGTAATTATCAATATTATTCATTCTTTTCTTTGGTCATTCATCCACTAATTCATTTGTTTATTTTTTGTCTTTCCATGCTCTGGTTAGAGATATACAAATTGTGTGCATACATATATGAGTTTAGGTTTTTATATGTGTTTATGTGTGTGTGTGTGTTTGTGTCTGTCTGTGTATGTGTGTGTGTGTGTGTGTGTGTGTGTGTGTGTGTGTTTCTCTGTAGTTAAGGTCAGTGAAAGAACACTAACTAAAGGAATTCATGCCTCTTTGGACATATTAGAATCGTGGAACTTAAAGACACATGAGCTGCATGTGGTCAATTTTTAAGAGTTTTTACTTCAAAGTAAGGTTCCCATGCCTAAAGATTATTTTAGAAATGGGGGAAATATTTTCCAAGATAGTATATTTATAATATATGTTATATGCTAATATATATTATGCTAATATACATTATACTTATATATTTTGTGTTTGTTCAATTCCATAACTTTTATTTGTCACTGGGTATGTGTGTGTTTTTAATTGAGGTAAAGAGCAATTCCTGGGGTGGGGGGGAGCTTTAATATCCATAGAAATTCTCAGAGCAGCTAGGTGGTGGCAGTGGATAGATTATTGGCCTTCGAATCAGGAGGACCTCAGTTCAAATCGGGTCTCAGAATGACAATAATAATTAACTAGCTGTGTGACCTTGGGCAAGTCCCTTAACCCCATTGCCTTGCAAAAACTAAAAACAATTGAAATTCTGAAAATAAAGTATTATTTTATGTGTACATAATACTTTGCAGTTTCTGTATGACTTTACTTTTAAGACAAAATAAAAAAGGGAAATTAGTGCTGGACTTGAACTTAGAACTTAGAAAGACTTGGGTTAAGCTGGAACCAACTCAGGAACTTAGGAAAAACCTTGATTTGTAGCTTGATTGTTAAGATTTAAAGAGATGGAGAAAATTTTAATAATTCAGTTAAAGCTAAGCATGTTATGCATGGGTGTGTATGCATTCCCCCCCCCCCCCCGAACCATTTCTTAAATACATACCTGCATACCAAAATACCTGGATAAATATCTTGCCTATGATAATCACTACTTGTATCAACTTGAAAAAGTAATTTGGAATTATGGAAAGATCAAATTATATGTGAAAACATAATGGGGGGGCAGCTAGGTGGCGCAGTGGATAAAGCACCTGCCCTGGAATCAGGAGTACCTGAGTTCAAATGCGGTCTCAGACACTTAATAATTACCTAGCTGTGTGGCCTTGGGCAAGCCACTTGACCCCATTTGCCTTGCAAAAACCTAAAAAAAAAAACATAATAGGAATGTCTTAAGACTATTGTCTGACATTGTAAGACATCCCTATTATGTTTTTACATATAATTTGATCATAATCCATAATCTCTTTGTGATAAGGTTCTATCATCTCTATTTTAAAGATGTGAGGACTGAAACTGAAAAGCCTTGCCCAAGTTGAAAAAACTATAAA
Organism: Macrotis lagotis; assembly: GCF_037893015.1. Taxonomy (NCBI): domain Eukaryota; kingdom Metazoa; phylum Chordata; class Mammalia; order Peramelemorphia; family Peramelidae; genus Macrotis; species Macrotis lagotis. The sequence continues at coordinate 90,287,512 of NC_133659.1, forward strand.
TTAGGGTCAGTTAGGTCGTGCATGGATAGAGCACCTGGATAGAATCCAGGAGTCAAAACCAACTGAGTTCAAATTTGAACTCAGATACTTAATAATTACCTAGCTGTGTGATCTTGGGCAAGTCACTTAACCCTATTGCCTTGCCAAAACAAAGCTATAAATTGTCAGAAGCATGATTCAAATACAAAATTCTTCTGACTCCTCCAAGTCCTAGGAAAACTATAGTCACAAACATTTTTCAGATTTGGATAGACTCCTGATAAAGTTTGAGAAGAATTGGCAATAATAGTGTGTCTATCTTGTATTTATTTTTACTTTTTAATCTCCCAATAGTAACTGATTTTACAAATATAAAATAATATATTTTATACTCTTAGAAACTGTAAGGGTTATCTAGTACACCCCACTTATTTTAGAGATGAATTCATTGAGACTCAAAGAAGATAAATACTTTGAACCTTGTAATATCTTAGGTCTTTAATTAAATTTGTTGACAAAAATTGACTGTTCTTCACATTTAAATTTTGCAGAAACATTAAATAAATTAATATAACCAAAATACAAAAAAAAGATGAAAAAATCAAGTAATTTTGCTGTTGTAGTCAAATAGCCTCAATTTTACTTTGTTTGCTTTCTAATATCCTTATTTTATATCTTTTTTTCTCTATTCCCCTTAATGGCATAAAGTTTGTTACACAGTCTTTTCCTTACATGTGTTTGATGCTCTAAGTACTAATTAAGACTCAGGTAAGAAAGAATTTTTTTTTGAAAGTAAAATACATTATACCATTTTTGACAAGAAATTGGAAACTTCTTCAGTGAACAGAAAGTCTCAAATTGCCTTTCGACTCTTTTCAATCTATTTTATTTAGCAGAAAAGATTAATGAAGGAAATTATTTTCAGGTGTTCATTTTATAGAGTATATGTTTAGGTTAATTTAATTTTCATGATCAAGATTTTCAAGTGATTAAATATTTATGGGAGAATAAAACATTTAAAAATAATCAAGGAAAATAACAAAATTTTATTTGAAGGTATTGAGTTTTCCTATATTATAGATGATGCCTATTGATTAGAAAATACCAGAAATGAATGTCCTTTGTAAAAATGCAACTCTGTAAACCACTTCCTCAACTTAATCTCTGATAAAGACTTTTCTTCTTCAAATAATATACATGGATCCTTTTAACAGTTAACTAATGTCCTGGATGCATAATTGAATATCCATATTGATTAGACCCATTTGCATTATAAAATTTGCTCTTTAGTTTTCTAGGTAGAGGCTAAAGTTTTTTGTTTGTTTATTTGTTTGTTTGTTTTTACCCCACCTAGGCAAAGCAATTTTCAACTTAAGGCAATTTCATTACATTGATCAAAATCCAAATAGAATAAAAGGTTTATGATACTTTAACTGGAATTTCCCTGTAAATTTTAAAAAGGGATTCCCCAAAATCATTCAAACTGTCAAACAAACAACTGCTGAATTAATGAGGAGGGAATAACTTGATGGAGAGTACATCTGTATTTTCCTTTTTCTGATCATAACTCATTCAGGTTTCATCTGTTGACACTAAGTACTAACATTATAAAATAAGATGAATGAAAGTGCAAAATAATTCACTATATTTTTCTATGAATAATATGAATGTTTTATAAAAAAGTTAACCATATTTAAATATGTTGTTACCTTAAAAGAAGACTTCATAGCACTAAATTTACTTATTAGAAAACTATAGAATTAGGCATGATATTGTTTTATAATTTAAACCCACTAATTAGGTGCCTGGTAGTTTTACCACTTAATTTTCTGATTCAAATTTAGCATTGATTCTCATATTCTATTCATCAGTCTCATTTTTTGATAATTATCCATATTTTCCTAACTGTAGAATAACCCCAAGATACTTTTTTGTCCCCTTTTTTGCATCCACATTTTTGTTTTTGATTATTTTACTAATTTCTCCCACCCTTATAGGATTGCCATCTCTTCATCATTTCTCCTTAGCTCCAAACAAATTTTACCAATTTGTATCTCAATCCTAACAGGTCCATAACACAATTAAAGTATTATTTCCTCCCACAAATCCATCTCCTCTCCAAATGTTACTAGCAAAGTCCACACAACATTTTTTCCCTCCAGCTTTTTATGTTCAAAGTCTTGGAATATTTCATTACTTGACTTATAGTTCCACTACCTAAATATCCAATCAGTGTTAAGATCTTGTGAATTATGCCTACATCACATTTCCCCCAATTCCCCACCCCCCCACTCCTATTACCATCACACCCTATTTCATGTCTTCTCATCTCTTGCCAAGGTTATTGCAATGATGATTGAAATCTCTCCTCTTTTCATTTCATCCTGTTTCAGTTGCCAAAATTTTATTGTTAAACTAAAGGTAAAATTCACTACTATATTCAGAAAACTACAGAGGCTCCTTATTATCTTTAGAATCAAGTGTTACCTTTTTTTAAGTCAGCCAGCCTATTTTCTGAATTCTATATTACTACTTCTAGGAATAATATGATTCAATTAAACTGTTCTTTTCATTCCCTTTTGTCTCTAGAGAATATTATACATAGTAATAGGAATATTGTTTTAAGAATGACTTTGAGTAAATAAATTGTTTTATCTTAAATACCCAAATTAACTATAAAGGGAATAGAAAGAAAGGGGCCAACTGCATTCTGAGAAAAACTTATATAAATACATATGTATTGAATAATTAATATATTATATATGTATATGTATATATGTATACTTATAAGAATGTATGTATTTGTGTATAATGGCAGCCATCTCTATGGTGGGAAGAGGCAATCAAAAAGGAAAAAATAAATTTACATGATAATTGTATTTATTTGAAAGGTATTCAAGTTATGCATAGTAATTTGTTTAATGTAAAACTTTATTTTTATAATTGTACTATGTCATGGAAATGCTTGTTTTATTCCATAAATAATTTTTTAAAAACTCTGATTTCCTTTGGGCTTCAACTTAAGAGTCCACTTCAACATCAAGCTTTTTTTGATTATTGTTAACTACTGGTACTTCTACACCTTTATCACATCAAATCAGCTTCTATCTCTTTTAGTTTACCTCTATGTATACAAGTCAATATCATTATACTGTGAAGCCTTCAAGGGCAGAGAACTTTACTCATTCTTTTTTCTTCCTACTTCCTAACACAACAACTGAAAAAATGTAAACGTAATAAATACTTGTAGATCAATTGGCAAATGACATTCTCCCTAAAATTGCCTTACATTTATTTTATATGCCTGCATTTTTACATATATACTTATTCTGTACGTAGTGGGATGTACACATGTTGTTTCTTGTGACAGAATACATGCTTTTGGGTAGTGAGGACAGTTTCAGTTTTGTCTTTACATCTTCAGATTCTGGTACATTGACTAGCAGATTTAGACAATATATGACTATTTGATGGTTCATTCTCTCTGTAGTTTATTTAAAAATTTATTGTAAGGTATTATATTGTCATCCATAGATAGAGTGTTTGAGCTGGAGACAGGATGACTAGCATTCAAATTTGATTTCAGACACTTACTAGCTATGTGACCCTGGGTAAATTCTTTAATTTCTGATTGCCTGAATCCATTGGAGAAGGAAGTGGCAAACAATTCCAATATATTTGCAAAGAAAACCCCATGATATTATGGTCCATTGGGTCAGGAAGAGTCAGATATGACTGAAAAAATAACAACTCTCAGGGGAATAGAAAAAGAAAAAAAAGCTTTTATTCTATTGTGGTAATTGTATACCTGATTTCTAGTTATGGTTCTGTCATCACCTTCCTTGGCAATTTCAGGCTATTTTGATAGGTTTCCTCATTGAAAAAAGATTAAGGGATTTAAAGAGATTGATAATCCCTGGGGCTTCTTCTAAATTTAACTGCTCTACAATTCTATTAAAAATGGAGAATTCAATAATTTAGTGTTCTCTAAATAAAACTGAAAAACTTCCTAATTATTTTTCTAAGGATATTAAATTGTTTTTATTGGAGTATATTTGTGATTCATTCTTCCTTCTTGCTATTGCAATTTGAATATACTTAGAACTCTTGAAATGAAATAAGAAATAAACCTGCTGACAGTTTAAAGTCCCTCCATTTTCTTCAAGAGAAAGTTGCTTTTATACAATCTTAGAACAGAGACTCTGTATGTTGGAATGGAAGGGGAAAATTAGAGATTATCTATTATTATACAAAATAAACAAAAACAAAAAATTGAAAGTTAAGAATAAAAGACCTAATAATTGGCTTGTCATTTATTGAGTACTTGTGGCTAAACTTGGGAGGAAAAGTATGCTTTATTTTCATTTCCCCTCTCCTCATCAGTCCCAGTCAATGCCCTTAATTCTTCTTGAAAAGCAAATGTTTTGTCTAAGATGTATAAGGATAACAAATACAGTTATCTCTGTCAGAATCATTGTTCTATTGACTCTCTTAGTTCACTCCTTGACTTCAGTGCTGGAAGAAAAAGAGCATTGTTTGTACTTCATCCTGGTGGGAGTTCTTGAAAATATATTGTGCTCACTTGAGTTCTTTTTTGCCTCTCTTTCATAACACAATAAGGTTCAGTGTGCAGGGGTTAGCCATACCAAGATAAATTACTCTTGTATGAATCAGTCTAGGAGTTAAGGGGAAAAAAAATAAAGCTGCTCTGAAGATGGAAACTTTTTCTTGGGATTTCTAAAAGAACAAAAATATCTTAAGCTGCTATTCCCTTTAGAGTTATGTTATGCTTCTCTCGATTTATGTCCAAAAGAGAGATTACTTCTAAGACAGGACTGAGGATCTTCAAGATCTCATGAAATTTAAGGTGTGCTTCTTTTATAGAATGGCATGGATTTTTTTTTAAATTTTTAAACAATTTCTTTTCTTTTTATAATAATATTAAAATATAATTGCTAGAAAATTTAAGGTGTGCTGCTTTTATAGAATGGCATGCATTTTTTAAAATTTTAAACAAATTTCTTTTCTTTTTATAATAATATTAAAATATAATTGCTAGACTTGGTTTACTTGTATGGTTTCTGGTTCAAATATAATTAAAATTAATCACTTATTAAATATTTTAATTAACTTTTTTAGTAAAAAAAGACTACCACATATGTTAGATTCTGTAAATATTATTAATATAACCTCATAACAAAGTTGATATTTCCCATAATCTTGACCTTGGTTACTTGTGTGACAACTCATAAAGGACTTTATGATATTTTTAAAGCTATTATTCTGATATTTGATATGCCTTAAAATAGCACAAAGGATGCTTTAAAATACTTTGTCCTCTGGTGACAATTTAGCATAGGAAAACATTTATAAAAACAATCTAGGGAAAATATTTTATAGGATGAACCTGTTCCAGTGTTAATGTAGTTTATGATTTCCAAATTTATCTAAGTTATTTCTATAACCAGAACAGTAGCATTTCAAAACTGGACTTTAAAATTTAATATATCTGAAAAAATCAACATTGAATAAAAAATAAAATGTAATATATCTCTTAAATTTATACATTTTATACATTACATTTATATGCTATATAAATGTATCTTATATTTTATCATTATTATTATTATATAATGTATACATTTTATACAATTTATACATTGCATAAAGTGTAATGTATTTTTATATTCATTTTTTTCTTTTGGCATGTTAGGATTCCATCAAGTTCATGAACACTAGTTGATTTAGCTATTTCCCAATCGAAGCTTTTTTTAAATGTCACTTTCAATACTCAAGTAGAATATCTGTTTGTGGTATCATATTTAAGATATTGATCAAAATCTAATATATTCCCACCTTTCAGTTTTCCCCATTACATCTTGTGCATTATTTTCCCTCAAAAAATTTGCGTATCGGGTTTTAGAGGCAGCTAGATAGAGTAAAAAGAACACAATAGATAGAGAACAGGGTAAGCTGAGTTCAAATCTTTGAGAAACAAATCTCAAACACTTACTAGCTATGTGATTTTGGGCAGTTCATTTAATCTTTATTTACCTTAGTTTTCTCAACTATGAAATGTGGATAATAATAATTAATTCTTTAAGGTTTTTGAGAGGATAAAATGAGATAATATTTATAAAGCACTTAAGACAGTATCTGACATCATAAATAACTGTTTCCTTCCTTTCCTATCAAGTATTGAGTATATTTTTATGCTTTCTTATTCAATCTATTCCATCAATCTATTTTTTTTGACCAGGACAAATATAATTTAAGTAGAATTGCTATTACCTATTCATTTTTTATTTAAAATTCCTTTAGATTGAAAATTCCTTTAGATTCTATTCCTACAAATGAATTTTATCATTTTACTTATCTGTATAAAATATCTTATTAAATTTAATGAGAAGTACTAAATCTATAAATGTATTGATATCATTTTCCTCATATTGAAATGGTTAAATAAAGAAGATTTCATGGGGTGGTTAGATCATGCAGTAGATAGAGCACCAGCCCTGGAGTCAGTAGTACCTGAGTTCAAATCCGACCTCAGACACTTAATAAATACCCAGCTGTGTGGCCTTGGGCAAGCCACTTAACTCCATTTGCCTTGCAAAAACTTAAAAAAAAGATTTCATTAATTGTTCAATTCATTATTTATCAAAAGTAATTTTTAATTGAATTTACATTGCTTCCCAAATATATTACATGCTTTCTGGTCATTTTGAATGTAGATTCCTCTCTATTATTCCCTTCTGCATGTTATTATTATCATACAGAAGAATTAGTTACGCTTTCGTTCTTCCTCTACAATTAGTAATTTTTAATTTTTTTTGTTTTTGAAAGGTAGTGGGGTTAAGTGACTTGCCCAAGGTCACACAGCTGGTAATTATTAAATGTCTGAGACCGGATTTGAACTCAGTTCCTCCTGACTCCAGGGCCGGTGCTCTATTCACTGCACCACCTAGCTTCCCCTCAATTAGTGTTTTTTTAAAAATCTTAATTATGTTCTTTGTTTATTTTCTGTGATTTTATAAGGAAACACCAGTTCTTCAACAAATTATAATGATTTCAACTTACCTTCATCTATGCCTATACCATTATTTTATTTCACCTATTTTATGTTATGTTTGGTACTTCTATATCTCTTTCAATGACAGGGGTGGGGTGGGGAAGGACATCCTTGATTTAATTATGTGTTAATTAGAAAGTTTGTAGTGTCTTTTCTAGGACACCTAGATGATGCAATGGATAGAGTTCTGGCTCTGGAGTCAAATTCGACCTTAGAAATCTAATTAGTTTCATGACCCTAGACAAGTCACTTAACTGTTTTTGTCTCTATTTCCTCATCTGTAAAATGACCTGGAAAAGGAGATGGCAGTCCACTTCAGTATCTTTACCAAGATATCTCCAAATAGAATCTTGAGGACTCAGAGAAGACTGAAACAAATAAACAGCAAAATTATTTCTCCATTGATAATAATGCCAGACTTTAGTTTTAGAAAGACATTACTTTTATCATTTTAAATAGTCCTTCAATGATTAATCAGTTGATCATTAAGTATTTATATATCTCATATGTTCCAGGGACTGTGCTAGGTGTTGGAGATACAAAAGTAGAAAGTGAAACAATTCTTGTCCTCAAGAAATTCATTTTAAATTAGTTGAAACACACACACACACACACACACACACACACACACACACACACACACATATAAACACTTATTTATGTATACAATAATATACATATACAGTAAACAGTGCAATTTTTTCTGAAGGAGAAGTGAGTAGTTGTTGACGGAATTGAAATTTGGGAAATATTTCTTAGATAAGCTGGTACTTAAGTTGATCTTTTTTCTTATTATTTTTATTTAAGGCAATGGGGTTAAATGAATTGCCCAAAATTACACTATTTTTTCTTTTGATTAAATCGATTTTAGCTTTAACATTAGCTGAGATCACATGAGATTACCATCCCAGAATTTTTTTACATAATAAATTCTCCTCCTGATCTTTATTTTATACTTATATTTATGTTTTATACTTATGTTCAATTTATAAAATTTCCTGAAAGAAATTACTTCTCCTCACCCCTCTGCTTTACTTCAACCGACTACACTGACTTCCTATTCCTTAATGTAGCCCCTCTAAAAATTCCTCAGTTCCTATAATTTATATATTCTTCTATAACTGCCTTATCCTATCCCCTCAATTTCCTTTTCAAAAATGTCATCGTTTTTAGAAATTGTCCTTAGTTGACCATACCCCCAACAACAGAAGCAGCAGTAACAATTATATGTATATATATGTATATGTATATGTATATGTATATGTATATGTATATGTATATGTATGTGTATGTGTATGTGTATGTGTATGTGTATATGTATATGTATGTGTATATGTATATGTATGTGTATGTGTATATGTATATGTATGTGTATGTGTATGTGTATGTGTATATGTATATGTATATGTATATGTATATGTATATGTATATGTATATGTATATATATGTACATTTTCCTGCTTGTTATAGTTCTTCCAGGATAATGTAAGCTCCTTGATGGCAGACTCAATTTCTTTTCTTTACTTTTTGTCTTCATTATCTAGCATAAAGTCTTGGATTTAATAGATATTTAATACATGTTGATCAAATGGTTGATTTGACTGGGACTGTACCTACCATTGCCCTTTGGATCAGCTGAAATTATTATTCTGAAGTTTCAGTATTACATGATTCAAAAGCAAATAAGATCACCAGAATATTTAGGGTCAACCAGGTGGCAAAGAGAATAGAGCAATGACCTTGAAGTCAGGAGGACTTGAGTTCAAATTTGACCTCAGACATTTGATAATTAGTAGTTATAATGCTGGGCAAGTCATTTAACCCCAGTTTATTGGGAGGAAAAAGATGTCAATATTTATCTGAAGTTTGTGTCAAGGAACTTTTGAATAATGTCACAAAAGTGATCCAGGGCAACTTCCTTCTTATATACTTCTGTTCCCATATCACCATCCATTTGTAATACCGTTCTAAGATCAACATACTTATTACTAACGTAATATATTGAGTGCTTCTCCATGTCAGAAAAAATGTTTCTTTTATATATCTACTTTTTCCTGTAAAATTTTCACTCCACATATATTGTCATCATCTTCATTATTATAACTAGCATTACTTGGTGTTTCTTGTTTCACAAAACACTCAACTAATATCTTATCCTCTTAACAACTCTGAAAGTTGGATATCATATCCATTTTACAAATGCAAAAAATGAGGCAGGTAGAGGTTATTTGATTTGACCAGATCCTCCTGACTCTAAGCCCAACTCTATATTTACTGCACTGCCTTGCTGCTTACACAAATATTTCCCACTTGCATTTCTCTGAACCCTGAAATTCAATTCCAATTTCATTCCTGCCTCTGCCTCCTTTTAAATATGATCTTCATCCTTTCCTTAATCCTCAATGTAATCTCTGATCTCTCTATCCTTCCCTAGTCTCAATAACAGTTCATTATCCCTATATTTTAATTTTTTCCCTTTCTGGATTTCCCCATTGTTGTTTAGAAGTAAAACAAAGCTTTGTTTCTCATCCTTAAATATCTGGTCTTCCCCCGCCATATTTCATGTGCTTCATACTCTAAAACTTCTGTTACCATGCTTCTAAATGCTGCTGAAGGAAATCACAACATTGTATCTATTAGGTCCATTTCAAATTCAAGTTATCTGTTTTATAAGTTGATAATAATTTATCCTTATGAGTTGTGCAGATACAGAGAATGGAACAAGTACCAATTCTCCATTTTTTCTTCCAAGAGGTATGATTGTGACCTGATGGATAGAAATGAATGGTGCCTTGGATCTGTTCAGAAGTGAAAAAGTTACATTGCTCCCCTCAGTGATCTTTTGTAAAGAAAGAGTAAAATCTTGAAAGATCACTCTTCAGAAGGAAAAAGCTTCCCAAACATTTCGTTTGTCCATCTGATTAGTCCCTGCGAATGATTACAGGTGAGATGAATTGCTCCAAGTCTTGGAAACTCTGAGTAGCATTGTGGTCATTTGCTTCAACACAAGTCTATTCCGAATAGGACCTTTGGGGTAAATCTTCAGTATCCTTCCTAGATAGAAGCCTCAGTTTATATCTCTGTTATTTCAAGAAGGATAGAATTAGGATCTCTGTGGTGATTGCATTCTATTTTATTCTTTGAAGTTCTCAATACTTATATTTGTGTAAGTCCCCAAGATCTAACATACTGCTTAATAAAGATTAAACTCTTTAAAATGATCTTTTATTGTTCCTTTGACTAAAGGACCTATACAAGGCAGAAACCCAAAAAGTTAACAGCCCACTTCACTGCCAGGTATGGTATTATGACAATAATAGTTTATTAAAATGCAGATCTGAATATATAACTTCACTATTCCAAAACCACATGTATATCAACTTTGGAGTTGTCTGCTGCCTCTAGGATGAAATATAATCTTGTCAGCCTTGTATGTAAGGACCTCTAGTATTTTATTTTAATCTTTCTTTCCCTGTTTCTAACAGTCTCCTACATATTATACTCTCCATTCCAAATGACTTGGATTACTAAATGTTCCCTGAATTCAACCTGATATCTGCAGTCCCTGAATTTAAATACAATATACTCCTGATCTAAAGTACACTTTTTCCCCGCATCTCTTCTCTTTATAAACCTTATCTTATTTGAGCTTGAGCCTAAGTAAATATCTTTTTGTTTCATATTCACTGATTTCTCCCAGTCCCCACTTCTACTTTAAGCACTCCCCATTTTTTATAAAATTTCCATTCCTTCTTATAATCTTATATTTTCATATATTCTTAGAGCATTTTATCTGAATTTGTTCTTTGCTTTTATCAGTTTCCATCTTGTATTCTATTTATCTTTGTAAATTCCAATGCCTACTAGCAACCACAATCAATTAAGAATACCAGCTCCTTGAGGGCAAAGATTTACATTTTTGCCTTTATAGCCCAAAAGTCAATCATGATACCTTAAAAATGTACCTGGAGGAATAGGGGAAAGGGGAAAAAAAAACAGAAATAAGCATAATGTTCACCATATGCCAGGCACTCTGCTCAGTGATTTGGAAACCCCTTATTTGATGATCCTCCCAGAAAACCTGGGAGATAGATGCTGTTATTATGCACATTTTAAAATTATATGTATATATATATGCACAAATTTTATATTTATTTATATATGCACAAAATTTAAATGACTTGCCCTAAATTGCACATTTTATAATTATATACATGCACAAAAATTAAATGACTTGTCCATGGTCAAATGTCTTAGGCCAGTATATTTGTTTCATTGAAATCTACATTGGTTTCACTATTTAAAATGTCCCAGCTTTAGATACCATTAGTTTAATTTCATGCAAAAGTGAAAACAATTGCTGCCAGGCCTTATATTTATGTACTGGGAATACAAGGCAAATATAGTCCCATCCTTAGGAGTTCATAATCTAATGAGGATGGGGGGAGACACAGAAACCTAGTACAAACTGCATATGTATATGTATATATCTATATACATATATGATAAGTTGGAGATTATCTCAGAAGTAAAATACTAACATTCAGGAAAGTTGGAAAAAGTATATACAATCACAGAAATTTGTTCTTAGTATTCTTACATTATACTCAACTAATTAATTAGTACTTAGTACTCTGACATTAAACCCAACTAATAAGTCTAAATGAGCCTAATAAAATCCAACTCTCCCAAAAATGGGTTATAGTTCTCAAAGTAATATTATAATAGGAAACAAGTTTCTCCTTTTTAGATGATGGATGCATTATTTCATAATGTGAATTTAAAAGTATTTTATAATATTGTTTATCTTATAACCACATAAGAAGAAATTATTAAATAGCATAAATATAAGATGGTTAATAGTACTATGTTATTTTAAATATCATCAGATGTTTTTGGTCTAAATATCACAGAACTTTAAATATGTTAATTTCCTTCCCTCTTCTCATAATGACTAAAGAGAATTATGTATATATATATATATATATATATGTATTAGAAAGAATATGGAATTTTGAATTCAGGAAAAAAAATTCACCCAGGTTCAAATCTCTAATCTTCTATTTTTTTACCAGTATCATTTCATGTGACTCAATTCCCCTTCTGGGTCTCAGTTTCTTCATATTTAAAATGTGAAGGGGGTAGATTCAATTGCTCTCTAAGGTTACTTCCACATCATATGATATAGGAAAAAGCTCTGATCTATATTAAGGAAGAGAATTCAAGGAAATATTTCAATTTATATTTGAATATTCATTATGTTTTTTAATTCTATCTCTTTTAATATATCACTTAATCTTATAAACGGAAATATCAGCCAAATGAAGATTTCTTAAACTTTGCTTCAGAAACATGTTACTGAAGTGCTATTTAAAAAAAATAAAAGGAAAATTGTTTGTTTTGATGTCAGTGATTTGTTATAATTGAAATAAATGAAAACTATTCATTTCTTTTTAGCTACCCAACTATTTGGTAACTTAAATTTCATATCTGATATAAACTAACTGCAGAGAACTTTGATTATAGCACAGACAGCCTAGGAAAGAAAAAGGGAAAATATAGGGTTTCCAAGATGAATAATGATATGTCTTTTAACCACACATTAGAGAGGAGCTTTAAAATTAAAAATCACTGGTAGAAATTTTGCTCAGTATAAAAAGGTCAGTTAATCATTTTAGTTACTTTTTGGAACTCAAATGTTTATAGACTACAAAAAAAAATCAAAATTCCAAATGACACTATGGCAAATAGACAGTGACCCTGTAGAAAGCCATAATTAAGTGCCATTAATGTTTTATGGAAGGTTTCCATGCATAGTGATGAACTGATAGTTCTTTATGTCAATAAATTATTCAATAAGGAGAGTCAGTAAGAAAATAACTTCCACCCACATCAATTAATGTTATTTTACCAAAAATAATTTATTCATAAGCAAAATGAACTATCCTTATGAAAGGAGAATGTGACAAAAATATTCTCATTTCCTGTCTTTTCATGAATATAACAAGACTCTTTAATCATATTTAATGAAAGCTACAGGAATCTGTGAAAGTAGATTAAGGCAAGCTTGCAATTTTTGCACATAAGAATCATTGATTTAGCACTTATTTCAATGAATTAATGAACTAATTATTTCTTTCTTATATAGAAAATTCTCTGCTATCATTGTATGCAAGCTATTAAATTTTCAAGTGATTTTTACCCTCAAAAAGTACCAAGTAAGACTAGGTAAGAAAAAGTTTCCCCTACATCTATCACCTTGAATTTTTCATTTTAAAGAAGGTACAAAGTTTTTCTTGCTTTTTTATTTACCTACCTGTGTTTTATGGCTTTAAGCAAGCATTATTAATAGGGTAATGTTTCCAATTGTGTTTCAAAGCAATTTCCTTACCTTCCATGACATGTAACCATAGATTATTCTATACTAAGTTAAAAACTTGAAAAGAAATTGGAATAACTTCCAAAGAAATAGTTTCATATAGTTTCTTTAAGCTGATTTACTGAAACTTTTGGAGAGCTCAAATATTTTTTCATAAAAATTATTCTGCCACTTATGTGTTCAAATCTAATGGGTAATTTTAATATGCTAGGTATAGAGTAGATTTTTGCTTGCCTGTCCTAGGATGAGAATTTTTTTATGCAATAGGTAATTTATTTTTAACTTGCTTAAATTTTCACTTTTCACATCAGGTTTAAAGCATTTAAATTTAAAAATATAGTTTCTTTCCTACTTTGATATTATTTTCATTAGCTTTTTTTTAAAAAAGAAAATTATTGAAAAAACAAATATTTAGATCTAACAATAAATTCTACTACTGTCATATTCATTCAGGGGTTGGGGTAATGTGCCTATTTCCTATCCACTAAGGGACCATTGTATTCTGAATGAGGAAGACAAGTGGAAAATATTCAGTCCTAAAATGAAGACAGATTCACATTCTCTGCTTTTTATTTCATTCTAAAGGTAGTTGTTAAAAATCCTCTTTTACCCAGATGGAGGCAGTTTACCTGAGTGCCAGTTGCCTCCTACAGTGAAATCTGAAATTTGTACTAGACCTAATCATGATCAAGATAATCCAATGAAAACTTCAGGACTTCTTCCATTTTAGAAGTTCTCAAAAAGTCCACTGGAAGCCCAGTACAATGGGAAAGGTCTGGCGAGCACAAGCATGTAAACAAGTTCATAGCTTCCTACCATAACTAGAACTTCTCCAGAATTAACAAGAGGGAAGGATCTCCTCCTCCACCTCAATTGCTACTGCCTAAAAATAACTAGGGTGGTCAGAAGGTTCTAGAATAGGAAGCTTGGAAGCCCCAGAGAAAAGCAACAACTAGTGTAGTTAGAACTCATTTCTGGACAATTCTAGCTAACCCAGAAGCTCTGAAGTTAGAAGTCTATACTGAGACCCCACAGAGAGACCTGAAAATCCATTCCTCTGAATCTCAAATATTAGGTGGTTTAGCCCTCTGGAAGATGGTAGTCAGTGCAGGAACTGAAGGAAAATATTATAAGGTCAAGGAGAGTAGTTCACCCTAATCAGAAATCACAGAAGATGGACCCTGGTTCAGGTATAAAGTCCTAATTCAGGAATTTAAACTGCAAAGATTAGTAAATGCAAGAAAACACTAACTAGTAGTAAAATTGTGATAGATCTGGAGATTCTCATAACTTTGTGAATAGAGCATTGACCTGAGAATCAAGAGAATGCAAGTTTAAATACAATCTCAGACACTTGACTCTTAACTATGTGGCCTTGGACAAGTCACTTAATCCTGATTGCCTCACATTCAGGGTTATATCTCTATTGTTAATGATTCATATGGCCACTGAACCCAGATGGCTTTGGAGGAGAAAGTGAGGCTGGTGACCCCCTCATTCAAATCCAATTCATGTACTTGACATGGCATCATCTCTCTGATGTCCTGGTCTTCTTTCTTCTTTGAGAACAAAAGAAAAATATCTATTTATCTATATGTGTATATATGAATAATTTCCTAAGAGCAAGACAGCATGTTAAGTCAGTAGAATGCAAATACAAGCGGAAAGAAAATTCTTGATCCTACAGTAGTTAACCTTCTAATAAGGGAAGAATACATAAAAGGAAGGTGAAAATTCAAAAGGAAATGGTATGGAGGAGGAGAAGAAAATACTTGAAATATACATGGTATAGAAAGTCCATGGAATCAAGATATGGCTAGCTGGACATCCTTCATAAATTGGAGATTCTGGTTAGGAATCAACCAATCAGAGGATGAGGTCATGGATCTCATGTATTGAATACAGAAATGAGAAACTTCCAGGATGAAAAGGTTACTATGGCAAGAAAATGAAGTTCACAAGTTCAGGAAAGGAATGAAAGAGCAAGTAAATCCATAATTGCAAGGATATGAGAGTAGGAAGTGGGGGAGATTTTCACAAGGCCTTGTTAAAGATCTAGAAGAAAAAAAAACTCACCCCTTATGACATCCAGGACATTGTAGGACCATTCTTACCTATGCTCCATGAGGTAGAATCATGACTACACAAAGAATATCAATGGATTTTTCTAAGCAATTAGTAAAACTGTTTATAATAAACTTTGATGACTAAGATATTGAAAGAGATGGATAAATAGATAGAGGGACAGAGAGAGATAGAACTTGATAAACATTTAGATATATTTGCATATATAAGAAAAATTATATTAACAAACAATTATTAACTTGAGATCCATTTTTTCCCTTTTGTTTCCTCATTTAAGGCACATTCCCTATTAAAACCCTAGTCTCTGAATCTCTTAACTAATTGATAAGAATCTCTGAAGGAAACCTGCTCTTCAATTTTTAGGTGAGACCTCATCTGACTAAGATGTAATTTCTTCTTAGAATGTAAACAGAATTCAACTTAGGCTTGAACCCCTGTTCTTGAATCTCTCCAATAGAGTTTAAAGTGGCCCAGTACATGAAGGAGAAAACCAATCAGAGTGATCTGTAGATATAGTTTGATTTCCCTGTTTAGATGGCTAGAGGTGAGTGTATCTCATGATCAAGTCATAGTCTTAGCGAGAGCAACTGAAGACTCCTAGCCTACTTCCTCATTAAATTTCTACCAATCAGGATTGATTTTCACTTTTTTTCAGAGGCATTTGCTTTGTTTTCTTCTTTTTTATGACCTCAAGGAGTTTATTTTAAATTTTTAAAAGTTATTTTTTAAAATTTTCATCCATTTTTACTCCTTCTCACCCCCTTCTCAATCCTCTCCCCTCAGTAGGGAACAGTCAGGTTAGTATTTTACATACACATTTAATTAAACATATTTGCAAATTAGATTTTTTTTAGATTTTTTTTTCAAAGCAATGGGGTCAAGTGGCTTGCCCAAGGCCACACAGCTAGGTAATTAATAAGTGTCTGAGGCCGGATTTGGGCTCAGGTGCTTTTGACTCCAGGGCCAGTGTTCTATCCACTGTGCCACCTACCTGCCCCTAAATTAGTTATTTTGGTATGAACAATTAGGAGAAAGAGAAACATAAGAGATAATTTTTATAGTGTTCATGAGATTTGGTAAAGGTGTTTTCTTTTTTCCTGTGTGTTTTGTTTTGCTTTTCTTCTTCTAGTTGGGGAGAGGCATTTGTTTCCTCCCTCCCTCCCTCCCTTCCTTCTTTCCTTCTTTCCTTCCTTCTCTCTCTCTCTCTCTCTCTCTCTCTCTCTCTCTCTCTCCCCCTCCCTCCCTCTCTTTCTCTCTCTCTCTCCCCCTCCCTCCCTCTCTTTCTTTCAGAAAAAAAGTGTATTTAAGTATTGCTCTGGTAAGCAGAAGCTAAGGGAGAGAGAGATTAGTAGCAACAGCAATAGCAGCCACCTTAAGAAGATAAGAAGAAGGAAAGATGTAGGAACATGAAAGGTTACCTGGGGTATCAGGATCTCCAAGAGGGATCTGGCCTCCCAAAGGAAGATAAGCCTGCATTTTCACTTTTAATACATTATCTAAATCATATACTCCTTATCTTAAAATTTATTAATTAAACTTCCAAGAATTTAAATTATCTGCATAAAGTCAAATTTATGGTTGGGGCAGGGTACCTTGATTTAGTGATTTGAATGATATGTTGATTAGTATCCTTCTTTCTCTACCTAGCCACTTTGTACATTTAAACTCAGGTCCCCAGTCAGACTCCTCAGAACTCTAGCTAGTAGCTGAATTCTTGGAACTCTATGAAAAAATCATTTGAATAAATGTACATTTAGCTTGGGTAAAAAGTTTAAGTGACTTGCCCAGGGTAATACAACTAGTAAGTACCTGAAGTTAAGTTTGAAATCAGTTTTTTCCCAATTCCAAGGTGAATGCTTTATTCTGCTTCTGTCCATCTACCTCTGGTATACAAAAATTGAGAGTTCCTCAACAGACTCCTGGGGAAACATCCAATTATTTTTAACACACCCCCAGGGAGGGAAAGCTTTAAAATTTTCTATTATTCTAGAAAGTAACCTTTATATAATTATTCATTCTTTCATATAGATTAAGACCAGGCTGAGGACTCAAATGAAGGATTTTTTGCAATTTTTGTACAGATCCATCTTTCCCTGAAAATTTTCTTCTAATACTTCATCCCAAACCAATGAATGCAGTGAATGCAGTAGAACATAAAAACCCAAAGTGATCAACCTATTTGAGATTACTGTGAAAAGAATAAAAGGGATGAATTTGGGGTGAAGTTGATCTTCAAGATGAGTTACTGAGTCAAATTTTACATATATTCCAAGTAGATTAAAAAAATATCTTACTCAAATGATTTTAGCTCAATTCTTATCTTCATCAAGGGATATGGTTTTATGTTTCCTTATTGATTGCTTAAGTTGTAATATCATTATTAATGAATCAATTATCATTGATTCCACACCCAAGTTTATTAAATATTTAACTGCAGAAACCTCTTTTACCATAAGCTTTTGATCTTTTCTCTCAGTATTTAAAATCCCTTAATCTCTTAGCTTTAATAAACATTGTTTTGGAACATGCTACTTTAAACAGTGGAAATAAAAATAAAACATAGGCATAAACATTTATTTACAATATATCAACTGCAAGAAAATTCAAAACCAAAGTCTCTTTTTACCACAACTACAACTGTTAGATTCATCAATTTTTAAGAGTCCCACTATTCAGTGCTTTAAACTTAGCTGCTGAAGTCTCTGAATAATTTTTATTATGGTTCCAGAGGTGCTGCCCATGTAAAGACACAATCTGAACAGTATCTATCCTCAAGGAACTTATTTTAGAAAAGGGGAAATAGTAGATCTATATCAATGCATGTTAATGTAGGCAAATATCAAATATATGCTAAAAGTTCACAAATTAACTGAGGAGGGGAGGAGGGGCAGAGGAGCTGAGGAGTCTAGGAAAGGCTTATTAACATATTCAAGACTATAAAAAGTCTTTCCCCAAAGTATTTAAGGAAAATAGCATTTTCAACATAGAAAGCAGTGAAGAGGAAGATTTTTTTCCAGGCTTGAGGTATAGTCAATGCAGTGGCAAAGAGACTGAGTATTTGTTATGAGGAATAGAATGCAGACTAATATGGCTGCATAATAATGTATGTCAATTCATTAAACAATTACTTCTGCTAACTATGTCCTAAGCCATGTACTAAGAATTGGGAATACAGGTACACATTAGTAACAACATTATGAACTTCTGGACAAGATGGCAGAGAGAAGACAGGCACTGAGCTAAGGTCTTCTGGTTTCCTGTCAGTAAGAACATGAAAGAAATAATTTCTTCATTTCTTCATAGAAATTTCTTCATAGAAATTCAATTGACAAAACCCAGAAAGAGAAGCTAGGAAAAGAACACCTAACAAAAGGTCTGTCTCAAGGCCATGAGCTCCATACTTTCAGGTGAGTCATTTTCCCAGAAGGCACAGAGTAACAACAGGCTGAGGCTTGGGCAGTAGAGCTACCCGGGCCTAAAGGGAGACAAAAATTCTCAACTCAGGCCCCAGCCCACATTGCTCAAGGATAATTCAGACCATGCTGCTACCCCCTTACCCCCTCCAGGTCTAGGGAAAAGGTCTCAAATCAAGGCCACAGACACTCCAGAGAAAGCAACTAAGCATCCACCCTACTGGCCAGCCCAATGTGGAGTTATTAAATAAACTCTAGCATTCCCTACCGGCCACCCAATTGGATTTATTAAACCCAGTGAGCCAAGCCTTTAGTGTTTTCAAAACCAAACCAGCCCCTAATCCAACACAAGACCCTAGGAAAATGAAGAAATGACAGTGATAAGGGCAGGCCCATTGAAAACTACTTTGAAGTCACAGATTCTAACCCAGAGAAATCTAGAACTTCTGAGGAGAATATGAATTGGTTTCCAGCCCAGAAAGATTTCCTAGAAGAAATCAGGAAGGAATTTAAAAATCAATTGGAAAACATTGGGAAAAGAAACTCAAGAGAAAATTAGCATTTTGCAACAAGAAAATAAATCATTAGAAAATACAATTGGAAAAATACAAACAGAAAATAATTCTCACAAAACTACCCTTGTACAAATGGAAAACTCTTTCAAAAATAGAATTGACCCCTTGAAAAAGGAGTTTCAAAAGGTAAAAGAAGAAAGAAAATTCTTCTTTTAAAAAAAGAATGGAGTCTGTGACTTCATGTGACAACAAGATTATGTTAAACACAACAAAAAGATAAAAAAAAAAGCAAATGTAAAATACCTCATTAGCAAAACCACTGACTTCAAGAATAGAACCAGGAAAAACAACCTGAGA
Organism: Macrotis lagotis; assembly: GCF_037893015.1. Classification (NCBI taxonomy): domain Eukaryota; kingdom Metazoa; phylum Chordata; class Mammalia; order Peramelemorphia; family Peramelidae; genus Macrotis; species Macrotis lagotis. Next base: position 90,307,312 of record NC_133659.1, read on the forward strand.
ATGAATGGGCTTCTTGAAAATATTGAAGAGAAAATGATTGTTCTTAATATTACAATATTTAGTGAATGAAAACTGCCCTGAAATCATGGAACCAGAGGGCAAAATAGTTACAAAAGAATACATTGATCCCCTCTGGAAAGGGATATCTTAAAATGAAAACACCAAAGAATATTGGCCAAATTCCAGAACTATCAGATAAAAGAGAAAATCCTTCAAGCAGCCAGAAAGAAACAATTTAGATACAAATGAGTTACAGTAAGAAATACACAGGACTTGGCTGCATCAACATTAAGGAATCTAAGGACCTGGAATAAGATATTCCAAAGAGCAAAGGAGCTTGGAATGCAGCCAAGAATCCACTATCAGGCAAAGCTGAGCCTTCTCTTCCAGGCGAAAATATGAAAATTTAATGAAATGAGATCTCTAATTCTTCCTGATGAAAAAACCAGAACTAAATAGAAAATTTGGATATCAAATAGGAGACTCAAGATACACATGAAAAAGTAAAAAAAAAGGATAAAGGAAAAAATTGCTACCCAATAAGATGAAACTGGCTATATCCCCACCTGGAAGAAACATTCTCATAATTCTTGAGTATTGTAAGCTATTGGAGAGAATATATTTAGCCAGCAGTGATGGATACTCTCAACTTATTTGTGACTCTGACAGATTGATTTAAAAACAATATCTCCTTCAGTAAAGAGATGGGAGGATGCAGGAGATTGAATGGGGTGAATCACATTACATAAAGAGGTACAAAGGGCCTATTGCAATAGTCTGGAAGAAGGGAGGAGGTGAGAACCACCTGAATCTTTCTCTCCACAGATTAGGCCTAAAATCAATCTACACACATTCAGTTAATTGAAGAAACTTATCTTACCTTTCAAGTATTAAAAGGGGAAAGGGGGAGGGGTGAAGGAAGCAGGAGCTAACAGAAGGAAGAAGGATTAAAGGGAAAGAGTAAAGACTGGGGAGTGGGGTTGGTTACAAGTTACACCACTGAAGGTAGTGATATTCAGAAACAAAATGCTGGGGAATATGGATAAAGTGATAAAAGGGTAAAATATAGACAGAAGAAAGATAGCATGGAGGGCAATAAAGAGTCAATAATTATAACTTTGAATGTGAATGGGGTGAAATCTCCCATAAAACATAAGTGAATGGCAGACTGGATTAAAAAGCAGAATGCTACAATATGCTGCTTATAAGAAACTCTTTGAAGCAGAGAAATATATATAGAAAAGGTAAAAGGTTGTAGCAAAATATATTTTGCTTCAGCTGAAATGAAAAAAACAGGGGTAGCAATCCTTATCTCAGACAAAGCAGCTGCAAAAATGGATCTCATTAAAATAGATAAGGAAGGAAACTATATCCTCCTAAAAGGTATCATAGACAATGGAGCAATTACAATACTAAGCATGCATAAACTCAATGGTATAGATCCAAGTTTTTAGAAGAGTTGAATGAGTTACAAGAAGACATAGACAGCAAAATTCTACTGGTGGAAGACCTCAAACTCCCACTCTCAGATTTTGATAAATCTAACCATAAAATAAACAGGAAGGAAGTTAAGGAGGTAAATAGAATGTTAGAAGACAAGGTAAATAGAATGTTAGAAGACCTAGACATGATAGACCTTTGGAGAAAGTTAAATGATGATAGAAAGGAACATATACTTTTTTTTTCCTGCAGTACATGGCACTTACACAAAAATTGACCATGTGCTAGGGCATAAAAACCTAATAATCCAGTGTGGAAAGGCAGAAACAGTGAATACATCCTTCTAAGATCATAATGCAATAAACATTACAGGCAATAATGGGCCAGGGAGAGTTAGATGTAAAACTAATGGGAAACTAAATAACTTCATTTTAAAGAATGAATGGATCAAACAACAAATTATAGAAAGAATTAATGATTTCATCCTAGATAATGACAATAACCAGACAACATAACAAAACTTATGGGATATAGCCAACACAGTTGTCAGAGGATATATTATATTTTTAAATGCTTACATGAATAAATTGGAGAAAGAAGAAATTAAAGAACTAAACATGGAACTAAAAATTAGAGGAAGAACAAATTAAATTTCCCCAATTAAACAACAAATTAGAAATTCTAAAAACTAAAGGAGAAATTAATAAAAGCAAAAGCAACAATTATTGAATTATTAAATAAAATTGAGTTGATTTTATGAAAAAAACAATAAAATTGATAAACCTCTGGTTAATTTGACTAAAAATAAGAAAGTAGTAAACCAAATTACCAGTATCTTAAATGAAAAAGGTGAGCTCACCACCAATAAGGAGGAAATTAAAGTAACAATGCAGGACTGTTTTGCCCAATTGCATGCTAATAAATTTGATAAGCATGATGAAATACATCAATATTTACATAAATATAAGTTATCCTGGTTGAATTAAGAGTAAATTAAATAATTAAATGAACCTATCTCAGAAAAACAAATTCAACAAGCTATTATTGAACTCCCTAAGGAAAAATCTCCAGGGTCAGACAGATTCACAAGTGAATTCTATCAAACATTTAAGGGATGATTGGTTTCAGTTCTGTATAAAGTCTTTAGAAAAATATATAAAGATGGAACTCTGCCTAATCTTTCTATGACACCAGTATGGTTCCGTTACATAAACCAGGAATAGTTAAAACAGAGAAAGAAAATTATAGACCTATCTCCCCAATGAATATAGATGTAAAATCTTAAATAAAATTTTTGCAAAGGAAGTACAACAAGTTATCACTAGGATAATATGCTATGATCAACCAGGATTTAGCCCAGAAATGCAGGATTGGTTCAATATTAGGAAAATTGTCAGTTTAATTAAGTAAATCAATAACAAACCTATCAGAAATCATATGATTATCTAAATAGATGCTGAAAAAGCCATTGACAAAATATAGCATCCATTCCTACTAAAAACACTAGAGAGTGTAGGAATAAATGGACTGTTCCTTAGAATAATTAGCAGTATCTATCTGAAACCATCAACAAGCATTATATTCAATGGGGAGAGGCTAGAGGAATTGCCAATAAGATCAGGGGTGAAACAAGGATGCTCATTATCACCACTACTATTCAGTATTGTGTTAGAAATGTTAGATTCAGCAATAAGAGAAGAAAAAAAAATTGAAGGAATTAGATTTAGGAAGGAAGAAACAAAACTTTCACTCTTTGCAGATGACATGATGGTGTACCCAAAGAATCCTAAAAAATCATCTAAAAAACTACTACTAGAAACAATTAACAACTTTAGCAACATCACAGGATATAAAATAAAACCTCATAAATGCTCAGCATTTCTATATGACTAGCAAGATGCGGGAGAACTAGAAAGAGAAATCCCATTCAATCCCAGACAATATAAAATACTTGGGAATCTACCTGCCAAGGAAGACTCAGAACCTCCATGAAAAGAACTATAAAACACTTATCTCACAAATAAAATCAGATTTTAAAAAATGGGTATGTATCCACTGCTAGTATAAAAAAAATTCTACATAAATTAAAGTATATTTAGTGCCCTACAAATCAAAATTCCAAAAAATTACTTTAATGAGATAGAAAAAATGTAAGTTCATGTGCAGAAATAAAAAGTCAAGAATTTCCAGGGATTTAATGAAAAAAATTGTAAAAGAAGTTGGCTTAGTTCTACCAGTTCTAAAATCATATTATAAAGCATCAATCATCAAAACTCTCTGGTATTGGCTAAGAAATAGAGTGGTGGATCAGTGGAATAGAGTAGGTGCAATAGTAGGAATGATTATAGTAATATTCTGTTTGATAAACCCAAAGAATCCAGCTTTTGGGATAAAAGCTCTCTTTTTGATAAAAACTGTTGGGACAATTGGAAGTTAGTATGGCAGAAACTTGGATTAGACCTACACCTCACACCCTATACCATTATAAGATCAAAATGAATACAGAATTTAGACATAAAAGACAATATTATAAGCAAACTAGGAGATCTAGAAATAGTTTTCCTACCAGATCTATGGAAAGGGAAGCCGTTTATGACTAAGGAAGAGATGGAGAACATCATTAAAAAACTAGTTTAGATAATTTTGATTGCATTAAATTAAAGAACTTTTGCACCATAACCAAGATAAAAAGAAATGTAGTTAATTGGGAAATGGCTTTTACAACTAGTATTTCTGACAAAGGACTCATCTCTAAAACAGAACTGAGTCAAATTTATTTAAAAGAAAATTTCCCCAATTGACAAATGGTCAAAGGATATGTGGAGGCAATTTACAGACAAGAAAATCAAAAAGATTCATAGTTATATGAGAAATTGTTCTAAATCATTACTTATTAGAGAAATCCAAATTAAAGCATCTCTGAGGTACCAACTCATATCTCTCAGGACTGACTAATATGATGAGAAAGGCAATGATCAATGTTGGAAAGGATGTGGGAAATCTGATACTAAGGCCTTGTTGGTGGAGCTGTGGACTCATCCAACCTTTCTGGTGGGCAATTTGGAATTATGCCAAAAGTTCAACAAAAGTGTGCATACTCTTTCATCCAGAAATACCACTACTGGGTCTATACCCTGAAGAGATCATGCAAAAGGGTAAAAATATCACTTGTACAAAAATATTCATAGAGGCTCTGTGTTGCCAAGGAATTGGAAACTGAGTGAATGTCTATCAATTGGGGAATGGCTGAACAAATTAAGGCATATGTAAATTATGGAACACTAACATTCTACTATAAACCAGGAGGGATGGGAATTCAGAGAAGCCTGGATGAATTTGCATGAATTGACGCTGAGTGAGATGAGTAGAACCAGAAGAATACTGTACACTATAACAGCAACATGGAGTTGCTGATCAGTCTTAGTGGACTTGTTCATTTCACAATTGCTACAATAAGGGACAATTTGGGGTATCTGTGATGGAGAATACCATCTGTATCCAGAGAAAAAATTGCAGAATTTGAACAAAGACCAAAGATTATTACTTTTAATTAAAAGAATAACATTATCTCATTAATTAATTTTGCTATGTCTTATATTTTATTTCATTTTTTCCTTTAGGACATGATTTCTCTCTCAACACATTCAATTTAGATCAATGTATAGAATAGAAGCAATGTAAACACCAACAGACTGCCTTCTGAGGGGTGGGGGAGAGGGAAGCAAGATTGGGGGAGAAATTTTAAAATTAAAAAAAATAAACAAAGTTAAAAGAATTTTGAAAATGAAAAAAACAACATTATGAGATGGTCGGCCTGAATGGAAGCAGCTCCTCTCAGCAATTCAGAGAGCTAGGACAACTGTATTAGACTGACTATGGACAATGTTATCCTCTTCCAGAGGAAGAAAAACAACAAAAAAAAAGAAAAACTAACCCTTCAGAATGTGATCAACATATTATAAAAATTATCTCATATGTATCTAAAATGACTAATATGTAAACATGTTTATCCAAAATATGTATGTACAATGCTAACCTGACTGTTACAGAGGGGAGGGACCTGGGAAGGGAGGATGGAAGGAAATTTTGTAACTTAAAAATTTACCCTATGCATATGCATGAACATAAATAGATAAATAAAATATTAAAAATTATGGAAGAAAATAGACAGAATTGTAGCTACAAAGAAAAGCAGATAATTCTTGATCTCAAGTGACCATAGTAAGAAGAGGAAAACAAGATGTAAATAACTGCATATAATCAGGCTATGTGCAGAATAAATTGGAGATAACTAAACAGAAGACTCTAGAGGATGCTCATACTCTTTTAGCTGGGAGGAGTTCCTGTAGAAGATAGGATTGTACCTTGGTTATGAGAGAATTCAGGATGAAGAAACAAGGCAGAGAATAATTCGATATGGAGTATAGTCACCAAAAATGTCTTTAATTGGGAAACAGAGTATCCTGTGCAAGAAATAACAAGGAAGTCACTATCATTAGATCACAGAGTATGTGATAAAGAGAAAAAAGAATGGAAAGGGATGTGGGAAGGAAGTAGATTATGAAAATTTTTGAATACCAGAGAATTAATCCTAAAGGTAAAAAGTAACCTTTATTGAATGGGAAGAGGTTAAGGTTAGAATTATACTTTAAGAAGAAGATGATGATGGGTTTTTTTTTTTTATGTTTTTGCAAGGCAATGGGGTTAAGTGGCTTGTCCAAGGCCATGCAGCTAGGTAATTATTAAGTGTCTGAGGTTGGATTTGAACTCAGGTCCTCCTGACTCCAGGGCTGGTGCTCTATCTACTGTGCCACCTAGCTTCCCTGATGATGATGATGATGATTATGATGATGATTTTAAAAATATTACATCATATCTTCTTAATAACCTTGGCAACTATGTGCTGTAATTATCCTCATTTTACTGATAAGAAATTGAAGCAGACAGAGGAAAAATGAATGTATAGCTAGAAAGTATCTGAGAATGGATTTGAAATCAGGTATTCCAGACTCCAAGTTCAAAATTCTATTTCTTGAGAAACATAGTTGCTAAAATTTTGTTTGGAGATATGGATTGAATGAACCCTAAATTAGTAGAGGGTACTGAATGATATTGATTTAGGATCAACTTAGAACTGCCAATGGAAAACAAGCATCACTTTAACTCTTTTATATCTACCAGAAAGTTAAGTGGAATGATGGAGACATCCATGAGTATATCATCTGGGACATTATGTTATCTGGAGAAATACTTTTTTGGTGAAAGCCAGAAGATTAAAGTGTAGGAAAGAAAATATGTAAGATGTCACCTATAGATTGGGTGTTATTGAGAGCACACTGGAGTGAGTGAATAGTTTTATAGTGAAACTTTGGAGAAGTTAGGTTCAGGAGAATGGGAATAAGGGAAAAAGCTGTGGGAAATGGGTGGGGGGAAGGGGGGAGACTTGAGTAAGACCAAGGGATCAGAATTTCCAGGGCAGAGAATGCATGACTGTGTGATTATTTGTTTATTTTGACTCTGGTTACCACTGGACTTTGATGACCTTGCAAAACAAAATGAAGCATATCACTTTTATGCAACTCTGCTTCATTTAAATTCGATTTACACATGAATCAAAGACATTATCCATATCACTTTACCATTCCTATCTCAAAGGCTTAGAAGACAATAATTGAGATTGCTAGTCATTTAAGGTTTTCAACTAACTAGCCACATAAGGAAAATAAAATGGATCAAGATTACTTATTCTTCAGATTTTTAATACATTTATATGGAAAGCACTCAAAAACTGGTCCTTTTATTCATTTATGTTAGACAGAAAGTACATTTGGGCTGTGAGTTCAATCCATAACTGGACATGAGAAGTAGAATTATGAAATAACATTTGTCCTATTGATGCCATTAATAAAAGTATATTACTCAAAAATCAAATGCTGAGATTGTTGTACCCAAAGAGCAAGATGTAGACCAGAATTTAATAAGGTTGGAAATCTTTATCCCTGGGTACTGTCTGGGGATTGAGTATCCAAATCAGACAGTACCTGAGTGTTCAGGGGATAGGGTTTTTATAGTGTTTTTTTTTGAGGGGGCATTGAGAGCAAGCAGGATACAGAGAATTAAAGACAGCAGTTAGATATATTATGTTGACATATACATATGTAAACATAGGGTTCCGTATAGATAGGGGTGAGAAGGGGTCAGGGTCTTTGTGTAATATTTGAATATATTTTCTGAGATGGAGGGAGTCACACATTCATGGGCTTCCCAAAGGTTTGAGGGAGTGAATACTATCTTATGGTTCCCGCTGCATCTGGGGAAGGGGAGGCAGTCCTGGGAGGATGCAGGAATCTTACATATACAGCAAGATAATTAGGCTAACAAGGGTGCTTTTTAAATCTTAGCTAAATTTATGGCATATCTGTGACCTATGGGTCCTATTCAGACTATTTTCAGACCCAAAGTCACCTAGACAAAGTTATATTTCTAAGGAATTTCTCAGGCCCCAGGAGGATGTCAGGGACCCCTTTCTATACAGGAATTTCACAGACATTGATATTGTACTTCAAGATGAAAGGTCAATATGTGCAAAAGAAAATTATGGTAACAATTTTTTGTATTGACAAAGAACTGGAAAAGAAGTATATTCATTGATTCTGGAATAACTGTAGTGTGTGAATGCTGTATATAAAATTATTTCACCTTAAGAAAGTAAAAATATGATGAATTCAGAGTAATATAGGAACACATTTGCTTTATAAATATTCAAAACAAGAATAATTTTAAATAATTTGAATGTAAAATATTTTAAAATGGTTCAAATCCAATCCATACCTGACTAAGTAACATAATAAGGACCTAATGAATGCTTATTCCAGTTCATGGTAGCCTTATCAATATAAAGAAAAATGTTATTGAAAGTTTTCTGAATTCTGCTCAATATTGACTAAGCTTAACTTCAATCATGATAACATGCCTCCTGATTATTGACAAAGAAGAGATGGAAAATATGAATGAATAAAAGCATAATTTGCAGACATGATCAGCATATTGATATGTTTCATTTGACTATTTGTTAGAAGGATAAGTTTTGTTTGTTGTTGTATAAGAGGATGCTATTTGGAAGTCATAGTAATATTTAAAAAAGGAGCAACAATAAAACATTTTAAAGGGATATTTGACTATATGTGTATGTGTGTGTGTGTGTATGTGTGTGTGTGTATGTGTGTATGTGTGTGTGTGTGTGTGTGTGTGTGTGTGTGTGTGTAATTCTTTTAAATGATTCTTAAGGTTTGCCCGGAAACAATGTATAAATGTATCTTTTTTAACATCAACATACTTCTGGTTATATTATATGATTACTTCATCAGTAATATCATAGTCTCTGAATAATTAAAATTGAGAATCACTCATATGACTATGGAGAAGTACATTATGGATACTTATAGGTTAAAATTTGTTCAAAAATTTTTAAGCAAAAGAATTTTATGGGATGTCACCAGAGAAATATGACTTAAAAAATATTTCTGCAATACAGTGAGAAAAGGAAATGATTTAAAGGACTGTATTTGTGCATTGTCCACATTCATAATGTCAAGAGAATTACAGGAAGACTCCTCTGTCCCCAAAATGTTGAGTACTTCCTTTGTGAAGGATTTAATAGAATATTAATCAATAAGCATTTAAGTTCTTACAATGGATCAAGCACTGAGACTATGGATACAGAAAATAAAAATTAAATTAGACCTTGCCCTCAAGGAACTTGCATTCTAATGGAGGAATGCAATACACAAAAGGATACTATAAGCAAAATTAGCAAATCTTACCACAACTTCCACAGGCTGAAAAGTTTTTGTTATATTGTGATCTGCATTAGTTATGTAAGGAGGAACCAAATCAACCCCATTGCAGATCACTGAAATATCTAATGCAGTAATGGACTAATTTTGCATATTGACTGTGTTTGAGTTTTACCTCTCTCACTACTAGGTATCAGCGCCTTGAAAACCAACAAGGCAAATTAGGAAAGGACTCAGAAAACATTCCCAAGGAAGTAACAGTTGTTTATCCTATGACAGTGTAGTTACTATTTATGCTTCCAGCATCTTAAAATACAGTCCACTGCATGATATTATTCCCAGAGACAAACACAACCTCAGCAAACACACACACACAGAAAAATAAAGCAAGCTTTCCAGGAAACCAGACTTCTGAGACATTTTACTGTTTTGCCACAGAGAAATGTCCCCTGACTCTCTTTCATCTGTTCCAAACAATACTGTCAACGTTGTTGGAAGGTCAGGTAAGAAATACCAATTCGAAGATCTGGGCTCTCTTTACTTTTTTAATTGGCTAAATTTCAGTTTCAGGAAATAAGAGAGAGTGATATCATTGTCAGAGATACTACTGTTCTATAGCCTTCCTATTCCAAGGTCAATTGTCCTTTTCTGATTATAGTAATACCTAAACACTAAGTTTTGTGAAGAAAGGAAAGGAGGAAAGAAAGCAAGGAAGGAAAGGAGGGCAAGAAGAAGAATAGCAGTCAAGAAAGGGTAAGAAAAGAAGAAAGACAGACAGTAGAGAAAGAAGGAAGAAAAGAAAGGTGGGTAGGAAGGAAGAATGGAAAGTAAATGATGGAAAGAAGGAAAACATTTTGATGGGAATTTAGAGAAAGTAAAAGAGTAAATAAAATAATTTGAGGCAAAAGTTCAGAAACATAAAAATCCTTTCTCACTTATGTTTAATTTTTCAGTAAATTTGTAAAATATCTATATCTTATAGTCCCTAGGATATTGTCTTATTTACAATAAACATGTATTTGAGTGATAGAAATATTTGCATACCAAAGAAAGATCCTATAAAATGTTAAGTGGGTAAATAAATAAATAATCACTTTTTAAATACATGCTTGTAAACAGATAGATAGATAGATCATCATTATGATAAGAAAATATAAAGAATAATTAGACCCAGAAGTGTTTATGTTATAGACTCAAAGGGCACTATATTTAAGCTAAGTAAAGAACAAAGAAAAGTCTGAACTCTAGTGTCAAAATAGCAAGGAAAAAGAGCACGTCGATGACTGAATTCCAGAAAAGAACTCCAAGAGTAATGAATTTTTCTGTAACCCCCCCCAAAAAAAAAATCCTAAGGCTTAGAATCTAAGAAGAATCAAGTCTAGGGTACCTTTTCATCTGAACTGAGTAAAAGCAGAAAAAAAGAGATTTTTTTTTATTCTTTTTTAAAGCAAGAGAGCTTAGGTCAGTCCTAGCATAAGAAGGGAATGAAGACAAGAATTGTCAGGAAGAACAAGACCGAGGTTCAGAATTCCCTGAACTTGAGCTACTGGACAGACATGTTTATGGCTAAGAATTTCTAAGACATCTCATAAGTTAGACATTTATCGGTTTTGAAAACATTCTATAACTTTCTAATTGTATATACTTGGTACCCTCAGATCTGCAGTAAAAAACAGGATTTCTGCACTTAATTTCCCTGAGAATGCTTTGCTACATACCTTCTTTCCTGATGAGAAAGGCATTAATGTACTGAAATCAATATATACATCCATATATATATATATATATATTTATTTATGGATATAATAAAGTTTTCTTACAGATTTTCCCATGAAATCAAGGAAAATTGTAACTGATATGGTAGGAACAATATATTAATATCTCCTCATGCAAGTTAGGCTATTTTCCATAAAAAGTATGATACTATCTTAGAGATGCAATTTAGCCAGGAAATTAAAGTTCTTTTTAATCACCTGAGTACAAAACAGCCATGAAGAATGCCAATGGCACTCAGTTAGTACATGAATCCTACTGATCAGATCTGACATAGGAACTTCAGTTAGCTCAATTAATTCAAGTTGTCCTTTATGACTATCACTGTTGACTATCCTCACAATGATGAAGTTACTCTCTCTTTTTTTTTAGGCATTTCATTACCTATAAATGTCTCACTTTGTTCTAGTATTGAATGTAAACCTCCAAGGGACTGATCTATATCAAGTCCAGCCTAGACAAGTGGTTGGTTTGTTTCTATCTGTGTAAAAAAGGTGGTTACAGTATATAGGGAAAATGTTATAGACCTCACTGAAATCAGCAGGTTTATCTTTTTTATATAAAACACACACACATATTTTATAAATAAATAAATAAATAAATATATATATATATATATATATATATACAAATAAAAATCTGGAAAAAATAATTACATATTGATCACAAGAAAATATGCTATTTCTAAGGAAAATGTGAATTTAGTGCACCATGAAAGAATAACAATTTGATTACCAAGTGAGAAGCTCTAGTTTAAATTAATTTCCTTTGTAAATTATTGAGTGAATAATTTCTATTGGATAATTATTCTATAGCTTAAAACAGCCTGCCTGCAGTACTGCCAAATAGATACTTTGCCTTGCTGCATTACCCTCAAGCAGACAAAAAACTTGGCCAATGCATCATTCCATTGATTAAACCTCTTTTCTGTTGGTCTGTGGAGAAAGATCTAGACCTGTATTCCATCTCAGCTTTCTGGCAAAGCTAGGCAAGTCTTACTGTGAATGATCCTCTTTGGGATTTTTTTTTGTTTTGGCTTTTTATGTTGGTTTTGTTTGTTTATTTGCTAGATTTAATATCTTGAATGAGTAGGAACTGAGTTAATTTATTAGAGCTTGCTTCTTCTTGCAGGATGCTCCCCTCCCTCTTTTTTTTTTAATTATGACCAGTTCTTTGACATATGCATTGATATTGTTTGGGACTTGCAATTTCCTCAATGAAAATTATCAAAATGTGTTCACATTTTATATGCAAAATTACTAATTTAAATGACAGATAAATGGCACAACATACAAATGAGGTGTGCTAGAAAGGCAAGCTATTTTATAATGACTGTGAAATGTACTATGATAACAATAATTTACACATTACCATATTAATGTTTTTATTATACATTTGTGAATATGAATACTTTTGAAAATAGCATACTTCAAACTCGTGCCTTTCTATAGCAGCACATTTCTAACTCTATTGTCCAAACAAAAGCCAAATAACAAAGCATGGAGATTGAAAATGGCATTTGAAGATTTTTCAGCTGTTTTATTTTAATGTAATTATAAATGTTTTACATTTGCAATTACAAGCATGATTTTTGAATTTTTGTATGAAGATTTGAATTCATTCATAAGAAGGATAAACATAGTCTAAATGTATTAATGGGAAGGTTTTAGATAAGTGGCAAAATTGTTTATCTCAAGTGCATGATGAGGAAAATCTTATTTGAATATACATTTTTTTCTTTAAATGCACATTTTGCAGTTAGGCTCCCTTAGAAAATTGTTCAAATTGGACACTATTTGAATGTGAAGGAGATAGCAAACTATTGTTTCAAGGAATTTTTTTTCTTTAAAAAGAGAAAATATAAGGTCATGTATGATCTTTCAATTTAAAAATAATCATATCACTAATTCAGTCATTAAGTATTTGTTAAGCATCTGTAATGTGACAGGAACTCAGGCACTGGGAAAAAATATTGAGAATGAAGCATTCCCTATTCATTAAGAATTTACATTATTTACATTCATTAAATATTTGTTAGAATTTCCTAGTTTTATTTTGATTTGTTTTATTTTTGTTTGTTTTTTGCAAGGCAGGGGGATTAAGTGACTTATCCAAGGTCATACAGTTAGTTAATTATTGACTGAGTCTGGATTTGAACTCAGGTCTGCCTGACTCCAGGGCCAGTACTCTATCCACTCTGCCACCTAATTGCCCCCCTAGATTTATTTTTTAAAAATAACTTCTAATGATAAATCAAAGAAGATTATAAAGGGTCATTCAGTTCTTCAAAGTTTTCTGATATTGACATTCATCAAAAAATATTTTTTACTATTTATAATGATAGCACAGATTCATTAGCAAGTTTAGTCACTAAGTAGAAATAATATTTAGCCAGGTTTACTCACTCAGAATATGAATAAATCTATATTCTTGTGAAATATCCTTTGCTCTTTCAATCATGGTGGTGAAATTACAGGAAGTGATGGATTTTGTATCTCAGTCAAAGCTATACTCCCTTCCAAACTGTTTGATTGACAGAACTTTCAACTAGGACAGACCTAGCATCTCTCTTTTAAAAAAAAATATTTATTTAAGGCACTGGGGGTAAGTGATTTCCCCAAGGTCATACAGCTAGGCATTTATTAAGTGTCTGATTCTGTATTTGAACTCAGGTCCTGCTGACTCCAGGGTCAGTACTCTATCCTTGGCACCACCTAGCTGCTCCCAGGCCTAGCATCTCTTTAAAATGTCTAATATTAGGTGTCTTCTAATAAGGTGGTAAAAAGAAGATACATGACTGCATGAGATTTAGTGGGTAGTTGCTAGCTACATGGAATTTTTTTAAACTGTTTTCTTATACTTTGCTTTAAAATCATATAGGTTTCTGTCCATTTTTATTTTTTTTTCCTTGGGGAAGGGGAGGGAGTTGATACTTTAATGGCTCAGCAACCTATTTTTCTCTCCTTCCCTTCCAGTGATTAGAGTTTGGGCTTCTCTACCTCCCTTCTTCCTTTCTCTCTCTCTCTCTCTCTCTCTCTCTCTCTCTCTCTCTCTCTCTCTCTCTCTCTCTCTCTCTCTCTCTCCTCTGTCTCCATCTCTCTCTCTCCCTGCCCCCTGTCTCTGTTTCTCTCTGGCCCTCTTGTCCTCTTCCTCCTCCTCCTCCTCCTCCTCCTCTTCTTCCTTTTCTTCTTCCTTCTTCTGCTTCTCCTCTTACTCCTCTATTTCTGTTTTATAGCTGTCTTCCTCTTTGCGGTGTCTTCCCTTTCCCCCTCCTTTTTCTTAGAATGCAGTCCAAAAATTTCTGAATGATCTAGGATCCTCCTCATCATAGAAAAACTGGGAGGGTTATTATTAAGAATTATTTTATAGAATATATTTATCAATTCATTCATTCACAGTTTCCCCTGATTGTCATATGCTTGGTAATTCAATTTTTACTAGATAATCATGTTCATTACTGCACAATTACTTCACAATAGTTTATATTCTCAACTATTTCTCTCTCTAGAATGGAATTATGTAATGAAATATATGACATCAGCTTTCCTCCTGTGTAATGCCAAAAGAGCACAGAAGATCATACAATGGATTTAAGGGTAATAACAAACTCAACAGGCAGTGAATTGTCTCACCACCTAGAGGACTTGCTAACAGAGATAGTAAATGAACCTCTTTTTTAATTTAATACTTTATTTTACCAATTACATGTAAATAATTTTAGCATTCATTTTAAAAAATTTTGATTTCCAAATTCTCTCCTGTCCTTTGGCCCCAGTCCCTGTTACTGAGAAGTCACAGAAAATATATTTTTGTGATAGTCTTAGGTCTTAGTGTGAAAGAAATAAGTTTTCAAACTCCAGAAAAAAAGAAAAAGCATTAATCTTCAATCAGATTTCATCAGGTCTTTCTATGGAAATGGATAGCATTTTTCATCATAAGTTGTTCAGAATTGTGTGGATCACTTTATTGCTGAGAATAGCTGTCATTCACAGTTGATCATCTTATAATATTGTTACATAAAATGTTCTCCTTATTCTGCTTATTTCATTTTGCAACAATTAATGTAAATCTTTAAAGGTTTTGTGAGAGCATCCTGCTCATCATTTCTTTGAGCACAACAGTATTCTATTGTAATCTTGTTCAGTCATTTTCCCAATTGATAGACATTCCCTCAATTTCCAATTCTTTGCTACCACAAAAAAGTTGCTAA
The DNA here is from genome assembly GCF_037893015.1 of Macrotis lagotis. Classification (NCBI taxonomy): domain Eukaryota; kingdom Metazoa; phylum Chordata; class Mammalia; order Peramelemorphia; family Peramelidae; genus Macrotis; species Macrotis lagotis. The sequence goes on from NC_133659.1 coordinate 90,322,531, forward strand.
AATATTTTTGTATATATAGGTTCTTTTCCTTTTTGACTTTAATCTCTTTAGGATATAGACTTACAATGGAAAACCAGTAAATATGTTCAGAAGAAAGTAAGGAATAGAATATGAGGATATCTGTCTTTTCTCATCAGTCAAAATCAGTGCACTGAAGAAAAGTATTTATATGATATTTGCTTTTAAAATACAAAAAGTTCTTGAAAAAGTATTTCTTTCATGGTCATATCTCAAAAGGGCATAGGCTCTCAGTTTTTAACTCTTCAAATTTTCATAGATTATTGAGATTCAATTTCTTAAAACTTCTTGAATAAATTGCCAACTATATGTCTGTCTTCCATCCTACTCAGATACTCATGTTATTTCATTCATGCAAAAATAAATTTTCATTATTTTTACAAATATCATCTACAAATTGGAAGGCTATTTTCTTTGCCACAAAAGCCCCATTTAATTAAAATGAGTCAGAATAATCAATATTACCAACCTCATTAATTTAATTTAGATAATATCTTGTTATTAACTATGTCAAAGGCAATGCATAGATGGAATGGTGACAGAAGTTTGCAATACTATCTCTGTTCAATAACAAAGCACTTAAATATTGATTCATCTCTTTGAATTGACTTGAATTTCTAAAGAATATAAATCTGTTTTGAATTTTTGATTCATTTATAATACCTATGACATCAGTTTCTCTCCAGGGATCAAGAAGTTATTAAATTTTTAAATAATCATTTTGCTGTTTTTTAGTAAAACTTTACCAATCTGCATTTCCTCATTAATTTATTATAAACAGTAGTTCTCTTGCTTTCATGTATGGAATAGATTGTAATATAAAATGCTTATTAGAGAAAAAAATCTTTCTAACATGGCTATATTCATATTGTCAATACCCTATTTTCCCATAGCAAGCAGTCCATTTTTTAATAAAATAATTAATAATTACTTATTCTTTCATTAGATTTTTTTAAATAATGAACACTTCCTTGGTCCCCCAGATGGTAGTACTTAAAAACTAACTTTTATTTATCTAGTTTGTATTTATTTACTTATTATTTGCATATCTCTCTGTATATATACACAAATATGTATACATGAATATGAATAAATGTTATCCTCCTAATTAATTTGTCAACTCCTTTGGAGCAAATCGTTGGATTTGTATACCCAGCACCTTTTTAACACATATTGGCAACTTATTTAAGACCGTCTTTTACCATGAAGAGGTGGGCAAATCATTTCCAAGGTTGCATATGAAATGATTTGAATTCCCTCCTCCAATCACAAATACTTTCAGTCATTTTAGGATTTATCACATGAAAATGCTCTAATATTAATTTTGTGGCTTAAAAACAGCTCTGTGCCCAGATGCTCTTGGTTTTTTTTTCTTATTTGGTCCCTACCAAATGACAACTACCAGCAGTTTTGTCCCACATGTACCTTCCTATCCATAGTTAGAATAGCTTAGAATATAAAAGTTTCTTCTGTGAATTGTTCCCTCTAGGGTTATCTTTCTAGACAGTGGTAACTGAGAAAATTGGTATAGAAAGTTATATCTTCTGTTTTGCACTCAGCTCCTTTACTGAGTCACTTCAATAAGTATCAAACCTTTATTAAGCATATTCCTACTCCTAGTTTCTGTATTTAATGTCTATACTAGAGATACAAAGACACGCAACATTAATCCTCAAGGAGCTCCAATCCTAATGGAATATCAACTCAATGGGAATTAATATATCAATTCACATGATTTTATTTACAATCTCTGTTCAGGTAATTCTCAAATCTACCGATCCTGCCTTAAGTTTTCTGCTGATTTCCAATCTCCCATCTCCTACCACCTTTCAGACACTTTAAACGTAACAAGTTCAAAATAGAGCTCAAAGTTTTTCCCCTAAATACTTCCCAAACCCTTCTAATTTCCCCATAACTATTGAGGGAAATGTCTCAGTTTCCCAGCCTCACAACTTTTATTCTAGCCTTGACCAAACCATTTCTCAAAACCCTTATCCACTTTGTTGATAGGGTCTATCCATTGTACCTTCCCCTTCTCTCTTCCAACTCTACCCCACTCCAATGCAGACCCTTTACACCTAGCTTCTGGACTATTACAGTGCTACTTCACATCTCTCCCCACTCCAGTCCATCCTTTATATGAAATGAGATAATATTTGTAAAGCAGTTTCTGCAGTGCCCAATAGATAGGATCAACTCTCTAAATGCTTCCTTCTCCCTTCTCCAATCAGTCACCAAAGTTATTTTCTTAAGGTTAAGATGCAATCATGTCTCCTCCTTATTGAATAGACTCTGTGGCTCCCTATTGTCTCCAGGATCCAAAGCACAATCCTCTACTGGAAATTCTGAGAGGATTAGAACAGCAAGTGGTAGTGAACTACACTGAATCTATGTTGTGACTCAGTTCTGGAACTAACTCTATTCTTTTTATATTCCATTGTACATCTAATCCAATTTTTTCTTTGTGAGAAAACTTTATTCAGTTGTGGGAATTGGGAGAAAACCTCATTGCACCTAGTTCTGTATGACTGGGAAGCTGGGCCACTCAAACAGATGTTTAGAGACCCTTAAAAAGGACCAAAGGTATGCTGATCAGAAACCCAGTCAAATCTGAAGACTGATGATACAAGGAGCTTTTCTCAAGTAACTCACCTGCTTCATCTGAAAACTGGCACCATACTAGTTAATCAGTTATTGTTTTCATGATCCTTTTATTGAATACAGATACTTGGAGGATGGGGGCAGAGTAGGAAACCTCTTTGTTCTGATTTCAGGGAATTATTCCTGATTTCTCTCCCTGCCCCCCCGCCCCACCCTTGACTTGGAAAGTCCTTAATCTTACCTGCAATTAGAAATCAGATAACCTAAATTTTGTATCCTGGTTCTTTTCTTTGAATCAATAGATCATATTTAATTAATTGTTTTTAATATGTAAAAATTTGTATTCAGGACTTAAGCTTAAGCTGAGGAGGTGGTATACATACATGCATACATACATACATACATATATATATATATAATATATTTTAGCAAAACTACTATATATATATATATATATATATATATATATATATATAAAATCATTTCGTCTGAAGCTTTTTAGGGGTGAAGCAATTAAATGTTTGAGCAAATAGAGTGGCCTAATTTTTAGGTGGACAATTTTGTATCATCCATGAATGATGTTATAAATATCCTAATGACCCTTGGCAGAAAAGAAAGGTTCCCCACTCCTGGCTTAATTAATTCAATATACTCAGAAGATTAAATCTTTGTTTCCTCAGTTATCTGGTCTTGCTATTCCATGAACAAGACACTATTTCTTGTCTCTGAGCATTTTCCTGAATTATCTTTTTCATTCTTATTGGCCACCTTTAAGTCCCAAATGAAATTGCATCTTCTACAGGAAACCCTTCCAACTCTTAATTTTAGTGCCTTCCTTTAAAAAATCCTATTCATCCTATTCTATAATATATATATATCTTTTGTACATATTTGTAGAGAGCCAGACCAAGGGAATGATATTCACATATCCTTGGTGATCTCCTTCATCAAAGATATGTATGGATTATTGCTCACTGTATGGATCTCTTGGCTCACCAGTGAATCCTGACCTAGGATAATCTGTGGCTCTGGAAGTGGTTGTAAAAAGGTTTCTTTGATAGAAAAGTATGCAAATTTCTAAGAAAAAATATTGTAAATTTACCCAGGAAATTGTAAAACTGGATCTCCTTTACCTGGTCATTCCTAAGATAAGTTTTTGCTATAAAAATTTTGAGTTTCCAAAAATAAAGTTGGTAGATTTTCACTTCCCAACCTTTCATATTTGGGTATATTTTTCTACCCGACCTGTCTCTCAGAAATTCATGTCCAGACTCACACCAGAACTATTGCAGGCAATACATATTCATTTGCTTATTATTTACCCTCCCCAAAATATTTTGTAGATCCTTGAGGATAGGACATGTCTGTTTTTTTCTTTTCATATTCCAGATACTTAACATAGTAGTTGGTTTAATAAAGTAGTGGGTTAATAAAAGTTCATTAACTGAATTGCATGTAAATAAGTAGAGGCTTTCAAGAATTGAGAGAAAAGAAAGAGAGAGAGAGAGAGAGAGAGAGAGAGAGAGAGAGAGAGAGAGAGAGAGAATATATAATTGAAAGATAATCTCTATGTGGAAACTTCTAACACCTAAAGAATAGGATTAAATTTATTTGTTAACTTAAATTTTTATTAAATAGTCATAGTGGTAGCTGGATATGTTTGCAGAAATATGTTATATATGCATGAAATGGTGGCTGGGTAACTCAGTGAATAAATAGGTCACCAATCTTCTTACTAACTGTATGACTCTGCACATGTCCTTAACCCTGCTTGCTTCATTCAGTTCCTCATCTCTAAAATGAGTTGGAGAAAGAAATGGCAAATTGCTCCAGTGTCTTTGCCAAGAAAATTCCAAATACAATCACAGAGAATCAGAAATGACTGAAATGAAACAGCAACAACTATAATAATAACAACAACAACAATAAATTCATGTATGATCCAACTGAAGGAATTATCTAAAACAAATTATCAAGTATGAGGGAGTATTTGAAATGTAAGGATGATCTCTGGGCACAGTGCTAAAAGGAATTTGAAAAATACCACACATAGAGACAGGGAGAAAGAATGAAGTAAGAAGATTTAAGTCTGAAAGGGACTTAAAATATTGTCTATTCCAAGTCTATCAATATAAGTATGAGGAAAAATGAGACCCAGAGAGGCTAGTGATTCTTTTCAATGTGACATAACTAGTAAATTAGAGAGAAAGGAGTCAAATTTTGGTCTATTGACTTCAAAGTTGCAACTTTCTTTTGTCACTTTACCAATTTCCCATGCAAAAAAGTGAGTGACTTAGAAAGTTATGAATTGAGTATGAAGCAAACCTAAAATTATAGGCTAGTAATATAAGAGCTCTTAAATCCAAATGGGCAATTATGAACAATTTGTTCCAACAACCTTGAAGGCACCTGAAGCTGGAACTTTGGAATACTTAGAACTTAAACATCTAAGATGAGATGCTAAAGTTATCCACTGTATTTTGGGCAATTGCTGATCATCCTGACTTTTGTCTTGTCACAGTCTTGAAGACAGAAAGATAGAGCCAGGTTTATGAAGTTGTACCCCTCTGCCTCACTTATATTCAATTCATGAGCCAATTAAGATATCATTTCATGATATCTTTAATCCTCTTCAAAAAGGGCAAACAGCATGCCTCTTGGGATGCTCATTAAAAATCATGTGTCCCATTCATTTTTCCCATTTCCAAAACTATTACTATAACACACATAACTATTTTTTAATAAAATACAGAAAAAAGAAAAAATTTTATACTAATGACAATAGCATGGTTAACATGTACTTAGGAGCAAAAACTAACAACTATGATTTTATTTGATTGGTTTTATAATGAACATTTTTCTGGTTCTAACTTTTACAATTTAAAGGAAATTGTTTCATTTGTGTTTGTATTCAGTTCATCATATATGTGTGTGTGTGTGTGTATATATATATATATATATATATATATATATATATATATATATATATATTAAGGCTAAATCCTTTGTTAGGTGAGATTCTGGGATCAGAGAATTATAGATTTTTTTTTGCAAGACAAATGGAGTTAAGTGGCTTGCCCAAGGCCATACAGATAGGTAATTATTGAGTCTGAGGCCAAACTTGAACTCAGGTACTCCTGACTACGGGGCCGGTGCTCTATCCACTGCACCACCTAGCCACCCCCAGAGGATTATAGATTTAAAGTTAGAAAGCATCTTTTAAATCATTTATTTTATCCCCTCATTTTGCAGATGAACTGAAGATGAGAAGGATTAAGTGACTGTGCAAGACCAAACAAGTAGCAAGAGGAAGAGATAGGATTGAAATTCAGGATCTTTAATGGCAAATTCAACTTTCTCTCCATTTTAATATGCAGTCAAATGGGAAGTACCTGCATTCACATTCTGACCTAGAAACATCTGTCTTTGCATTTGTAGTTGAGGGTGTTTTATTTCTTTTCCCACAAGCTCTCATATTGCAATATCATTTAAGAAGTGTAGGCTTTAGAAAATACTAAGTGTTTTGATTAGGGCAAAAGTGAACCCATTTGTAAGGAGGGTACTATTGTAGATGGCTCAGAATAACATCGATGGTCAAATGTATCTAACCTTTGAATGTCAGAAAATGTCAGTCTAATCTTAAAAGCAGAGTGGGAGAAAAGAACCTATTTCTACAGTAGTAAGCAAATGCCAAATTTATACTCTTGTCTGTATGTTTCCTCTTACTGAAGAGCTTGTTAAAATTATATATATATAATATATATATTTATATAGATAGATAGATATAGATATATATTCCTTTTACAATTTAGTTTTAAAAGACAGAAGATCTCTCTTTTTTTTCTTTTAAAAAAGAGAAACTATATTCTATTCCCAGTACTCTAGTTGTTTATTTTTTTTCATTTACTTCATCCAAGGACAGAAGTTTGAAAAAACTCCAAGATTTGGGAACAAAAATGGCAGAATATTGTAATTACATTGTGAGTTTTTAGGCAATCAAAAAAAAGGATAATTCATTAGTATTTACAGTTGTTAGAGAAGCTTTCACAGAGGAGGCAGTACTCAAACTAGGCTTTGAAAAATGGGGAGGAATTTTAAAAGTAAATAGGAGTTCTATAAATGTTTAATGGAATAGAAACATGACAAATATGGAGGTAAAGATATTGCTGCCTTGTTTATGTGTATATATTTGTAAATATGTACTTAAATATATTTACATAAATTCTTAAAATATGTGTTTGTGTTTTTATTATGTGTTAATGCAGACATGCATATGATATATACATATACAGAATATATAAATAGGTTCTGTTATAGTAAATGATGATTGCTTGACAAAAACATCCTGCCAATGACTTGTTCTTTAATGGAGTTTCCTTTCAGATAATAGGAAGGAGAGAGGGGAAATTCTTTGAGTTCAAAAATTTCAATAACACAAAACATTTGCCACCTGATCTAACATCTTTACCTATGTGTTGATGATTTACTGATCAGATGATTTCATATCAAGGATAGTAAACAAATCATAAGGGCAAAATATCTTAGGAAATAACTTTTAATATTTGCATTCCTATAAATTACCTGTTAAATGAATTTAATTTAAATTGAAAAGGTTTAAAAGAGGGGGAATTTAGGAGTTTGGAAGATGTCATTACTTTTTGCACCTGCCAAATTGATTTTCTGTAATTATAAAATTTTGGAATAAGAAATTACTTAGAGGAACATATTAGAGCTTAGGATCACATAGTAATTATAGATAAAGAATAATTATGATCATCATCAACAAATATCTTTCACCTGATTAGTAATGGCCTCAGTAATTGTCTTTGTATAGATGATGAAATTGAAAATTCATGGTTCTTTCAGTAACATTGCTACAACAATAACATCAAAATGACAAACATCAAGATTCCGCAGAGAAAAAAAAAGGTGAGGAGTAAAAAAAAAAAAAAAATTATAAATAGGATTCTGTAGGGGGAGAGATAAGCTCAACTAGAGAGAAAAAAATTTAGATTACTTTGAACAGTTGTTTCCCTTAGATTCAAATGACCTCTTGGGTTCATTTCAATAAACTGCCTAATATACAGTGGGAGAGAAACCGTAAGAGTCAGAGAAATTCTATTCATGATAATATCAAGATTAAAAACAGCAGTTAAAAATTGTTTGCATGTGTGTCAACTTTATATCATTTTCAATTTTACACTTTAGGAAGGAGAAGCAAAGGAAAGGAATCAATGACCCTATAAATGGGAAAAATCTTCCTTGTAAGGAAGATTTTCTCTTTTTTTTTTTTTTCAGTTTTTGCAAGGCAGTGGGGTTAAGTGGCTTGCCCAAGGCCACACAACTAGATAATTATTAAGTGTCTGCTGGCCTGATCTGAACTCAGGTACTCCTGACTCCAGGGCCAGTGCTCTAGCCACTACACCACCTAGCCACCCATAAGGAAACTTTTCAATGTAGTTTTCAGATACAAAAACCATCTATCATGTGAATTTAATATAAATGCAAATCACAAAATCAACAAAAATCTTTTCTTTTGTAACTGCAACTCCTGTACTGCTTTCCCAAAGTCAGCCCATGGAATGTGCAAAATTTATATTTTAAAAGTTACTAAATTATTGAAGCATTCTGTAAACACCTTAAAATAATTTTTTTTGAAAGTAGGATTATTGAAGTTCCAGAGAAAATACTACAATTCTCCTAATCTTATGTTTTAGAAATAGAGTTCAAATTTGGAGTAATAAAAAAAATGAAAAATGAACAGGAACTCTCACACCAAATAGGGAATAGGGAATAGGGAAAAAACCAATAATTGGACATAGGTCTTCTGATCAAAATAGAAATAAATCAACAAACATTTATAAAGTACCTAATATGCACAAGTCAGATTGTACTGAAGCTAGAAATATAGAAATGGAACATTTCCTAAACTCAAGCAATTTATATTTGATCTAGAGCAGTGGTCCTTATAGGATGAGGTACTTGAGAACCTTCTAGGGGTCCAAAACATCAGAATTATTTTATTGTAATATTCTAATTTGTGTAATAATCTGATCATTCATTTCCTGGCTCTACTCTGGATTGAATGAACTTCAAAAACATACCCCTGAATGTGTATCTATCAAGATGCTGGACTTTGAAAAGAAAAAAGTATAAAATAACTTGACCTGAAAATAGACAAAAAATGTATTTTTCTTTTCCTTTCTATCTAGAGTGTCTTTTTTTTCTTGGCACTAAAAAAATCTCAAATTTGATTATGAACTATCACAGAATATACAAAATAATCTGAAGTATCAATATAATTGGGAAGTCCATGGAGTGGTAAATAATATTAAACTAACTTTTTGTTATCAAGCAAGTCACTACTGTCATGTCATCATCTATTGATTCCCTTCCAAATCACTCTTCTCCCAATAAGACATATTTAATTTGTTCATTAAAATCTGGTCGATTTCCTCACCTTCCCCCTTGCACACTATCTTATTTTTTTATTTCTTTGATTTCAGATTAAGTTTCTGTCCCAGAATATATCTTGGACACTGAATAAAAAGAAATTTAAATTCTCCAGCACTACAAAGTTCACTGGGTCCTCCTTTAGCACAAGGAGGGGAAGAAGACTAAGGCTGAAGCTGAAACTGAAACTTTGTCTTTACTCCAAACAATTTCTACTTATCTAGGACTTTTTCTCTTTACTTGCTAGTCTCTAAATTCTGGATCAGAACGTGGCTTTCTGATATATAGACTAACCCATATGGAATAACCATATTTCTCTAACCAATTATGCTTGATTTATTATTTTTGAACATAGCATGAATAGAACAGAACCTCCAGTAACAATGCTAAATTATTGACTTTCCTATATGTGCTCTCCAAGCTTGGAGTTGTTTTTCCTTGACTTGAGGAAAAATATCTGGGGAGAGATGTTTTGGAACAACTAGTAAAAACTCATTTATAAAAACAACGTATTTAAATGGCTTAATAAATTGATTTTTGACTGATAATCTGAGGAAGAAGTGAGATGTGCACATATGCAAGTTTAATTTGATAGTATAGAGAATTACACCTTAGTGTTACTGGTGCAGTGGATAGAGCACTGGCCCTGAAATGAGGAGGACAGGAGTTCAAATCCAAGCTCTGACAATTACTAGCTGTGTTAACCTTGAGCAAGTTAATTATCCCTGAGTGCCTCTCATCATGGGCTATCTCGAGTAGTCCTGAATCTGAATTATATCTGGTCACTGGACCCACATGCCTCTGGAGGAGAAGTGAAACTGGTGACTTAGCACAGCACAACCTCACTTAAATCCAATTCATGTGCTTGTCATGGCATCACCACCCTGATGCTGTGGTCTTCTCTGAAAATGAAGGACAAACATAACCCCAGAGACTGAAGAGGGGATGTAATTCTTCTAGCTTAAGGATACTGACATTTATAGAATGGGAGTTTTGATAGGGATACCCTGCAGTTTGTAGGAACTCTTAAGATATTAACAACAGAACAAGAAAACTGTAGGCAAGGAAAAAAAAATTATAGAAGTTAAAGGTTCAACAAGTGGGATGAACAATCAAATATTACATGTTGATTACTTTTGACATATTTGATTTAAGGATATGATTTCTAATCCTTCTCTTCTTCTGAATGACCAATATTCTATTTTCTATTACAAGTATCGAATAATAAATTACATATATTTCTTTGTCTATGAGTTCTTGAGTTTGGGCATTCAATCTTTGTTCTTTCAAGTGAGTAGATATAAGATTTTTAAAAGATTATAAAGCAGGTATTGAAAAGTATTTCTAGTTTCCCTGGATTTATTTTTTATATCTATAAGAATTGCAGAAGATTTCATTGGAAAATGAATAATTGTATCAAGAAGGTCACTTTTCACATGATAAAAACAGAAAATTTGAATGTAGTAATTTTCATCAAAATTCTGTTATCCATTAACCAAGATATTGTAAACAGCTGCATTCAAACATGAGCTCTCTTTCTCTGTCACTGTCTCTCTCTCTCTGTTGCTCTCTCACACACACTTCTGGTGATACTAATGCAAATATCAACACATTAAAGTAACTGAAAATGGGTAAATGCAAATATCTTTGTAAATATATAACTATATGCCAAGAGAAAAAGATTTTCATATGTCTTGCTTTAAGTAATTGAATAGTTAATAAAATAGAATATTCATATACAACTCAGCTTGTAGTTCAGAATTATATCTCTTGACCATTTCAAAATTGTATACTTTGAAAGTTGGATTCAGTATCATGAATTTAGTCAGGAAAATGGACTAACCAATTCTATAAATATTTTAAATAAATATTAAAATAAAAGCTATATTGTTGTTTTGCATGTTTTTTCTTAATTTAGATTTCAGTTTCTCAGTAAATTTATCTAGAAAAATGATTCCCGAGTATTTTGGAAATCAATGTTTTATTCTAATATCAGCATATTTCATAAGCATTAGCAAGTGACTGAAATGGTGTGTCTATATCTTTTCCATAAATCATTATTACTTCTTTTAATTAATTAAATTTAAATTAAAAATAATTACAATATTTCCATATATTACTTAATTACACTCTTTCCCCCCTTCCCCCAAATCTGAAAAAAATCGCGTTATATGAAAGGAGAACATAAAATAATTTTTTTCCCAGTCTTTATTTCTTCTATGTATTCCCTCTACTCAGCGGAGAAATGAATAAGAAAGTAAAAGCAAAATTACAATTAGTAAACAAGACAGTAGTAACCTTAAAGACTTAAAAGAAAAGGGGAAAATTAGTTAAGGAATGAGGTTAAGAAATTAGAAGAATCAGTTGGGTCTGGATTTTATCTTTAACCTTACTAGTATAATCTCTCCAAGTCTGTTGTTTTTCATTTGAGTAAAAAGAAAAAAAAATAAAATGAATACATTAATTTCCAAGCTCATAGAATTGTTGAGGTTTGAATAAGATAATGTATATAATATTTTTTGCAAACTTAGTGAACTGTTTGCTGCTATTTCCTTATGAGTATATTCTATGAAAATCAGTGCTTGCTAGGCAATTCACAATTATGGCTGAACAAAAAATGCATTTTTTTCTTAATACATTTATTAGTTTTATTCTTAAGTTAAAGTACTAGTTAAATTGATTCTCTCAGAGTTATTTGAAAGGGTTTGGATATCCATCCAGATAGTGAATTTCCCTGGAGAACAATCGGACAGCTTCCCTAGGGAAACTATTTACTTCGGACATTTTGAGTTTTATTGGAAGATTGGGGACATAGCAGTTTCCTGTTGCCTTTGTCAGTTGCCTAGTGGTCTTCCTTCATGGACATTTGCCTTTCCTATTTTAAACTTGCTATTCTTACATTTTCATTTTTACTTTTCCTCCTCCTGGAAATGAACCCTATTCTTGTTCCTGAAAGGAGCATGCCACTCTACTACAATATAATTCCCACTCACCATCCATATAACATTCCAGACCAAAATGTCCCTTCTTTATGAACTGTCTCCCCTTGTTAAAATGTAAGGTACATAAGGGCAGAAACTAGTTTTGTATTTGTTTGTATATCCAGAATTTAACTAGAGCTTTGCAAATAACAAATTCTTAATAAGTGCTTTTTAATTTCTTTATTCATTCATAAATATGACCAATTGTATACAAGCAATATGGAAATTGTTTTTCCCTATGAGGCAATTGAAAAAGAAACTAAATGAGCTCTATTATTTTTATTTTTAAAATCTTATCTTTAGCATTTGAGTTAGTAAAATATATATATATATATGGGAAATCACTAAAATCATATGCAGAATTCATTTTTAAAATCAGTAAGTGTTCAGCTTATGATAGAATTTCATTGCATGAGAATTTACTTCTTCACTTTTTGTATATAACTAAGAGCACTATGTGTTATACATATTTTATATCAAATAAACATTTATGTGACTGTTCTTACACTTAATTTTATTAAAATAAAATATTAAAGAAATTTAAAAAGAACATTTCTATATTGACTAGTTTTTATTACAAGTGTAACAAAAATTATCTAAAGAATATGGGGGAGTATGACAAAATTTTTAAAAAGTGAGCCATCTTAAATGCTTTAAGAACTTCCAAAGAGAACAAGGTTTTACACAAGACACATATATGATGGATAATTTTATACAAATCAAATCCCACATATTAATATGAATATGAAATTCAGCTGTGATTTTAAAAGATTACAAGCTTAGTACCATGTTTTCCATTTAAAAATGTTAACTTGCTAACATGTTCAAGTGAGCTAAAATAATTAATTGCATTTCAACTTAGAATTCAAATAATTAAATTTTCTTGATTTATGGTACCTGTAGGAAAAGTGATACTAAACCAAAGAGAAAAAAAGAACAATGTAAAACTAAGCAAGATATATAATTGGGAGATTTTTAAAAATACTCTAGTTAAATTTAAAGTGGATTGTTGAAACATTTCAAATATTTTTTGTTTGGAACCAAATAATAACACAGTCTTGTAAATATTAATTCCTTGAACTAAATGAGGTTTTATCAACCACTGATAGAGAAAGAAAGTTATGGCTTAAAAATACAGTATTTTCTAAGAACTTGAGAGTCAATGAAAGAGTTGTTTTCCAGGTATTCTAGCTTTACCTAACAAGCCTATTCAAGTTTTTCATTTGCTCCCTGCTATTCTCTCATTAGTTTCCCATCTGGTTCACTCTCCTCCTTTGTGCTGACTGGGTTCCCTTGATTGCTTCATTTGTGCATGAAATCAAGGACACTATGTTGACATCACCCATGAGCACTCTTGTCCCGTCCTGCATCAAAGCTGATCAGATAAAATCAGTGCAAAGAAGAATCAGCTGCCATATTGAAACAGTAGGAGACAAAGGGAACCTGTTTTTCTTTGTTTACTTCCTTTATTTTCCACTATTTATTAAAGCAGAAAAATTCCTTAGAGTAGAACTAAAATGAAGTGAAATATTCTAATTAAAATGGCAAAAAACAAGAATATAATATTTCTAAAGTGTATATTTATATATATTTACATAAAACCCCAATTTGTAGATTCAATTTACCATATTAACAATTTTAAGAGTTTTATTTTAAAAAAGACCCAAAATTTCCATGCAAATATGTTCACTGATTTACCCAAGTTTACAAGGGTAACATTTGAACTATATATTGTTGTAATGTATAAATAAAAATAACACATAATTTAAAATAAAGATCATATTATGATATAACCTCAGAGTTGGAAGGATACTGAATATAGTTCAACTCCTATGTAAAATAAGAATTCCATCTATAAAAATCTAAAAAATCTTAATTATTTCTAGAAGACAGTCATCAAAAAACTCCATTGCTTCTTTTTTTTAATCAACCAATCAAAATTTTATTTATTTGTTTTTTGCAATCAGGTAAAACATTTCCATAGTAGTCATTTTGTATAAGAAGAGTCAGATAAAAGAAAGAAAATGAAATAAAGTGAAAAATAGCATGCTTCAGTTTGTAGTCAAATAATAGCAGTTCTCTCTCTGGAGGCAGATAGTATGCTTTTGCATTAGTCCTTTGGAATTTTCTTAGATCATTGTATTGCTGACATAAGCTAAGTCATTCACAATTTTTATCTTTATTTATGTATGTATTCATTCATTCATTCATTTATTTATTTTTTGTAAGGTAATGAGGTTAAGTGGCTTGCCCAAGGCCACACAGGTAGGTAATAATTAAGTGTCTGAGGCCGGATTTGAACTCAGGTACTCCTGACTCTAGGGCAGCTGCTCTATCCACTGTGCCACCTAGCTGTCCCCACAATTTTTCAATAAACAATAGTGCTGTTACTATGTCTAACATTTTTCTGGTTATGTTCTCTTCACCTTGCATCAGTTCATGTAACTCTTTCCAGGTTTTTCTGAAATTATCATACTTGTGCTTTTATATAGCACAAAAATATTCCATTACAAGTATATACAATGGCTTATTTAGCCATCCCCAATTGATGATCATCCCTTGAATTTCCAAATCTTTGTCACCACAGAAAAAACTACTATAAATATTTTTTTGTACAAATAGGTCCTCCCCTGCACCTTTATTTTAATTTAATTTAATTTAATTATTTATTTATTTATTCTTATTTTTGTCCAAATGATTTTTTATACAGTACTGAAATATTCTTGTTTAAGAGTAAACATAATACCACCTCCCCCCAAATATAGACCCTCATGAGCAATAAAGGAAAGAGAAAAAATTAAAATTGAAATTAAAATGATAATAATAATAATAATAATAATAATAATAATAATAATAATAATAGGGGCAGAGCCAGGTAGAGGAGTGGATGGACCACTGGCCCTGGAGCCAGGTTCACCTGAGCTCAAATCTGGCCCCAGACACCCAACAATCACCCAGCTGTGTGATCCTGGGTAAGAAACCCTAACCCCACTGCCCTGCAAAAACAACAAAAAACCCCCAAAATAAAATAAAATAAAAATAATATTAATAACAACAACAACAACACCACTAATAATAATAATAATAATAATAATAATAATAATAATAATAATAATAATAATAAAATAGAGCCAACCAAGTGGTGCAGCAGACAGAACATCAGCCCTGGAGCCAGGAGCAACCAGGTCCAAATCGAGTCTCAGACAGTCACCCAACAATCTCCCAGCTGTGCAGCCCCAGGCAAGCCACCCAACCCCCCAACCCCATTTGCCCTGCAACCCCCCCCAATAATAATAATAATAATAATAATAATAATAATAATAATAATAATAATAATAATAAATGTTCTTCGGTCTGTGTTCCAACACCTCCAGCTCTGTCATGGGTGGATCACATTCTTTATAAGTCCATCGCCAAAGCTACTTCCTTATTTTTTCCACCATTGCCATTACTGATTACAACTCTCTCCATTCGTATTTCCCCACTTCCATATACTGTATTTTCTCTCTCCTTTCACTCTGTCCCTCTTGTTAAATGTGCTGTAGGGTAGCTGAGAGGCACAGCAGACAGACCTCAGGCCCTGGGGTCAAGAAGCCCTGAGCCCATGACCACCCCTTAGGCCCAGCATCCACCTGGCCCTATTGTCCCAGACAGGCCATCCAATCCCAGCCCCTTGCACGCAGTAAAAGAAAATGTGTTATAACTGACTACTCTCCCCCACAGTCCACCCTCTCCTCAATTACTCACATCCCCCTTCCCCCTGTCCCCCTTCTTTCCTTACTCTAGATGTCTATACTCCATTGAGTATATATATATGCTCTTTCTTTTCCTAGTCACCTTTGATGGAAGCCAAGGTTCCCTCATTCCCCCTTGCCTTCTCCACTTCCATATCATTTCAATAGCTCATTGTAATAAAAAAAATCTTATTATATAAAATATCTTAACTTACTCCACCTCTCCTTTCTTTTACTCTCATTACCTTTCCCTTTTAGCCATTGACTCCATATTTATACTATATTATATCTTCAAATTCAGCTCTCTCCTGTGCCTCATCTATAAAAGCTCCTTCTACCTGCTCCTTTAAATGAGAAGGTTCATATGAGTATTATCAGTATCATTTTTCTATGCAGGAATACATGTAGTTCATCACCATTAAGTCCCTTGTATTTTACTCTTCTCCTCCGCTCTCTATGCTTCACCAGAGTCCTGAATTTGAAAATCAAACTTTCTGTTCAGCTCTGGCCATTTCAGCAGGAACATTTGAAATTCCCCTGGTTCATTGAAAGTCCAACTTTTTCCCTGGAAGAGGATGTTTGGTTTTGCTGGGTAGTTGATTCTTGGTTGCATTCTGAGCTCTTTTGCCTTCTGGAATATTATATTCCAAGTCCTCCAAGATTTTAATATAGTTGCTGCTAAGTCCTGTGTGATCCTAACTGCAGCTCTACAATATTTGAATTGTGTCCTTCTGTCTACTTCTAATATTTTCTCTTTGACTTGGGAGTTCTGGAACTTGGCTATAATATTCCTGGGTTTTTGTTTTTTTATCTCATTCTGGGGGAGATAGTTGGATTCTCTCAATTTGTATTTTTCCTTCTGCTTCTAGGATATCTGGGCAATTTTCCTGTATGATTTCTTTAAAAATGATGTCAAAGCTCTTTTCCTGATCATGACTTTCAGGTATCCCAATAATTTTTAAATTATCTTTCCTGAATCTGTTTTCTATATCAGTTGTTTTTTTTTTTCAATAAGATGTTTCACATTTTCTTCTAACTTTTCATTCTTTTGGTTTTGAAGTATTGTGTCTTGATTTCTTATAAAGTCAGCATCTTCCCTCAGTTCCATTCTCCATCTGGAGGATTTGTTTTCCTCAGAGAGCTTTCTTATTTCTTTTTCCATCTGACCTATTCTGCTTTTTTAAAGCATTCTTCTCCTCAATAACTTTTTGAACTGTTTTATCCATTTGACCTATGCTGGTTTTTAACATGTTATTTTCTTCAGCATTTTTTTTGGATCTCCTTGACTAAGCTGCTGATTGCTTTTTCTTGTTTTTCCTGCATCACTCTCATTTCTTCTCCCAATTTTCTTCTATCTCCCTCACTTGATTTTCAAAATCTTTTCTGAGCTCCGTCATAGCCTGAGCCAAATTTCCATTTTTCTTGGAGTCTTTAGATACAGGAGCTTGTACTTCCTCATCTTCATATTGAGTATTTTGATCCTTCTTGGTATCATAGACAATGTATTTCTCAGTAATGTTCCTCTTTTTTCTCTGTTTACTTATTTTCCCAGCCTGTGCCTGGTTTTGGTGTACTTCCTGAGCTTTTGAGTATTATTGTCTTCCCTCTTGGTCTGTGAATAACCACAAGCAGTGAGGTGAGGGGGGGGGCTGCTGTTCTATGGGGGGCCTAGGCTGTGATCAGGATCTGAATGTAATCAGAGCCCCAGAGTCCTGTTCCAGGTACAGAGGACAGTCCTCGGCAGTCTCTCTCCATTCCCCTACCTAGGCTGAGCAGTCAAGCTTGGGGGCTCCTACTTACCGGCGCCACCTGATTCTGGTTCCTGGATCTGGGGGTACCCTGGCCATGCTGTTCTCTGCGTGCCCTGAGGGCTGGGCTTCACAGAAGCCCCCCCCTGCTGATCTTCCAAGTTGTGCCCAGTGTTCAGGGGTGTAGGTCAGGAAACTGCCCCCGATGCCATGAGCCAAGGCTCCTAGCACCCTGGGGCTGTCTTCAGGAGTCTGAAGTTCCTTCACTCTGGCAGGCTGCCCCTCTAACCCCATGGAGTGGAGTCTTTTTGCTCTTTTCCTGTATACTTTGGGCTTCAGAATTTCCTCACTGGATCTCTCTATGGGTTCTGTCTCTAGAAAATTTAGTTAGAGTCCCTAATTTATAATTTTGGAAATATCACAGAGAGAGAGCACCTAAGAGAGAATCTTCTCATGTCGTCAACCCCATTACTTCTTGAAACAGTCTATCTGCTTTTAAATAGTTCTAATGATCAGTAATTTTCCCTTCTCATCTAGAATCAAGCTTAAAGTTATCTTCTTGCTATTTTTAGCACTTGTTCTGAGCTTCACCCTCTTTTATTTTGCAGAAATATTATAATCCAATTTTCATGTGCATTTCTAAAAATAGATGAATGCAGTGACATGAAGACTTCAGAAAAGGGATATCAAAGTCTTGCTTTTCTGGTGTTCAGTTGCCTTGGTCATTCAATGCAATTATATTTTACATTTCTACCTACACTCTATACAATCTTTGTAGTTGTAGGAGATTGTTTACTCCAGACCAGATTTGAGAAACATTGGTAGAATTATTTATAACTCGTATTTGTGAATTTCTGAAGACTCATATAGCTCTTAGAAAAGATATCTACTTAAAATAGCAATTTTTCTAATTTATTTAAAGTAAATGTCCTTTCTAAGAGTTAAAGGAGTCTACTTTTTTTTAAAAATAAATTTTTTAGTAAGACCTAAGGTATCTCAGAGATGCCTTAATTTGCATTCATCTAATAAGTAATGATTTGGAACAATTTTTCATGTGACTATCGTTTGCTTTGATTTCCTCAGCTGTAAATTGCAAGGCAAGTGGGGTAAAGTGGCTTGCCCAGGTCCACACAGTTAAATAATTATTAAGTGTCTGAGGTTGGATTTGAACTCAGTACTCCTGACTCCAGGGCCGGTGCTCTTTCCACTGTGCCACCTAGCCACCCTCTTAAAAATAAATTTTAATTAATGTCTATTTTATGTCATGCTGTTCAGTATTCTAGCCCAATATTTCTGGAAAACCATCCCCATATAACAATTAGTATTTTTTAAAGAAAGATTTTATTTATTTTGAGTTTCACAACTTTTCCCCCATTCTTGCTTCCCTCCCCCACCACCCCCAACACAAGGAATTCTGTTAGTCTTTACATTGTTTCCATGGTAAACATTGATGTAAGTTGAATTTGATGACAGAGAAAATATATCCTTAAGAAAGAAGAGTAAAGTATGAGATAGTAAAATTCCATAATAAGATAACAGGTTTGGGTTTTTTTTTTCTAATTTGAAGGTAATAGTATTTGGTCCATGTTCAAAATCTATAATTCTTTCTCTGGATACAGATGATATTCTCCATTGCAGGTAGTCCAAAATTGTCCCTGGTTGTTGGACTGATGGAATGAGCAAGTCCATCAGAGTTGATCATATCCCACATGTTGCTGTTAGGGTGTACAATGTTCTTCTGGTTTGGCTCATCTTGCTCAGCATCAATTCAGGCAAATCTTTCCAGGCTTCCCTGAATTCCTATCCCTCCTGGTTTCTAATAGAACAATAGTGTTCCATGACATACATATACCACAGTTTGTTAAGTCATTCCCCAATTGAAGCACATTCACTCAATTTCCAATTTTTTGCCACCACAAACAGGGCTGCTATAAATATTTTTGTACAAGCGATGTTTTTACCCTTTTTCATTATCTTTTCAGTGCATAGAACCAGTAATGGCATTTTTGGGTCAAAGAGTATGAACATTTTTGTTACCCTTTTAGCATAATCCTAAATTGCTTTCCAGAAAAGCAATGTATTAGTGTCCCAGATTTCCCGAATCCCTTCCAGCATTCTTCATTGTCCTTTCTGGTCATATTGGCCAGTCTGAGAGTTGTGAGGTGGTATCTCAGAGATGCCTTAATTTTCAATTCTCTAATAAGTAATGATTCGGAGCAATTTTTCATATAAGTATGGATTGCTTTGATTTCCTCAGCTGTAAATTGTCTTTGCATATCCTTTGACCATTTGTCAATTGGGGAATGACAATAATTAGTATTTTTAAGAGGAAAAAGAGAAAGAAAATGAAAAGAAATCTTAAATAATTTTTATGAATTCTTTGAAAAAGACCAAAAACTATGTATAAGGTATTGAGTCATGTTTGATCTTCATAATTTTATTATATTCATATGTGATTTTTTTGGTGATCTCTTCTTAATTATTGTAATGATTATTTGTTTCACATTAATGGCTCTGTTTACTCTAATCAGTTCATGGAAATCTTTAAATGGTTTTCTGTATTCCTCATTTCTTATAGCACAGCAATAATTTTTATATTCATATGCCATAATTTCTTGGCAAAGATGCTAAAGTTGTTTGTCATTTTCTTCTGCTGTTCATTTTACAAATGAGGAAACTGAGGCTAACAGGGCTAAGTCATTTACATTGGGTCACAATCTAGTAAGTGTTTGAAGCCAGATTTAAACTAGGAAGATGCGTCTTTCTGACTCTTTCTTTGCTCTATCCAATGTGCAACTTAGCTGCCAATTTGCTCTTTGACTTCTCCTTATTATAAGGTTACATTGTTAAGTCTCCATTTGGAACTGTGGCTAGGTTTTTGAATTCTATTGTTTCAGAATCTTACTTGTCCAGTCTGATCCATTTATTTATTGCTCTATTCTCTCAGCATTTACAGATGGTTTCAATGACTAATTGCTTTAATAATATAGTTTGGATCTGGGAGAGCTCTCTTACTTTCATCACCATTTCTTTTTTATATTTCTCCTGTATATTCTGATTCCTTTTTAAAATGAATTTAGTATTATATCAAGTTCTATAAATTCTCCATGTGTAGATCCTCCTTTAGGATTGTTGAGGAAAAGTGCTTGCTAGGATCTGCGAGTGATTTTGGCAAACTTCTGTTGGTCTCTGTTCTGCTTCGTTTTGTACTTCAATGACAATAAAAGTATTGGGTTAAATTTAGGGAATTGGAATACAGTTCAATTTGTCAAATTATGTTGGAAATGCAACTGGAGATAGATGAGATACAAGAGTTTGCCAAAAAATCAGCAAAAAACATTCTGTGCAAATCAATTGGCTATATGGAATTTACAATAAAGATTATATTATAATTTTTATTATTTGTAAATTGCTACTAATTCATATAAGTAAAATTTATGAACAAAATATATGTAATATATGTATTTTTTCTTTTTATGGGGAACAAGTTACTAAACATTTATCAGCACAACAGTTTTTATTTATTTTTATTTTTTTTGTATGCCAAATAACATTTTTTATTAGTTCATAATTTCATCATAATTCAAACATATATTTCCTTAGGAAAAACAAATATAACACCAAGATCTCAGGTCACTTTTTTTCCCCAAATCATTAGCATATGTTTATTAGATATAGCAGCTGATCAAATGTTCAGATAAAGAAAAATGGTGCATGTTAGTATATAAAATATTAAATTTCACACCTAAATAGTACAACTTGCTTTAAAGATTTTTTCAGTAGACCAATTGGAAGATTTTTATAGTCACATACTCCCCAAACATATGCTTCATCCCAGGAGGATTCTAGGGTCTCAGAGGGAGGTTTTGTCAGTCCACAAATGGAAAAACATAAAAAGACCTCAAGGACTTCATCCTTTTCTATGACAGCAAAGTTGAATGTCTTTCCTGACAAGCATCTATCCTCCTAAGACTCAAAGTCAATTCAACTGGGGGAAAGAGGGGAGAAGAGAGTGGGTGTGTAGCCCTAGTCAATAAATCATCCTAATCTCCACTGCAAGGCTTCTAATCTTTTTTGTGCATAGGATTTCTTTTGTCAAAACCCCTTTCTCAGAATGGAATGTTTAATGTAGAGTTGTAAAAAAAATGAAAAATATTAAGCTATCATAATATTAAATGTTCCAAATAAAAGGTAAGTTGATTAGAGAACTCCTTTTCATCACTAACAAAACTTTTACAGAAAGATTTAACTTCTGATAAGGTCATGAAGTGGAACTCAGCAAAGGGACCAGTACTTTACCTGATAACCCAAGATACTTTGAGATATGTAGAAATAAATCACTTAGGGGTGGCTAGGTGGCACAGTGGATAAAGCAACCGCCCTGGAGTCAGGAGCACCCAGGTTCAAATCCGTTCTCAGACACCCAAAAATTACCCAGCTGTGTGGCCCTGGGCAAGCCACCCAACCCCATTTGCCTTGCAAAAACCTAAAAAAAGAAATAAAAAAAGAAAGAAATCACTTGGGGAAGGTGGGACTTATTTCACTCACTGAAGGAGTCCCCAGTACTATATGAAGTTGAAGCAATTGGACATTGAATAGGGTATAAATGTTTTGGGGGCAGGTAAGTGATGCCTTAGATAGAGCACTGGCTCAGGAGTCAGGAGGATCTAAGGTCAAATCCAACCTCAGACCCTTGATACTTACTAATTGTGTGAATATAATGGAAAAGATAAGGTCTATTTTGACATTTAAGCTTCAAGTTCTTTATGGATCAGTTCAGCATACAATTTCAATTCATGAAAAATAAATCATTGCACCACTTGTTTTCAGTTACCTGTAATTAAGTCTCTTGAACAAATGTTATCACTTTGACCCTTTGTTAGTCATAGACCTATAAATGAACTTTCTAAATGGATACACATGGGGAAATAACAAGAGATCTGGAGGTGTTATCTTCATTTTGAAAGCAAGGAGAGAAGAAAGACCAAAGAGGTCCTTGGAAGGCAATAGTTGACACACTATAGATAAGCAATCCATCTGTAACATTGTAAAATGATACATGTCTATTTTCGTAATCAAGGAAAATACCAATCTTTTCTTATGGGTTTTTTTCCATGTGAAACTTACCCCCAGTGTGTGAGATTTCAAGGAAGAAGTTATCTCTGAGTTTGAAGGTTTTTCAGGGCAATTATTTCTCCAGGTAACAAAGAGGGGTTTCCCTTCTTGCTAATGGAATCCTTACAGATCCCCACTTCCCATTCAGTCATGCCTGCCACCTCCACTTCCCAGTAGTGTATACCTGATATGAATCTTTGAGCACTCAACACTGTCGCAGAATAGTTGAATCTCTCCGAGTTATCAGGGACATCTTGGGGGACACGTGTCTTTCACGCTCTTCAGATTGAGAGACACAATGAGATAGCGATTGGCTGTTTCAGGATCCAGTGTTATATCTCTCTGGAGATCATCATTTCTCTCAGTCCAGTAATGCAACACATTGTCCATTTGGAGAAATCACCTTGTGGATATTGAAGTAGCTGTGCATCACTTTTATTCAACAGGTCTTTCACATCCAGGATTGTTTTAATATCTAACTTTTAAAAATCTAATCCTAATTGGGTGGCCATCCTTTGTAGTTGTTGTACTTGTTGAGACAGTTTTAACTCAATGTTCTTTAATTTTTTTCAAGTGTTTTTTTTCTTCCTTGTCCAGTTTATAAGGTGCTGCTGTTCCTCCTTCCTCAAAAATAGGCACATTCTGTTGTATTTTGATACAACAGCCTGTTTCATAATCTGTACATTTGCCTTACACCATGTATACTTCTCTTTCTCCTTAGCTATTACAATTTCAGTCTCATTAATTTTTCCCATAAATCAATTAATAACTCTTGGGACTTCTTTGGGTAATTCCAAGTAGTCATTTCCAAGGGAAAGCCTTGATGTTACCTGAGTTCCAAGACTGGCAAATAGTTGCCAGAGACTATACTATGGTGAGCTACACAAAACAAGTTGCACTTTTTCTTCTATTTGTCATAGGTGGTCAGGGTTCTGATGTACTCCAAGAAAACTAGTTCAATTCAGTTAGTTCAGCCCAGCACAACAGTTTTTAACATAGGTCTGGGAATCAGTTTATTTAATGAAGAGTTTGTAAATTCCATTTTGCTACAGAAGTCAAGACTGATGTTTAAAAATAAATAAATAATTGATACTGTGGGATCCTATGATGCATATGCATACATATATATATATGCACACATAGAAACACACACATGTACACACATAGATACATTCATATAGGCATGCATATAGATTTACATATGCATACATATATAGTCTCTAACAAACATGCACACAAGTGCATTTGTCTATGTTGGTTGATGCATGCCCAGATGATTCTCATAGAAATTTGGTAGTTGCGGAAAAAGAAATATTTGTTTCTCAAGTCGATGATGCCCTCTTAGTAGCTTTTATTTTCCTTCTTCTTGAGGGAATGGAGGAGGATTGCTAAGGAACTGCCTGCATTCTATAAATTTTCTTTGGAACTCATTCCTTCTTAGAGATATCATGAAAACTCATCCCTTACTACCCTTTAAATTGTTTTTCTATTAAATCTAGACACTCTTTCTTAATACTTCTTAGATGCCTTTAAAGTCATTTTAAATTCATTTATAGGATGTCTTTATTCAGCTCTATATGGATAAATTGAAAAATAAATGGTTTGATAGCCTATATACATTTATGTTATGCTTTTCTGTTTTATGTATTATATGACTTATCTCCTCCAATAGATTATAATATCATAGAGAAAAAAATATAATTTACTGTTCATATTTTTAACTCATTCTTAGCACAATGCTTGCTACAACTTAGTGTCTTTTATCAATTCTATTTTTAAGGTGATGACAGTCTGCTATTTAAATGATGTTATTCTGCTGATATTCAAAAGAATCTAAGACTTGTAGGGAAAGGAAAAAATATTTTAAAAGGCCAGATGCTAACGATGAAATTTAACTAAGATCAATGTGAGCTGTTTCATGGATCAAAAGATCAATTGAACAAGGTACAGAGTCATGTTTAGAAAGTAGTTCATGTGAAAATTATAAAACTTGTTTGGTGAAAGGCAGGATATTATGAGTCAGTATTGTCTGGGGATGAATTATTTTCCTTTTTCTTGCCTCATCTTCCTCAATCAATATAGAAATACTTGTAAAACTTTAAATTCTATAAGATGCAAGTTATGCTTGTTGGAGTTCGACAGTGCTAGTCTAATCTGCCCTGGTAACAACTCTGGAGAGGTCTGTTCTTTGTGCCATATTTTATAAGAGATATTATCTTCAGGAGATTTTAATATTTTTGTATCATGGATCTCTTTTTCTGATGAAATTTATGTACTCCTAAGAATAAAGTTTAACTGCTTAACATAAAATGCACATTATTACAAAAGAAATAAATTATATGAAAAAACATTTTAAAATTATTAGAAATCAATGGGTTCCCAGATTCCAGGGTAAGAACTCTTGAAACTCAAGGATATTGAAAGCATGTCATATCAGCTTTAGTTGAAAAGAACATCATAATTAGTTTTTATTAAATGATTGACCCATGCTACCAAAATTGTATTCAAACATTAAGAATGTTTTCCTGGGGGCAGCTAGGAGGTGCTGTGGATAAAGCACCAACCCTGAAGCCAGGAGGACCTAAATTCACATGACCTTGGGCAAGTCACTTAATCCCATTGCCTTAAATAAATAAAACTGAAAAAAACCAAATGTTTTATAGAATAAGGATCACTGAGTAAAAGTTGGAGTGAAATATTTCAGCACTATATAATTAAGGATTTTAAATAATTATATATATATATATATATATATATAATGTATATGAAAGAGAGAGAGAGAGAGAGAAACAAATAAACAAATTTCTCAGAATAAATTTGATTCCCTATCATGGCAAATCTTCAAGTGAAGCATAATACTGTTCTTGGGAGTCATGCTTCTGGTGGAGATTGACCTAGATTCTACCTTAAATTTCATCTAATTCAACAAAGGGAAAAAAAATTTGTGCTTTATTTCACTGCTGCCTATCAATTTATTATTCAATAAAATGTGATATTTGCCATACTTCATTGTTCAGTAAAACGTCAGTGCTTTTCCTACTTTATTAATCACTAAAAGCATAGATTTCTTGTCTTGTAGTCACAGTCAAAGGGACAAGACTTTAAACAAAATGTGAGAACAATATGACTAATATGGAAATATGTTAAACATATGTACAACCTATATAAGATTGTTCACTGCTTTGGGAAAAGGGGAAGAAAAGATATTGTGGCAGAAAAAATGTAGAACTCAAAATCTTGGAAAAGTATTGATGTTGAAAGCTATTTTTGCATGTAATTGGAAAAATAAACAGGGAAGAAAAAATATAAAAAAATTCAAAAATTTAAAGTGAGTAACATTGCATAGAATATATGCAACTAATTTCAGTTATTAAATTAAAATGTCTGATTTTCATAGGAAACAGAATATTGACTTCAGAAACAACAAAAAACTGAATAGCATTAATAAAATAGAGTTCATCACTTTGGAAAATTCTATCAGGTTATCATAGGAGAAAAACTTGCATCATAAAGCAATATGTCATTTTAATGTCTTTAAGCATCAAATGAGATTGCAACTAGTTTTGAGCTTATGAAAGAATATTGCTAACAAATTCAATTTCAGAGAAGATATTACTCCATAGGAAAGTAAAGTAAATTTTATTATTGGTTAATATATTAATAAACATAAATTATACATTGTTATTAGAATTATAAGAAAAAATCTTTTAATCATTTTTAGTGCTCACTATAACATAGATATCCTGTCATAGAGATAAAAAGAAAGAGACAAGACTATAAACTAAAATTTAGAACAACATCCCTAATATGGAAATATGGTAAATATAACTGTACATGTACAAGCTATTTCAGATTGTTCCCAAGTCCCAAAAGCTTAAAATTAAAGTTCAGTAAACTGAGGCGGCTAGGTGGCACAGTGTATAAAGCACGGGCCCTGGAGTCAGGAGTACCTGGGTTCAAATCCAGTCTCAGACACTTAATAATTACCTAGCTGTGTGGCCTTAGGCAAGTCATTTAACCCCATTTGCCTTGCAAAAACCTAAAAAAAAAAAACAACTCAGTAAGCCCAGTTGTAAGAACAACTATAGGGCAAAATCTATATTGGGTTTCATATAATGTCAAGTGCTATATAAAGACTTCAGTAACATTTTGCGGATGTCCAATGACATCATTGGAAGACATAGGTGAGAATTACAGAAAATAAACCTTCATAAAGAAAGATCTTGAATAGCATTTTTAGAATACCCACAATAAGGACGATTCAGTTCTTTTGAAATCATCCTCTAAGGGATACATTTGTTGCTTATATGTTAGATTATATTTACCTAATAATTTGAAAAAATAAGCTTGAAAATTTTGAAAAAAATTTGAAATAAAAGATTTTATCTCATATGAATAGTATTATTCAAAAGGAGAAGTTCTCAGTATTATAATTTTAACTACCACTAAGGGAATTAGCTTGTAATTAGCTTATCAAGAAAAGTTGTAACATAATCAAAACTCTCCATTTTGAATCTTATAATTTTTATCTTTTTTGGTCACAAATTCTTTTCCTCATAGATCTGACAGTTAAACCATTCCTTGTTTTACTATTTGGTTTATGGAATTGCTCTTTTTTTTTTAGGTTTTTTTTTTTTGTAAGGCAAATGGGGTTAAATGGCTTGCCTAAGGCCACACAGCTAGGTAATTATTAAGTGTCTGAGACTGGATTTGAACCCAGGTACTCCTGACTCCAGGACCGTTGCTTTATCCACTGTGCCACCTAGCTGCCCCTGGAATTGCTCTTTTTGTTTAAATCAAGCATCCATTTTAACCTTACCTTAGTATAGGATTCTCTAATTCTTTTTCTCATTCTTAGACTTTTTCTCATTCTTAGACTCAGCATCAATTCAGGCAAATCTTTCCAGGCTTCCCTGAATTCCTATCCCTCCTGGTTTCTAATAGAACAATAGTGTTCCATGACATACATATACCACAGTTTGTTAAGTCATTCCCCAATTGAAGCACATTCACTCAATTTCCAATTTTTTGCCACCACAAACAGGGCTGCTATAAATATTTTTGTACAAGCGATGTTTTTACCCTTTTTCATTATCTTTTCAGTGCATAGAACCAGTAATGGCATTTTTTCTCATTCTTAGCATAATCCTAAATTTTTCTCATTCTTAGATTGTCCTTTCTGGTCATATTGGCCAGTCTGAGAGTTGTGAGGTGGTATCTCAGAGATGCCTTAATTTTCAATTCTCTAATAAGTAATGATTCGGAGCAATTTTTCATATAAGTATGGATTGCTTTGATTTCCTCAGCTGTAAATTGTCTTTGCATATCCTTTGACCATTTGTCAATTGGGGAATGACAATAATTAGTATTTTTAAGAGGAAAAAGAGAAAGAAAATGAAAAGAAATCTTAAATAATTTTTATGAATTCTTTGAAAAAGACCAAAAACTATGTATAAGGTATTGAGTCATGTTTGATCTTCATAATTTTATTATATTCATATGTGATTTTTTTGGTGATCTCTTCTTAATTATTGTAATGATTATTTGTTTCACATTAATGGCTCTGTTTACTCTAATCAGTTCATGGAAATCTTTAAATGGTTTTCTGTATTCCTCATTTCTTATAGCACAGCAATAATTTTTATATTCATATGCCATAATTTCTTGGCAAAGATGCTAAAGTTGTTTGTCATTTTCTTCTGCTGTTCATTTTACAAATGAGGAAACTGAGGCTAACAGGGCTAAGTCATTTACATTGGGTCACAATCTAGTAAGTGTTTGAAGCCAGATTTAAACTAGGAAGATGCGTCTTTCTGACTCTTTCTTTGCTCTATCCAATGTGCAACTTAGCTGCCAATTTGCTCTTTGACTTCTCCTTATTATAAGGTTACATTGTTAAGTCTCCATTTGGAACTGTGGCTAGGTTTTTGAATTCTATTGTTTCAGAATCTTACTTGTCTCAGTCTGATCCATTTATTTATTGCTCTATTCTCTCAGCATTTACAGATGGTTTCAATGACTAATTGCTTTAATAATATAGTTTGGATCTGGGAGAGCTCTCTTACTTTCATCACCATTTCTTTTTTATATTTCTCCTGTATATTCTGATTCCTTTTTAAAATGAATTTAGTATTATATCAAGTTCTATAAATTCTCCATGTGTAGATCCTCCTTTAGGATTGTTGAGGAAAAGTGCTTGCTAGGATCTGCGAGTGATTTTGGCAAACTTCTGTTGGTCTCTGTTCTGCTACGTTTTGTACTTCAATGACAATAAAAGTATTGGGTTAAATTTAGGGAATTGGAATACAGTTCAATTTGTCAAATTATGTTGGAAATGCAACTGGAGATAGATGAGATACAAGAGTTTGCCAAAAAATCAGCAAAAAACATTCTGTTCAAATCAATTGGTTATATGGAATTTACAATAAAGATTATATTATAATTTTTATTATTTGTAAATTGCTACTAATTCATATAAGTAAAATTTATGAACAAAATATATGTAATATATGTATTTTTTCTTTTTATGGGGAACAAGTTACTAAACATTTATCAGCACAACAGTTTTTATTTATTTTTATTTTTTTGTATGCCAAATAACATTTTTTATTAGTTCATAATTTCATCATAATTCAAACATATATTTCCTTAGGAAAAACAAATATAACACCAAGATCTCAGGTCACTTTTTTTTCCCCAAATCATTAGCATATGTTTATTAGATATAGCAGCTGATCAAATGTTCAGATAAAGAAAAATGGTGCATCTTAGTATATAAAATATTAAATTTCACACCTAAATAGTACAACTTGCTTTAAAGATTTTTTCAGTAGACCAATTGGAAGATTTTTATAGTCACATACTCCCCAAACATATGCTTCATACCAGGAGGATTCTAGGGTCTCAGAGGGAGGTTTTGTCAGTCCACAAATGGAAAAACATAAAAAGACCTCAAGGACTTCATCCTTTTCTATGACAGCAAAGTTGAATGTCTTTCCTGACAAGCATCTATCCTCCTAAGAGTCAAAGTCAGTTCAACTGGGGGGAAAGAGGGGAGAAGAGAGTGGGTGTGTAGCCCTAGTCAATAAATCATCCTAATCTCCACTGCAAGGCTTCTAATCTTTTTTGTGCATAGGATTTCTTTTGTCAAAACCCCTTTCTCAGAATGGAATGTTTAATGCAGAGTTGTAAAAAAAATGAAAAATATTAATCTATCAAAATATTAAATGTTCCAAATAAAAGGTAAGTTGATTAGAGAACTCCTTTTCATCACTAACAAAACTTTTACAGAAAGATTTAACTTCTGATAAGGTCATGAAGTGGAACTCAGCAAAGGGACCAGTACTTTACCTGATAACCCAAGATACTTTGAGATATGTAGAAATAAATCACTTAGGGGTGGCTAGGTGGACAGTGGATAAAGCACCGCCCTGGAGTCAGGAGACCCGGTTCAAATCCGTTCTCAGACACCAATAATTACCCAGCTGTGTGGCCTGGGCAAGCCACCAACCCCATTTGCCTTGCAAAAACCTAAAAAAGAAATAAAAAAAAGAAAAAATCACTTGGGGAAGGTGGGACTTATTTCACTCACTGAAGGAGTCCCCAGTACTATATGAAGTTGAAGCAATTGGACATTGAATAGGGTATAAATGTTTTGGGGGCAGGTAAGTGATGCCTTAGATAGAGCACTGGCTCAGGAGTCAGGAGGATCTAAGGTCAAATCCAACCTCAGACCCTTGATACTTACTAATTGTGTGAATATAATGGAAAAGATAAGGTCTATTTTGACATTTAAGCTTCAAGTTCTTTATGGATCAGTTCAGCATACAATTTCAATTCATGAAAAATAAATCATTGCACCACTTGTTTTCAGTTACCTGTAATTAAGTCTCTTGAACAAATGTTATCACTTTGACCCTTTGTTAGTCATAGACCTATAAATGAACTTTCTAAATGGATACACATGGGGAAATAACAAGAGATCTGGAGGTGTTATCTTCATTTTGAAAGCAAGGAGAGAAGAAAGACCAAAGAGGTCCTTGGAAGGCAATAGTTGACACACTATAGATAAGCAATCCATCTGTAACATTGTAAAATGATACATGTCTATTTTCGTAATCAAGGAAAATACCAATCTTTTCTATGGGTTTTTTTCCATGTGAAACTTACCCCCAGTGTGTGAGATTTCAAGGCAGAAGTTATCTCTGAGTTTGAAGGTTTTTCAGAGCCATTATTTCTCCAGGTAACAAAGAGGGGTTTCCCTTCTTGCTAATGGAATCCTTACAGATCCCCACTTCCCATTCAGTCATGCCTGCCACCTCCACTTCCCAGTAGTGTATACCTGATGTGAATCTTTGAGCACTCAGCACTGTGGCAGAATAGTTGAATCTCTCCGAGTTATCAGGGACATCTTGGGGGACACGTGTCTTTCACGCTCTTCAGATTGAGAGACACAATGAGATAGTGATTGGCTGTTTCAGGATCCAGTGTTATATCTCTCTGGAGATCATCATTTTTCTCAGTCCAGTAATGCAACACATTGTCCATTTGGAGAAATCACCTTGTGGATATTGAAGTATCTGTGCATCACTTTTATTCAACAGGTCTTTCACATCCAGGATTGTTTTAATATCTAACTTTTAAAAATCTAATCCTAATTGTGTGGCCATCCTTTGTAGTTGTTGTACTTGTTGAGACAGTTTTAACTCAATGTTCTTTAATTTTTTTCAAGTGTTTTTTTTCTTCCTTGTCCAGTTTATAAGGTGCTGCTGTTCCTCCTTCCTCAAAAATAGGCACATTCTGTTGTATTTTGATACAACAGCCTGTTTCATAATCTGTACATTTGCCTTACACCATATATACTTCTCTTTCTCCTTAGCTATTACAATTTCAGTCTCATTATTTTTTTCCCATAAATCAATTAATAACTCTTGGGACTTGTTTGGGTAATTCCAAGTAGTCATTTCCAAGGGAAAGCCTTGATGTTACTTGAGTTCCAAGACTGGCAAATAGTTGCCAGAGACTATACTATGGTGAGCTACACAAAACAAGTTGTACTTTTTCTTCTATTTGTCATAGGTGGTCAGGGTTCTGATGTACTCCAAGAAAACTAGTTCAATTCAGTTAGTTCAGCCCAGCACAACAGTTTTTAACATAGGTCTGGGAATCAGTTTATTTAATGAAGAGTTTGTAAATTCCATTTTGCTACAGAAGTCAAGACTGATGCTTAAAAATAAATAAATAATTGATACTGTGGGATCCTATGATGCATATGCATACATATATATATGCACACATAGAAACACACACATGTACACACATAGATACATTCATATAGGCATGCATATAGATTTACATATGCATACATATATAGTCTCTAACAAACATGCACACAAGTGCATTTGTCTATGTTGGTTGATGCATGCCCAGATGATTCTCATAGAAATTTGGTAGTTGCGGAAAAAGAAATATTTGTTTCTAAAGTCGATGATGCCCTCTTAGTAGCTTTTATTTTCCTTCTTCTTGAGGGAATGGAGGAGGATTGCTAAGGAACTGCCTGCATTCTATAAATTTTCTTTGGAACTCATTCCTTCTTAGAGATATCATGAAAACTCATCCCTTACTACCCTTTAAATTGTTTTTCTATTAAATCTAGACACTCTTTCTTAATACTTCTTAGATGCCTTTAAAGTCATTTTAAATTCATTTATAGGATGTCTTTATTCAGCTCTATATGGATAAATTGAAAAATAAATGGTTTGATAGCCTATATACATTTATGTTATGCTTTTCTGTTTTATGTATTATATGACTTATCTCCTCCAATAGATTATAATATCATAGAGAAAAAAATATAATTTACTGTTCATATTTTTAACCCATTCTTAGCACAATGCTTGCTACAACTTAGTGTCTTTTATCAATTCTATTTTTAAGGTGATGACAGTCTGCTATTTAAATGATGTTATTCTGCTGATATTCAAAAGAATCTAAGACTTGTAGGGAAAGGAAAAAAATATTTTAAAAGGCCAGATGCTAACGATGAAATTTAACTAAGATCAATGTGAGCTGTTTCATGGATCAAAAGATCAATTGAACAAGGTACAGAGTCATGTTTAGAAAGTAGTTCATGTGAAAATTATAAAACTTGTTGGTGAAAGGCAGGATATTATGAGTCAGTATTGTCTGGGGATGAATTATTTTCCTTTTTCTTGCCTCATCTTCCTCAATCAATATAGAAATACTTGTAAAACTTTAAATTCTATAAGATGCAAGTTATGCTTGTTGGAGTTCGACAGTGCTAGTCTAATCTGCCCTGGTAACAACTCTGGAGAGGTCTGTTCTTTGTGCCATATTTTATAAGAGATATTATCTTCAGGAGATTTTAATATTTTTGTATCATGGATCTCTTTTTCTGATGAAATTTATGTACTCCTAAGAATAAAGTTTAACTGCTTAACATAAAATGCACATTATTACAAAAGAAATAAATTATATGAAAAAACATTTTAAAATTAATTTTTTAGAAAGATTTTATTTATTTTGAGTTTCACAACTTTTCCCCCATTCTTGCTTCCCTCCCCCCACCCCCCACAGAAGGCATACTGTTAGTCTTTACATTATTTTAATGGTATACATTGATCTAAGCTGAATGTTATGACAGAGAAAACATATCCTTAAGGAAGAAGAGTAAAGTATGAGACAGTAAAATTACATAATAAGACAATTTTTTTTATTTCTAATTTGAAGGCAATAGTCTTTGATCTATGTTCAAAGTCCATAATTCTTTCTCTGGATACAGATGATATTCTCCATTGTAGTTAGCCCAAAATTTTCCCTGGTTGTTGGACTGATGGAATGAGCAAGTCCATCAAGGTATTAAAGGCTTTGAAGACAGCGAAAATTCGCAGAACTGAGAAATGGAGTGTTTATTGTTTGTTTGTGAGGAAGAGTAAGGTGGCCAATATAATTGAATTGAAACTGAAGACTATGTAAGGAAAATCAATGTAGATTGCAAGAAAAAATATATATATGCACACACAAACATGCAAAAAAATTGCTTTTCTACTGTTTATTAGATCACTTGAAACAGTACAATATAATGGATGGCACGACAGTTGTTGAAGTAGCTTGGCCTGGAATCAGTTCTTGCTTCTGACACACACCAGTTGTGTGATTTGGGAAAGTGTTAATGTGCAATAGGTCATACTTTTAAAATGTAAGTTGCCAATCTACATTAGTCAGAAGAGTTTCCCCCTAAGAAATTTCTTATATTAGTGAAATCATAGGACTGGTCATTATCTTTATATATTTAAAAGAACTCTAAGACCATTTCCATCTATTATCTCATTTTATTTCCAAAACTATATAACTTTGTGTGGCAGATAGAGTAGATATTGTTTTACACAGAGATAATAATAAGATTGGAGGTCTTAATTTTAATCAATATTTATTTATTTTTATTTCATTTCATCCCCAGTATATCCTGACTGAGAATACTTAGTTAAGTAACCTTTAATTGACTGGGTTCTGGACTTATTCCAGTTCACTGATCTAGTTGAAAAATCTTCTCTAGATTATTAAAACTCTGAAATTTAAAGACACTTTACACAGGTTTCAATGTATAATCTTTACCATGTAGTTTAATTTCTGTTTGAAAAAAAATGCATTTTGGCCTGAACAGAGGAGATATTGCACTGATATAATAGTGGAATTAGAAGGGACAATAAATCAGAAGGCATTCTTGGCTCTTTTCTTAAAAAAATAGGATTGATTGTAAAACTTGAAGCAGGAATTTTCTTTGGTGATTCACCATTGCTGGTATGAAATACTATTCTCTATGGTCCCTCTACTTTTCACTCTCCTTTCTATTACAATACTATGTTTTGACATATTATTCTGTCCTATCTAGGTAACCTATAGTGCAAATTAATTCATAATCTAACCTTTTTTGAAGGGAAGAGTAAATAGTAGTTGGAAGAAAAAAAGTAACACTAAAGGAGCTCCAGAGAGAAAGAAGGAAAGAGCCAAGTGTTGCTCTTTTTAATAGATAAAAGAAATAGACATTTCTTCACTGGTGAAGTTGGGACAGTTATGCTTCCTCCAGATCTTTGAATTACAGGGGAGTTCTAGAATGCCTTGGCTGGCTAGGCACCATTTTTTATCTCTGCCCTCACACAGTGAGTTCACTATATGCCACTTCAGCATCACAATTTTAAGAATTTGTTAAATATAGGAGGAAAAATAAGCTACAAAGAAAAGCATCAATTTTCCCCCTTTGTTAATTTTTCAACTCATATGTCTCTTCAATACCAATAATTTGAATTCCCTGATATATTTTGGGCATATTTCCTATACTAGATATGTAACTATAAATATAACACATCAATATAATCCATTTAATTGTGTCATCTAATTGATTCAAGATCTAAGAGATGGAAGCATACTTTTCAATGATCCAGAATAACCTCAACCATGCCTATCAATCTATATACCTTTTGTCAAGTTCTTTACCAATGGTTCCTTATTTAGTCCTTACAACATGATGACAGTCTTCACTATATTCTCTTGAAACTCCAAAGAAGGGGCGGCTAGGTGATGCAGTGGATAAAGTACTGGCCCTGGAGTCAGGAGTACCTGGGTTCAAATCCATTCTCAGACACTTAATAATTACCTAGCTGTGTGACCTTGGGCAAGCCACTTAACCCCATTTGCCTTGCAAAAAAAACCGAAAGAAAACAAAGAAACCCCAAAGAAACCAATGTAATATTTGTCCTCAGTTTTTATCTTGTTCACACTTCTATCAAACCATAAAAATACATTAAAAATCCTCATTACAACATCCTTTCATAAGTCTCTGCAATGAATGTGTTGGAGTCTTCTTATTCCCACCATAAGTTTCTTTCTTGAATTTTGGATGATTTAAATTAATTTTTGGGAGTGCTTAATATGATAAGCCCATTTTTATTCAAGAAAAGGGATAATGAGATATAGAATAAGAGATCTTAAAAATGGTTTAGAAGTAGTAGGTCTATCATTTTTGATATAGGAAACAAAAGATAGTGGTTGGTTAGGGAATTTTTTTTGTAGTTATCATGTATTTATTTCCTTCTTCCCTCCTTCCACCAAATGAAAAAGAAAAAAAGAAGATAATTAAACACTTTTAACTAATAAACTTAAACAACAAAAATAAATTCTTATATTGACCATGGTAAAAAATGCTTATTTTTCTGTATATGTTAGTCCATGAATTGTATTTTTGAAGGTGGGTGGCAGTTTTCATCATTGGTTCTCTTAAACAGTGATTGAGCTTTGCATTGTGTATAGAACTTGATTTTAAAAAATCAACATTTTTTCCAATATTAATGTCATAATACAAATCAATCACACCATTAAATGGTATATGGTCTTCATTTACATCATTAATGGAAATGGTAATCAGGAAAGCAAAAGAGCTACAATTATTCTTGAATATATAGTCCCTTCTTTCTCTTTCTTTGATTGTCTTGTAAGTTATAAGCTAAATAATGTTATTACTGGGTAAAGTGGAAAGCACATATAAGTAATTTTGAAACAGTAAATTCACAACTCAACCAAGAATGTATTAATGTATCTCTAGCCTAATGTTTTCTTCTAGTTTCTCCAACATTTATCTTTTTCCTTTCAACTTTATCCTGATGGACTTGAGGTACAACCTCAGAATTTCATTTATTTCTAAGTTTTCATTATTAGGGTTTAAAGTATTTTTCATAAGACTTTAGATAGCTTGTCTGTCTCCTTTAGAGATTTGCCTATTTGGTCCTTTGACCAATGATCATCCTTTGACTGTCCCTTCAAGCCTGCCTGAATGTTCAACTTTCACTGTGCTCAGACACTCTCATTATGTAAATAATGCTGTGGTAAATGTCAATAAGACTCTCAAGTTGATCATCTTTTTCTTTTCAGTGGAAAATCTGGTAAATTCCTTAAAGCTTGAGGTTTCTATGTGACTGATTACATCTTTAATCCAGCCTGTACTGGATGTGTTAAATTCACATAATCTGGAAGCTTTAGTGGAGTTAGCCTCCTTTAATTGTGTGCCTTTGGCTTTAAAACTGGTAAAACTGATTTCAACTGCCCTTTATTTTTTTGGCTGTGATCTTTTTGACCCAATTTATCTGCTGCCTTGATAGGGTACAGATCTTAGTTAATCCAAAGACTTTATACTGACTCAATAAAGTTAAACAGTTTACTATATGGGAGTATAGTAGGCAGAGCTCCTAAATCATCATTACTAAGACAGAAGGAGTCGACAAAGACAGAATGTTTTCATGTTAGAAAAGGGATGAATGAATTATGTAGGAATATTCTAGAAAAATGAAAGGGAGGAAGAAAGATGCATTGGAAAAAGGGGAAAGATGGAAGAAGAATGGGGGGAAATTATCTCATATAAAAGAGATACATGAGGAAAAACTTTTATAGTGGGGGAAAGTGTATGGGGTGTCAGGTAAATTTATCTACAGTCATATATAATGCTCTAAACAACTTTTGATTAGAGAAATACAAATTTGAATCACTCTGGGGTCCCATCTAATATCTTTATTTTTTGTTGCTTTTAACATTTATTCATTTATTTTCAATCATATATATACATATATATTTCCAAGTTACAAAATTTTCCCCAAACTCCCATCCCAACCCCCTCCCCTTAGCAGGGAACAGTCAGGTTAGCATTTTACATATATATTTTGTTAACATGTTTAAAATTAGTAGTAATTTTTGGCATGAGGAATTAGGATTAAGGGAAAGGGATACATAAGAGATAATTTTTATAAAGTCTTCATCAGATTCAGAATGGTTGTATCTTTTTATTTGTGTATGTTTTGTTTTGTTTCAGTTTTATTCCTCTGGATGGGGAAAATATAGTCCATAGCCAGTCTAATACTGTTCTACTAGCTCTCTGGAATGCATAGAAGATTTGCTTCCATCAAGATTGTTCA
The DNA here is from genome assembly GCF_037893015.1 of Macrotis lagotis. NCBI lineage: Eukaryota > Metazoa > Chordata > Mammalia > Peramelemorphia > Peramelidae > Macrotis > Macrotis lagotis. Next base: position 90,360,159 of record NC_133659.1, read on the forward strand.
TCTCACAATGCTGTTGTTAATGTGTACATTGATCTCTTGGTTCTCCTCCCTTTGCTCAGCATCAGATCTCATAAGTCATTCCATGCTTCTCCAGAGTACCACCATTTATAGTTTCTTATAGAACAATAGTATTCCATAGTATTCATGTACCATAGCTTGTTTAGCCATTCCCCAATTGATGGGGATTCCCATCTAATATCTATCAGGTTTTCTAACATGAAAGAAAAGGGAAATGACAAAGATTGGAGTACATAGGAAAAACAGAGGCACTCATGCATTGTTGGTGGAGCAGTTAAATTGTCTCACAATTCTAGAAAATAGTTTGAAATTATCCCCCAAATGACATGAAGCTGAGACAACTTTTTTCCCATTACTAGGTCTATATTCCCAAAGAACTAAAAGACATAAAAGGATCCAAATGTTAAAACATATTTAAAGTAACTCTTTTTATGGTTGCAAAAATTTGCAAATTGTTGTCCATCAATTAAGTTTACTAAACAAATTATATTATATGATTGCCATGAAATGCTATTATCCTATAAAAATTATGAAGGGGACAATTTCAGACCGATTTGGGAAGACCTATATGAAGTAACTAGAGTAAAGTTAGTGGAACCAAGATATCATTATACGCAATAATATCAATCTTAGACCTAGCTACCCTGATCAGTACAGAAGGATTCATGATTAAAAAGTCTGTATACTTAAGAGAACTGATGAACTCTGAGCTCAAATTGATTGTAACATACATATTGTACATATACACACACATATATAGATGCAATATTCATATATGAAAATATTTTGCTCTATTTTTCTTATTCTTTTTATCAACATCACTTTTATGGAAATATGTTTTGTATGATTTTATGTATATAATTGTTGTCATATTGCTTATCTTCTTGTGGATGGGAAAAGGTCTGAAGAGAGAATGAGAAATTATACCTCAAGATATTTTTTAAATGTTAAAAATAAACACGTAAGGGCAGCTAGGTGGCGTAGTGGATAAAGCACCGGCCCTGGAGTCAGGAGTACCTGGGCTCAAATCTGGTCTCAGACACTTAATAATTACCTAGCTGTGTGGCTTTGAGCAAGCCACTTAACCTTGTTTGCCTTGCAAAAAAAAAAAAATAAATAAACATGTAAATTGTTGTCTCACAACTAGATAGATAGATATATTTATGGATGATATTTAGATAAGGTGTAAATGAATATCAAATAGAGCATTTAGCTTTTGATCCCAGGAGCAATAGGGAGTAATGATTTTGTTTTAAATGAAAAAGACTATACTTGAAGCCTGGTAAAAATTACCATTTACTAACTATGTCAATCTGCTAAAACCACTTATGTCATTGAGAAATCATTTCTTCAACTGTCAATTGGGTATAATAATATCTTAATATGTACCTTAGAGGATTTTGTGACTGTCAAATAAAATATTTGTAAAATACTCTGCTACATGTAAAACACTATGAAGTTATTATTATGACATTTTAAAAATTAGTTAAAACATTGTCAATTGTTATAGAAATTTACAATAGAGAAATAACAAAAAGATGAAATATGAATGTGAAATAGATTTAAAATAGTTATCAACTGAAATGAGAACTCACAATTATCTTCTCCGTTAGATTAGATTATTTTATTATTCATTTATTTACACATTAATAAAATAATCTTGTTGCAAAAATAAACATAATTCCCCCTTCCCTTCACAAAGACAGAGAGACCCCATGAAAAATAAAGAGATGATATAAATAAAAAAAATTATTCAGTCTATGGTCAGTCTCTGGGATGAATCACATACTTTATCATAAGACCATCAGAGAAGTTGTTCCAGTATATTTTTCTCACAGTAGCTATTGCTAACTATATTTCCCTCGATCTATTTTTCCCCACTCCCATTTATACTATTCTCTCTCTCTCACCTTTCCCTTTGTCCCTCCACAAACGTGTCTTGTGGGGCAGCCAAGTGACCTGGTGGACAAAGCACCAGACCTGGAGCCAGGTGGACCTGACCCCAAAGCTGGCCTCAGACACGCAATAGTCACTCAGTCTGCTGACCCCAGGGAAGCCACCCAACCCCACTGCCACAAAAAAATAAAGAGTATTTTTATCTGACTACCCTTTCTCCAGATCTTCCCTCACCTCTGTCATCCTACACCTCTCCCCCTTCCTTGCCCCTTCTCCTTTCTTTCATCACCTTCCTCTCCTTTCCCCTTTAGAATTAGATAAATTTATATGCCCTATTAAGTGCGTATTTCTATGCCCTATTAAGTTGTTTCCTCTCTGAGCCATTTCTGCTGAGAATGAATACTCCCTCATTCCCCCTCACCTTCCCCCACCTCTACACCATTGCAAAAGCTTTTTTCCTTGACCTTTTTATGAGAAATTTCTTAGCCCATTCTACCTCTCCTTTCCCTATCCTCCAGGACATTCTTTTTTTTGACTATTAACTCCATCTTTATTATATTATATCTTCATATTCAACTCTCTCCAGTGCCTTATCTATATATTCGACTTCTAACTGCTAAAATGAATGAGAAGGTTCATATCAGTATCATCTTCCCATGCAAGAATACAAGCTGTCCAACATCATTAAATCCCCCATAATTTGCCCTTCCTGTCCACCTTCTCTGTTCACCTGAGTCCTGTACTTGGAGATCAGACTTTCAATTCAACCCTGGTTGAATGTTCATCTTTTCACATGAAAGAAGAAGTTTATTTTTCTTGGGTAGTCAATTTTCCACTGTAATTCAAACTCTTTTGCCTTCAGGAATATTATATTACCATAATGTAGATGCTGCCAAATCATGTGTAATCCTGACTGTGGTGCCATGATAGTGGAATTGCTTCTTTCTGGCTACTTGTAATATTTTCTCTTTGACCTGGGAGTTCTGGAGTTTGGCTGTTGTATTGCTGGGAGGCTATTTTTAATTTTTGGAATCTCAGGAGGCTGAGATCAGTATATTTCCTCAATTTCTATTTTTTTCCTTCCACTTCTAGGATATCAGGGCAATTTTTTCCTGGAGAAATTCTTTAAAAATGAAGTCAAAGTTCTTTTCCTTGTCATGACTTTCAGGAGGTCCAACAATTTTTTTAAATTATCTCTCCTGGATCTATGTTCCAGGTAAGTTGTTTTTTCCAAGTTTTTTTTTTTACATTTTCTGCTAGTTTTTCATTCTGATGGTTTTGTTTTATTGTTTTTACCATATTGTTTTCTTTTATATATTTTTGTCTCTCCTTTACTAAGCTTGCTGTCTTGATTTTCATGATTTTACTATATTGCTCTCATTTCTCTTCCAATTTTTCCTCAACCTGCCTTACTTGATTTTCAAAATCATTTTAGCTCTATTATAGCCTGAGACCAATTCCTATTTTTCTTGGAGGCTTTGGAAACTGAAGTTTTGAATGTTATCTTCTGAGTGTTTGTTTTGATTCTCCATGGGACCAAAGTAATTGTCTGTAGTAAGATTCTTTTTTTTTTTCCTGTTTACTCATTTCCCCACAGCCTTTGACCTCATTTTAACATGTTTCCAAAGTTTTGGAGTATTTTTGGGACACTCTACCCCTCAAAGATGTTAATTCCTTCAAGGTCTTATGAGAAGCTCTGACTGCTTTCCTGGTCTGTGGATAACCACAAGCACTCCTCTCTGCTCTGGAGCTGTGAGAAGGGTCCCTGCTCTGCTTGTTCCAGGGGGATGGTTGGTTCTCCTTGTAGAGTATTTTGGGCTGCTAAGTGGACCAGTGAATAGGGAACTGACCTTGGAGTCAGGAAGAGAGAAGTTCAAATTTGGCCTCAGAAAAGTACTATTAACTAGCTGTGTGACCTCTTGGGCAAGTCACTTGCTCCTAATTGTCTCCCATTCAGGATCATCTCTAGCCACTGGACCCAGATGGCGCTGGAGGAGAAAGTGAGGCTAGTGTTTTAGCATAGCCCCCCATACCTCACTCAAAACCAATTCATGTGCTTGTCATGGCATCACCTCTTTGATGTCATGGTCTTCTTTGAAAATGAAAGACAAGGGGCGGCTAGGCGGCGTAGTGGATAAAGCACCGGCCTTGGAGTCAGTCGTACCTGGGCTCAAATCTGGTCTCAGACACTTAATAATTACCTAGCTGTGTGGTCTTGGGCAAGCCACTTAACCCCATTTGCCTTGCAAAAACCTAAAAAAAAAAAAAAAGAAAAAAAATGAAAGACAAGCATTATTAGGTGGCCCTAGACTGTAACCAGGTTCTAAATATGGACAAACATCAGAGTCATGCACCAGAGAGAGCACTGAGACCTCTACAATCTCCCCCCCACCCCCATCCTCTTACCATCTGTGGTCTGATTGCTCTGGAAACAGCTGATGGGCAACTCCACAGACCTGCTTCCATTTCCTGGGGCTGGGTCTGCACTGGGCTCCAAGCTCACTCTGGCAACATTTTCTTGCTTATCTCCCAAGTTATTCTTTATGATACCTGGGTTGGGAAGTCTGGAAATCACTCCAGCTGCCTCAAACTCTGGCACCCCCTGGGACCCAGGTGCCACATGGGCTATTCCTGGAAGGCTGGAGCTGCTTTGCTCCAGTGAAAGTGGGGCCCCCTCTGCACTGCAGTGTTTTCCAATGCTGATCCCAGTCGAATAGACGTTTCCCATGGATCTACTAAGTTGTCTTGGGTTGGAGAACTGTATTAAGTAAATTAAGAGTTTCTGGGAATTCCTATATTCACACCACCATCTTGGCTCTGCCTCTGAATATGTTATTTTTGAGGACAACTATGGCTAAAATAAAAACTTCAATTCCAATAACAAATGAGTTTGTGTTTAAGATAAAAGGATATGATATATTATAATTACATAATTAAGAATCATTTAAAAGTATTTGATAGATGTCTATACCTTCAATTTATTCATTTGACCAGGAATAATTTTTTTACTTTATATTGTCTCACCTTTAGTTAATGTTGAGCAATCTTTGCTATTCATTTAGGAACTATCAAAATAGAGTGCTTAGTCTTCTGTATGAAGTTCACTTGAATTTAAAAGGACAGGTATCAACATACTTTTCTTATTAATATTTCATTTACTTAATACCCAATTATGTATCCTTATACCAAATCCTATTTAAATTACTAAAGAAAAGAGACCAAAATAAAAAAAGTGAAAGCTGTAACAATTATAGCAAAATCACCTTAAACATATTTAGTTAATTTTTAAAAATTTATTTAAGGCAATGGGGTTTGAGTGACTTGCCCCAAGATCACACAGCTAGGCAATTATTAAGTGTCAGAGGGCAGATTTGAACTCAGATCCTCCTGACTCCAGGGCCGGTGCTCTATCAACTGTGCCACCTAGCTGCCCCCAACCTTAAACATATTGAGTGATATTTTAATTAGATATTCATTTTGCATTTTCATTTAAATTATTAAATTCAACAAAACATGAAAATTCTTTGAAAATAAATTTATGTTAAAAGATAATACATTAAATTGTTTTTATAGTGTTGGAATCTGAAGATTTTTGTTTTTAACATCTCATGGTCATAGAAAATATTAAAGATATAAAAAGAACTTATGTAAGGGATTTTACTTATGCCTCTATTTAATGAATACTTCATTTTTTATGATTTTCAATAGATGTGATATAAAATAATCTTGTTACATCTTATTCATTATTATTTCTCTATCCTCTGAAATTATTCAGATTATAGAATGAAAGGCATAATCAGAGTTTAGGTCATCTAAATCACTGGTATCAAACTGAAACAGCATTGAAAGGCAACAATCATAATTTCTGACCATAGTAATAATATATGTATGTGTACTTTTCATATATGTGAATAGTTATATATGTCTATTAAGTTCTACATATTTTTCAATGTGATTATTGAGTTAGAGTTAAGAGAAATTTTTTATGTATTTTTAATAGCAGTAGTATTAAATTCCATTATTATATAGATGAGGATTTGGGATGTCAGTAAACTTATACAGTCAATGGTTCCAGAGATATATACAAAACACACACATTCACACTATATATATATATATATATATATATATATACATATATATATATATATACTGATGACAGACAGATAAATAGATAGATAGATAGATATTGATACATGTATTTATGTGTATGTATGTGTATTTATACATCTATCACATGTGGCATATACATAAATCACAAATATATATAGTTAGACAAAGGTGTAAACAATGTCTAAACATTTTGTTGTATGTAATTGCAATGTAATATTATAATGTTATAGAAAATTATATGGAGGATGGTTTCAGAACAACCTGGAAAGACTTATATGAATTAATGTAGAGTGAAATGAGCACAACCAATAGATCATTGTACATAGCAACAGCAACATGGTAATAACAATCAGTTTGAAACCTCTAACTTCCAAAAGACTCATCTATGAAGTGATAGAGTTCAATAAGATTGCTTTGAAAAATACTTCCCGAATTTCCACTTAACTATGATCACCTGGAGAAATAAACACACACATACCCACAGATGCACACACACATATTTTAGTATGTATCTCTCCCTCAAATGTGTTTATGTGTGTGTTTTACTTGTGTATTATGCAGAGCAAATCCAAAATAATGCTATAGGTTAGGGCCGTGTGAAAGTAGGAATGCAATAGTAACTGAGGAGACAATGAATTATATCCTGAAGGAGATAGAACCCTAAAAAACGTCATAAACTCTACTAATGTGAGGAGAGAAAGATCTTTTAAAGAAGGGATTACAGGAGTTGGGAACCTTTTTTTTTTTTTAAGGTTTTTTTGCAAGGCAGATGGGGTTAAGTGGCTTGCCCAAGGCCACACAGCTAGGTAATTATTAAGTGTCTGAGACCGGATTTGAACCCAGGTATTCCTGACTCCAGAGCTGGTGTTTTATGCACTGCGCCACCTAGCTGCCTCGGGAACCTTTTTTTTCTATTGAAGGATATTTGGATATTCATAAGATCATTCTTAGGCTATATTTGATCAATAATTCACCCCCCCCGAATTTCCAGATTTATTGAATTTCGAGTCCCTCCTACAATTGCCTTGGCAATACCAGATTAAAGACCAGAAAGTCCAAAGGTTCCTGCCCCTGCATTCAAATTTACTATGACCAAAGATAAAATGTTGTTTATAGAAAACAGAAAATAGGTCAATTTGGCTAGAAAGTAAATGGTAGAAGAGGAGTTAATATAATTTCAGTCTGTAAAGATAAGCAGAAACCAGATTTTTAAGGTATTTAAATTTTGAGGAATGAAATTTTTAAAAGGAAGAAAAAATAAAAAAATCAATAAAACATTAAACAAAATCAGTGTATTCTAAACCAATGTGGCATGCTTCTGTCTCTTATAAGAAAGAGGCACACTCATAGCTTTAATATATTCTTCATAATAGTATAAAATTCAATTCTGATTTTTCTTGTAGATGTATTATTTTCATATTTTTAATAATTGTATGTATATGTGTATACTGATGACCTTCTTGAGTTTGACCTTAAATATGATTAAATTAAATATGTGTTAACCTCCAGAGCTGTCCTAACAAGGGACAACTGTCTTAAGAAATAACAAACAGATTTAGATTAATATATATATGCCTTTATTAAAATTTCTCTAAACTCCCTCATTACACAGGCATGTAAGGAAATCAGACTAGAAAACTAGATTCCAAAATGAAGTTTTTGAGAGGGATTGTTAAAACTTCTAATTCAGGTAAATGGATGTAGAAAGCTACTTTATGGCTTTATCCATGGAGGGGGTGACTCAACACAAGGTGGGTGTGGAGGAATTGATAGCAGATGTTCCATTAAAAGGAATTTAGGTTTATTGGTTATGCTAAAGACCTGTTGGGCACTACCCAAGGAACATCAATACAATGGGAATTAGAAATCAACAATACATATATACACGCATACATACATGTCTACATATGCATGTATTTATATATGACATGGCAAGGAAGTGTTACACCTCTTTAACATACAGAGAGCACTATAAAAAGAACAGAAGATTACAAGAAATACCATTTCACAAAATAAAAATTTTAAGGCTATGGTGACTTTGGAGTGGAATCAGTTACATTAGAAAATCCCAAGAGTGTGTGTAGCAGCAACTGGAAAGAACACATTGGAATTCAAATCCAATCTCAGATACTTCATATATGTATGATCTTTGGCAAGTTATTTAATACTGTTTGCCTCACTTTCCTCACCTGTAAAATGAAGTGGAGAAGGAAACGGCAAACTGTTCTAGTATTTTTACTAAGAAAATGTCAAATGGACTAACCAAGATTAGGACACATTTGAAATGAATGAACTACAAAAGAACACATTCTGACTAATGATAAAAGGAGAAAAATCATACATGACCTCTATCATTTTAGTACTCTGAGTGCTAAATAAGAAAATGATACTGGCAATCACTGGATAAAGGCAGCACATCCTGAAAGCAAAGCAAATGAAAAGTTTTCATGAATAGATTCTTTTTTTCCCCCTCTCTGGATAATTTTATTTTTTCCAAAAATCTATTTTTTTTAACATTCATCCATATGTATAAGTATATTTTTAACTTACAAAATTTCCTTCTACCCTCCCTTTCCAAACCCTCCCCTTAGCAGCAGTCAGGTTACACTGTATATACATATTTTTGATAAACATGTTTACAGATTAGTCATTTTCAGTATGAGGAATCAGGATTAAGGGAAAGAGATACATAAGAGATAATTTTTATAAAGTGTTCTTCAGATTCCGAAGAGTTGTGGGGTATTTTTTTGCTTTTGTTTTTGTTGTTTTTTATTTTGTTTTTCTTCCTCTGGATGGAGATAACATTTTCTGTAGTCAGTCTAATAGGGTTGTCCTAGCTCTTTGAACTGCTAAAAGGAGCTGCTGCCATCAATGTTGATCATCTCCCATTGTTGTTGTTAATGTGTACTTTGTTCCTTGACTCTGCTCCCTTTGCTCAGCATCAGATCCCGTAATTCCTTCCATGCTTCTCTACAATTCAACCATTTATGGTTTCTTATAGAACAATAATATTCCATAGTATTCATGTACCAAAACTTGTTTAGCCATTCCCCAGTTGATGGGTATCATGACAGATTCTTAAAAATTTTCTTAAGGGAAGAATATTCCAGAAAGAGAAGACATCATAAATGTGAAGCAAGTCAAAGACAGGAAAATGAGAAGGCCTCAACTACTTCCTGTACATATGTTCAGTAGATTTAAGATTACATGTCATTGAAAGGGAGTAGGATATGCTTAATGTGGAAAATGATTGAATAGATCTTAAAATGAGATCTGTTTTGGGTCTTCATATCTTTTAAATAAAAGGTACTATCAAAATCAGAATTAAGACTTCTTCAATCTTAAACTGATATTCCTAGTTATATATTCTTCATTTTTTTCTTTTTTTCTGTATTTCTTGGTGGGCAAATTTGAAGTTTTTGAAAACTAGTGATAAAATAATAAGAAAAATATGATAAAAACAAAAAGATCATGCTTATACTGAGGACTGCCTATATCAGATAATGATATGTAGCATTCATAGAGTGCTATAGTGTTTACAAAACACTTTAAAAATTCTGTTTCATTTTATCTTACAAATATTCTCAGAGATATGTTATTGTTGTTTAATTGTTTAAGTTGTGTTAACTTTATTACCCCATTTGAGGTTTTCCTCAACAAAGTTATTGAAATGGCTTGCCATTTCCTTCTCTAGCTCATTTTGAGGATGAGAAACTGAGGCAGAAAATTCTGCTCAGGTTCAGTAAGTATGTGAAGTCATATTTGAAATCAGGAAAATGAACTTTCCTGAATTCAGGACTGGCATTCTATCCACTGTGCAATCTAGATATGCTATTATTATCTCAATTTTTTGATGAGGAAATGGAGGCAGCAGACATTATGTGACTTTCCAAGGTTCATACACCTAGCAATTATCTGAGACCACATTTGAACTTGTCTTTGTGATTTTAGGTCCAGTGTTCTATTCATTTTAGCACCTAAAATTTTTGGTTTAGATCACTACAAAGACAAAGTCATATAGTTTAATTTGCTGTTCCAAACATTTCTCCCACAAAAGAAAAAGAAAATAACCTTGCATGATAAACCTTCAAGCAATTTCCTAAATGTCAAAGTCTTTGATCTTGACTTTCTGTACAAGATTAGTCAGAAAAGGTCAGCATTGTGTTGCTTTTGGCCAAAGGCTGTTTGGTGACTTAAAATTGAAGATTCAAGCCTTGTGATTTTAAAAATAAATCGTATAGATCAAAATGAAGCTATGAGTTTCTTGAGGGTAAGAATAAGTACCATTTTAGAATTATATGAATAAAATGAAATCATCTGACTAGTATATCATATCTAACTATAGTTTCAGTTATTATTGTCACATTCAATTAAAAAATACTAATATTTGACTGTGTCCATATCATAGTCATTAACTTAATTTAGCCCTAATATGGTTCTAGAATGAATCCTGGTTTAAAATTCCCACCCTGCCTCCAAAACTTCAATTAATGTTTTGAGGTTCATTAAAGAAATAAATAGGTAAAAACACAAATGTAAGGGATGGCTAGGTGGCGCAGTGGATAAAGCACCGGCCTTGGAGTCAGGAGTACCTGGGTTCAAATCTGGTCTCAGATACTTAACAATTACCTAGCTGTGTGGCCTTGGGCAAGCCATTTAACCCCATTTGCCTTGCAAAAACTTAAAAAAAACACAAAAAACACAAAATATAGTAGCTGCATCAACAATAATAGTACTAAAAATAGTTAGAAGTAGAAGTAGAAGTAGTATTTCATTTTGTCTGTATACTGATAGAACATCAGAGTTGGAGGAGATTTTAGAGATAATTCTTACCCACTGATTTTCTAAATAAGAAAATTGAGATGAAGTGAAGAGAAATCACACAGTTGCTAATGATCTAGAATCTAGGTGTCCTAACTTCTGCTTGTTTTCTCTTTCTGCTCTAATTTTTGGGCAGTTGGTGATACAGTGGCTAGAACACATGGGTTGGAGTCAAAAAGACTCACCTTTATGAATTCAAATTTAGTCTCACATATATGTGTGATTCTAAGTAATTCACTTCACTCTGTTTGCCTCAGTTCCTCACCTGAGAAATGAGTTGAAGAAATAGGAAACCATTCTAGTAACTCAAGAAAACTCCCAAAGGAGCCCTGAAAAGTTATATAGAACTGAAAAGGATTAAAACAACAGCAAAACCTTTGCTTTGTTTTCAATGATGGAATCTTATTCTTTTACCCTAATTCCTTTTTTTCCCTCTTCTAATTCTGTCCTCTAGTATTAGCATCATTTTAGCTTCATTTCTCTAAAAGTCTAGAAACAGTGTCTTCAACCCTTTTCTAGAGGTCAAATTCCTGCTAATTTCTGCTCAGATTCTCCTGCTTTTAGCTTATCTGCCTATTTGGAATTCAACATATTGCCCTACTTCATACATATTATTATGTGGATAGTAAGTAGCAGAGCTGAGATTAAAAAAAAGCCAGATTCTCTAACTCCAAATATAAAACAAGTCTTTCAACAAAGCTGCAGAATCTCTATATGTTAAATGAGGATAATAATAGTTTTGTTACTTAACTTCTCAGGGTTTTTGTGAAGAAAGAACATTTTATAACTAAAAAGGATATGTGTATGGGAAAATAATATAGTATTAATATCATCTTGTTAATTAATTTATTCTAGGTAGGTGAGGAAAAAATAGTTTTGATTCCTTGCTATTATTCCCTTATATTTACTAATCTTTGGACCATCATCATATTAATATAAAATGTAATTGTTTGATTTGATTGAAAAAAAGAAGTAAGACATGTTTATTCTCTATTACATCTAAAAGCATCTCAAGTATGTATCCAGTAACAAACAGAACAGATGATATGGACTTAATACAATTTTGAGCATATTTTAATTTCTTTTAAAGTATTCTTAAATTTGGAAGTTTTTCACATATGATAAGAGTATTTAACATTTACTTTTTAAAAATGCTATTCTTGAGTCATTGTGGATCATCGTCTAGTCTGTGAATTCTGGTTCTGAGTATTTATTGATTAAACCCCACAGTAATATTTTAAGTATCACTCTTAGATGTCATCTGTCATCTCAGTCTGTGCTCATTATCACAGATGAATGAAATCCATTTGATGATTAAAATTTAGAAATTTTCAATGGTATGCTGCATATATTCTACCATTACCCTGGATAATTTATCTTCATCAGAACCTTCTCTGCTTTCAGAAGGAACCACATGATTCAGAGAGTTGTTCCAAACTTTTTATTAATGTACTGTTATTTGAGTTCATGTAGAAGTGGACTTCTTGGAGGTTACCCAAGAAGCTTATCTATCTATCTATCTATCTATCTATCTATCTATCATCTATCTATCCATTTATTTATTCATTTATTTATTTAGATATTTATTTATTATGTATTTATCATTATTTATTTGTTATTTTTGTTCTGTTTTTACCTGGTTTGAGTACATGCTCTTTGATGAAACTAATGGCATGAAGCTCTTTTCCGGATTTACTATTGCTCAGGGAAATGATGTATGCTTTTGTCAGAAATAATTCTGTATTTTAGAAGTCTGTTTATTTTTTACTCTGAGAATATATGTCAATTCTATTTATCTTTTTTTTGGAGGAAGTAAGAATTCATGTTTCTAAATAAATTAGAGGATTTAGTTGAGGGTCAACGCACTTTATGAAAGTAGGAGATTTAAATTGTAAGTAAAGAAGACAGGTCACTCTTTTCAAACTCTGGGTGGCTTCCATTACCAGCTTTGAAGATCACAAGTTTGATTAGCTGTTAGAATTCTTAAAAGACATTCCACCTTCTATATTTATTGTCAATTAACATATGAAATTGAGATTTGAAAAGCAGAGAACTTAGTTGCTCATTGGGGAATATTTAAACGATTTGTGGCTCATGAATGGAATGGAATATTAGTGATGTAAGAAGCTATAAATATCAGGAATACAGAAAAGTTTGGAAAGACTTATTTGAATTGATGCATAGTCAATTGAACAGGACAAAGTAAAGAACTGAAGGACTATCACAATATAAATGGAATGATAAGCATTCAGAAAACAGTTAAAATCACAAAAACCCCCCCACAAAGTATGGCTATGAGATACTCCTCTAAGTCCTTTGCAAATTCAAAGATCTAGGGTTTAGAAATATTATAGATTTTCAGATTTTTTTTGGAAGCATTGATTGATATTACTCATTTTTCCTCTTCTACTTTCTCCTTTTTTGTTTAAAAATTCTGTATTTAACTGGGATGTCTCTATTGGAGAGGGAAGGGAGTAAATAAGGGAGTGAAATTGGATGATATTAAAAAGAGAAAAAAAATTAAAAAAAACAAAACCAAATAAAATCAGGCAATATTAGTTTCTCAATCCTTGTAAATGATCATTTCTGAGGGAAACAATCACCATTTTCCTTTTTTATTAGGTCTCTTCTAGATTTTGGTGAAGGGTAAAGTGCATGGATTTTTTTCCCCTCCTTGGCATTTTCTCTCCTTGGCCAGCAATAATGAGTTTAAGCCAGCTTTGATCTTTATCAAACACTGGACAACTAAATTCAATTTTTTTTCAGTTTTTGAGTGGTACCTAATCTGCGTCACTAATCAACTAATCCATCATTTCACTTTGGCTAAAGTGTTTTGAGAATTGCTGATTTTGAAGATCTGACATAGTATACCCTATTCCAAACCATCTTATTGTGATATTTTAAATGTAAAATTGTTGACTATTTGAGTTTTCTGGAAAAATTTTAAATTTTGGGGAATGGGGTTTGCTTCTAAGAAATCTACTGAAAATTTTATTTTAAGATAATGAATAAATAAATAAATTTAATAGTAATTCATGCATAATTAATATTTTAAATTTTTTTTATTTTGACTATATTTTAGTGTTTGAATAAATGTAGCTTGTGTACATATCCTAGCAAGTTGACTATCAATCATTTTATATATATTGTTTAAAGAACATTTCCTTTTCTATGTTTTTGGACTGATTTGGTTCATAATAAGGAAAAAGGTTGGTTTTTAAAATAAAGACTAATTTTCTATTATATATAACTATCCATATATCTGTATGTATGTATCTATACACATACATATACATATATATGTATTAATATGTGTATATATATGAATGACATTGTAAGGAAGTATAACTTCTATGTAACATAGGTTTTTTCAGAGTACACTATAGAAAGGAGAAACTTCAAGAAGTATGATATCACCCTAGAAAATCACTAATAATTAATTGAAGCACTATCAACAAAATTCAGCCCAAAGACATAAAAAGAGAAATTTCCTTCATAATAATCCCTGAAAACATATAAAGTAATTGGTAGTCCACTTACTAAGATTACCAGTATCTATTCCTACTTGCTATTTCATTGGAGTTGAAAGGAAAGACCAAATATTCAGGTTGGGCCAGTTTTTTCCCATTTGGGGTAAAAACTGCATGCAATGAAATTTGAATTGCCCTTTTTGGGAAGAACTGATTTAGAGTAATTGTCTTGAGGGAAAAGAGTTGGAAAGTGAGCAATAGTGAAATCTAAAAGGGGAAAAATTGAAATTACCAATAGCTTTAGGAGGGATCACAGGTAAAGACCTTTAGCAGATTTCTGCTCAGATAAACTTTTGGAATTTCATAGCCAGTCATTATACTACACTTTTATATAATTTTTCAAGATGTCCAAATTTGAAGGATGAAAATTAGTAATTCATTCAATTTAAACCATTCTTACTTTATGGAGTGTCTAAATCAGATTCCATATAAGAAACATGAAATATTTTCTACCTTTCTAAAGTAAAAACAAAACCAAGGAATGATTTTTTTCAAACATCTTTTCTAATGGTTGCCAATAAACTGTGAAAAAGTATCAAGGTAGGAAATGGGATGTTAATAATGAGGAATGTCAATAATAATGAACATTCCAAAGATGTGCTAATAAATATTTATTTCTTATGTTAAACAAATATTAAACTCATATTTAGTTATATCATTTATTTGGAAAGTGTTTCATTATATTCAATATGTGTTCACTTAATCTATTTTATGTTATAGCTATTATCTTATTTTATTATGAGGAAACTATGGTGCATAAAGACTAAAAAATTTAGACAAGATCACCATTTTGCTTAGTGACAGAGTTGAGACCAAAAGTAATTGTCTGAAAAAATATCAATCCTTCATAAAGTAAGTTTAGTATTAATTTAAAATACAGTGTCAAAAGCATAAGTAAACAATATCAGGCACAACCTGGTATTTCCTCTCCTAGAGACATTCCATGATATTTTTTCTATTTCTTTTCTCTCTCTTATTTCTCATCTTTCTGGTATCAGTTCGTCATTCTCACTTAAGACCTCAAGACTTCCTGAGTATTTTTCCTCTTTATTATCTCTTTTCCTCATAAATACTGATCTCTGTATTTCTAATTTTGACCCATCATGGCTTCATTGGAAACTTCTTGATTATGGTTATTATAATGGTTATAATTTATATAACCTTTAAGGCTCAGTAAGAAGCATCCATGAGCACTTTCTTAAGATATTCTAATACCAACTTGATTACATATTTAATCTTAATTATTATCTTTCTAGACTGATCATATTCTTCAGAATGATCAAATTGTTTATGCATTCAATAATAGTTTAAAACTCATTGGAGTTGGGGATCATCATGACTTTTTTACTTAAAAAAAGGTACTCAAACCTACAAACTTTAGGAGGCCAGTGAGAAAAATCCATTCTGTTACTCTATAAACATAATCACTGAAACACATAGAAATATAAGATTGTCTTCACTTTGAGGAACTATGTCAAGAATGATAAGCTCAAATCTATTTGTGTTTCAGTGATCTTCAGATAAAAGCTACATCTGCATAGTATCTAAGGCTGTAGTTGTTTACTGGTGTAATTGCTAGTGAATGTTTTCAAGGAAGAGTTTATAGCCATCTGCAGACTACAGACTTAAATTGTACTATAATGAATGTCTTCCTTATTGAGATAATTCACTTGAAAAATTTACAGCTTTATGCATTAAAAAAACCCAACATTTTTGTTTGAATAGTTGAGAATTGGGCATTTGGGAATACCAGTATTTAATTGATTAGAACCATTTTCTCCGTCAGAAATAATAAGCATAAAAATTATACACTGAACTTCAGTAATAAGTTTAGCTATAAACATGTTATTTATCCTATTTATTTCTTTTAAAAATTCTTAATTAGAAACTATCCACTATCTTGTGTGACCTTGGGAAGGTTGTTGAACTGTTTTGATGCTGTTTTTTCAGCTGTCAAATGAGGGGATTGGCCTAGGCTGCCAAGATTTCCTGGCAAGCAGGAGAATAGGGACTATCTTACCCTTCAAGATCTTTCTTGCTCTAAGTGGTCAGTGATCCTAGTATCATAATCCAGTAAGTGTTCTCCAAACTTTTATTAAATATGGAATATCTTTCCAAATGTTGGGGATATCTTGGATCTAATATCAGGAAGACCTTAGTTCAAATATAGCCACAAAGGCTCATCAACTTTGTGGCACAACTTCTGCCTCACTTTCTTCATTTGTAAAATGCAGATAACAAAAACCCCTACCACCTAGAATTGTTGTACAAATAAAATGAGATAGTCTTCATGCATCACTATACAAACCTTAAAGAATTCTATAAATGTTAGCTATTTTATTAATAGTAGCGGTACACATATATCATTCTATTATTGATTATATAAGGAAGAAGACAATCTATCACTTGGAAGGGGTTTTAGAGATGATCTAGTTTTATAGATCACTATCATCATATATGATGCAACGGATAAATGTAAAGGTGAAATGAAAAAATTAAGGAGAAGGGAAAACACATTTATATAACATAACTTTTTCACAAGTATTAAGTATGTTTTAGAAATACTTTCTAATAGTCAGGATTAGAACTTAGATCTTCCTGATTCCCAATCTGTTATAATAATAATAAAAGGTAATAGAAGGAGTAAGAATACGAGTGGTAGAGTAGTAGTAGCAATAAAAATAATGGTTATAATTAGTCAATGGTAGTAATTATCATTGTAATAGTTAATATTAACCATATACAGCTGCATAAATAATATGAAATAAATATTTAGATGGTTAAGGAATTGGAAGAGGAAATTTCCTTGATAGAACAATCATGTTTTAAATTATTTATTTATTCATTTATTTCAATTATCTTTGAACCTACTAATCTTTTTTGTCCTTGTACATTATTTCAGTGCTGGAGTATTGTTCAAAGTTTAAAAAATCCCTGGTAAAATAGAGACAATCAATAGTTTGTTCGACTTTATTTTGAGCCTATTTCTCCTAAGACATAAGAGCATAAGAATGAGTTTTGTTCCCCCAAAATTCTTAAACCTTTTTTCTAGGACTCACAAAAGTGGCTTCCATCCACTAGAATAACCAAAAATACCAAAATGAATATTAAAAATCATCAAAAGAATATTACCAGGGGCAGCTAGGTTGAGCAGTGGATAGAGCACCAGGCCCTGGAGTCAGGAGTACCTGAGTTCAAATCTGGCCTCAGACACTTAATAATTACCTAGCTGTGTGGCCTTGGACAAGCCACTTAACCCCAATGCCTAGCAAAAACCTAAAAAAAAAAGAATAGCACCCAGAGTAGTCCGAGATAAGGGTGAGATAGAAGCAGTTATGGTAATTCTGAAATGCTATGCCTCAAAAAATAGTACTAAAAATGGGAATTAACTAGGAATAAGTAGGGACAATTTCACTCCAACCTGTAGGCACTTTTTTTGCTTTATTTTTATTAATATATTTTCATTCCATTATGCTAATTTCTAAATATATATCATATCCCTCCCACCTAGAAAATTATTCCTTCTACACAGGAAAAAAAAAGGAGAAAAGGGGTGGTTGAGTAGAATGAAAACAAACCAAAAGACTAACTGATTCAGACAGTATGTTCAATATTTAGCTGAGAACATTTTCTTCCATAGAGTTAGTCCAACCATCCTACATTCAATATCTACAGTATAAAATTATTTAAAAATCAAAATAATTGAACAAATGTTTTTAAGGTTAGAAAGGCAATTGAGGATTCAGAAACATACAAATAGGATTTCAACTTTTAGGTACCATAAAGGATGGGGAGATAACAAAGTAATTATCATGCAAATTAAAATATGTTGAAGACATTCTCACAAAAAATTTTTCACTCTAATGCCCCCTTATAGCAGAAAGATAGTCTTGGATATTATAGTGTATGCTAGAAGAACCCAAATACTTGCAAATTCCCCTAAATTGGAAAAATTAGTGGTGGAAAGAAATATTCCAGTAAGTATAACCAGCAACCTTGCTATTATGCAGAGGTTATTCAGCAGATGAAGCAATCACCTTTTTGACTAAAGAAATCCAGGAAGCCAAGAAAAAATTTTAAATAATGCCTCCAGTGCTATATCTATATATCTTATCTCTTCCACAGTGATAATGGCAAAGCACAAGATAAAGTGGGAGAAGGGTCAATAAGTAAATCTCTAGACAATCATTTAACAAGCATTTATTAAGCAGTCCTGATTACTAGACACCACATGAAATGTTGAGACACAAAAGCAAAAATAACATCATATTAACTAGGAATATCACATAGGATAAAAATCAAAGAATCTCAGAAATGGAAGCAAACTCAGTTACCATCTATTTCTCATCTGTATCTGAGTTCCATCTCCTACAACATTCCCAATAGGTGATTGTACAGCTTTTGTTTGAAAACTTCAAGTGGAGAAGTATATCCCAAAGCAACCTAGTCCACTTATTTAAAAACAAACACTAATGATTTATATTTTTTGATGAAACCTTGCTTTTATGAGTTTACATTCTGATGATAGAAGTCAGTGCTTCAAAAAAGACATGGAAAACTTTGGAGTGGGGAAAGGGACATTGAAGTAAATGATAGAGAAGCAGCAACCTAGCCAGAAGAAGAATGAAATGGTTTCTTTCCAAAAGGGAGATGCCAGGAGGACCTCACTCTTGTGAGAAAGGGAAATATTTATTATTATCATCATTTTGCTCTTTTTTATGACAATTTTTTAAAACCCATATACAATAAAGAATTGGAATCTTGTGCTACTCACAGGACAGGTAGAAAAGATATATAACATAATTATTTTTTAAATGGAGGAGTAAAGGGGGTGAGGGAAGAAAATGGGAATAAACATTCATACAGTATCTAATATTGGTTAGACACAATGCTGGGTTTTATAAATACTAATCATTTTAGATAGGATGCTAGAGTCACAATTATCTATGACTGTGTGACTGAAGACTAAGGATTCAAGGATATCTTGAATCAGCCTGAACTGGCACATGAGAGTTAATATTTAAATTTTTCCAGTATGAGCATTTGGAAATTCCAAACAGTACAAATCAGGGCTTGATTCATTTTATTTTTTCCCTCTTTGCCCAGACTTAAGAAATAATGGAGAGCAGTTTAATAATCTTGACTAAACTTGAAAGTATATATGGGTATATTTTTCCCCCAGAAAGACTGCTGTTCAATATATACCCAGTACACCTCTGGTCAGAATGAAGTATGAGGATTTTATTGATATCTATACAATATTAAAATATTCATAGCAAGACTTCCAGGATGTTAAAGGATTTATGGAATGACATGGATAGGAATCACATAGGATAAAAATCAGTCTCATAAGTGGAAGGAAGTTCAAATTCTATCTTTTCCTCATCTGAGTTCCATCTCCCATAATATTCCTAATAAGTGGTTATCCAGTCTTTGTTTGAAAACTTCCAGGGGGCAGCTAGGTGGCGCAGTGGATAGAGCACCGGCCTTGGAGTCAGGAGTACCTGAGTTCAAATCCGGTCTCAGACACTTAATAATTGCCTAGCTGTGTGGCCTTGGGCAAGCCACTTAACCCCATTGCCTTGCAAAACAAACAAACAAACAAACAAAAAGAAAACTTCCAGTGGAGAGTGTATCCCAAGAAAACCTAGTCAACTTTCAAAACAGGAAAAAAAAACTCTATATTGTCTTTTTTATGAAACTTAAATTGGTCTCCCTGATTTGTTCATTGCCATATTGCATCTGAGATTAATTAGAACAAACTAAATCCCTCTTTCACATGAGAACCTTTCAAAATATGAAAACTACTCATTAAACCTTCTAAAGTCTTCTCTTCTTTGGATTAAAGAATCTTTATTTCTTCAATAAACCCTATATGGTATACATCTTGGTCCTCTTTTTTTTTAAATCCTGGTCTTCTAGTTGTGTTCCAATTTTTTTTATATCTTTCATAAAATTTTGTGCCCTTTACTAAACAATATTGTAGATGTGATCATTACATCCTCTATTCCAGGCATCATACCTTTTGCTGAGTAGCTAAGATAATAATCATGCTATAATTGACTCATGTTGAATTTATATGACACTAAAATCCAAAGATATTTCTTACTTTTGAACTTAAATGCAAAGAAAAAGATATTCTCTTTTGTTGTTGTTATTATTTTTTGGCTTTTTTTTTAGGTTTTTGCAAGGCAAATGGGGTTAAGTGGCTTGCCCAAGGCCACACAACTAGGTAATTATTAAGTGTCTGAGGCCGGATTTGAAGTCAGGTACTCCTGACTCCAGGGCCGGTGCTCTATCCACTGTGCCACCTAGCTACCCCAAAAGATAGTCTCTTAACTCAGAGGTATTGCAAAATTTACTGTGGAAGTAAAATATTTGGAAAATGAATATCAGTGCATATCATTATATTCATGGAGAAGAGTAATCTTGAACTGAACCTTGAAGGATGGACAAAATTTCAACAGACAGAAGATTTTGCCTTTAATTGAAAGGAATATGTCTTTAAATAGAGATAAAGGAGAAACTAAGGGATATACTACAATAAATTCAGGAAATGATGCAAATAAATGCAAATAACAGTGAATATAAGGAAAGAATTTGTGCTTTCTATGCATATTTGTCAGAAAAAGAATATATTTTGTAGGGGTATTTTCATCAAAAATGTTGTAAAAACAAATCTATTTTCTAGAATACTTTTTTAACATTTTGTATAACAAAAAAGTACACTTTAAATAATTTTGTTTTTTCTTTTTTCTATATTTTGAAGGATGAATAAAATTTACAATCATGAGTGTTTAAAAGAAGAATGTTATGTTAAATTCAAAGGAAAATCTGTTATTATTTTTAAAGATAGAATAAGCTATGAAAAATAATTTATATGAAGATAATTCATTTACAAAATCCTAATATATTACTTTTGGATAATATTACAAGAAAGTAAATAAAAATTCATAAAACCAAATGAATGATTTCTTCTGTAAATAAATCAAAGTACATCATGTGTAGGTCAGGGTTTGTCCAGTGTGTGTTTTCTTTGTTTTATTTTTTTCCTTTTATATGCATAAAACTTGAGAATTGATCATCCATGTAACAATCCACATAACAGCAGATATTTTGGTTGTGAAAATAGCTTATGAAAGTCACTAAAGTAACCTAAGAAAATACAAGAAAAAATAACGTAAGATTATGAAGAAATTACTTAAATCCACATGATTGCAGGAAATCATCTATACCTAATTGTAAAGTAGGACATTGTATTCGATCTTGTTTCTTTGAACTATAAATTGTATTATACATGATCATATATGCTGCATTAATATGGATATTAATGAGAACAGAACTTACAAAATGCCAAATAATAATGACATTTAACAAATTTCAACATAAGTATGCTGATAAAGGTAGCATGCTTTAACTTTAAAGGAAAGATGTGTGATTCATTATATATAATTCATAATTTTTTTCTTTTTTTAAAATCTGATTTAATGAGTTACAGACTTAAAAAAGAAAAAAAATTCTTTATATGTTTGTGGCTTTCATTATACTATTTCACATAATAATCAATATAAGAAAATACACCTATTAAGGTACTGTTTGGATATGCAATTTAGTTTCAAACTGGGATCTGATAACAACTTCTACAAGCAACTCTTCCTTGGGTCAAAAGCATTGCAGATAATATTAAATAGAAGATAATGGTAATTTCCTCTTAAAATGATCAAAACTATTCCCCAATTGATAAGTGGTCAAAGGATATAAACAGACAGTTTTCAATTGAAGAAATTAAAAAAATGTTCCAGATCATTATTGATTAGAGAAATACAAATTAAAACAACGATATATCATCTCACACTTATCAGATTGACCAAAATGAGAAAAAGGGAACATGATCAATGTTAGAGAGGTTCTGGGAGGAATGGAACACAAAGATTCATTGCTGGTGGAATTGTGAATGAATCCAAACTTTCTGGATAGTGATATGGAACTATGCTGAAAGAGCAACAAACCCTTTGACTCAACAATTCCAATTCTAGATCTATATGCAGAAATTGTTAAAAAAAAAAAAAGTATTACTTCTTCCAAAGTATTCATAGCAGTCCTTTTTTGTAGTGACAAGGAATTGAAAATTGAGAGGAATGTCCATCAATTGGGTAATGACAAAGCAAGTTATAGTACATGAATACTATGGAATGTTATTGTTCTATTAGAAACCATAAATAGACTCTAGAGAAGCATGGAATGACTTACAGGATCTGATGCTGAGTGAAGGGAGCAGAGCCAAGAGAACAATATATACATCAACAACATCACGAGATGAGCATCCTCTATAGAAGCAGCTCCTCTCAGCAATTCGGAGAGCTAGGACAATTGTGTTAGACTGACTATGGGCAATTTTATCCCCATTCGGAGGAAGAAAAACAAAACAAAACATATGTGTGCTCACACACACAGATACACACACACACACACACACACACACACACACACACACAAACAACCCTTCAGAATCTGCTGAACACTTTATAAATTTTTTATGTAATTCCCTTAATCCTAATTCCTTACACTGAAAATAAGTAATACCAAAGTGTAAACATATTTATTAAAATGTGTTTGTAAAATGTTAACCTGATTGTTCCCTGCTGAGTGGAGGGCAGTGGGAAAGGAGGGTAGAAGGAAATTTTGTAAACTAAAAATATACATAAGCATATGGATAAAAAAAATAAACAAACAAATAAATAATGGAATTTTTTTTAAAAGAAAATGATCAAAACTTTCTTTACTTCCTTCATTCATACTTCAACATCTCTGGTCTCTAACTAATTCTATTGAATTTCAAGTATCTAACATAGTGTTTTGCAAGTAGATGAATGTTGATAAATATTTTTTCTAATTGAGTAATTGATTAAGTTATACCTCTTTCAAGTCACACTAGACCACGCAAGTGAATTTTCTAGTATCCATTCATAAAAAAATAGCATTAAGAATTATTAAGACTAACATTCCAAAAGACAGGGATTATGTCACTGTGCTATCTATATCTTTACTAGTACTTAATGCTGTGTTTCATTAATTCATTTATTTACTCATTCCTTCATTTATTAAGTTGCAAATATTCAAAGCTAGGCATGGAAGAAGAGAGAGTATCTCTAGCTGTGTTCTAGCCAAATCACTTAGAAGGGAGCTTTCATGAAGAAAGTGGAGATCTCTGGCCTGTGTCTCAATTTTGATCTCTCCCTAACCTTGGGTGGAGAATGTTAAAAACTTTGAAAAATCAGAGTATTTTCCCTAGCCATCTTTTTCATCCACATTCCAGGATCATCCTTAGAACAGTGGAGGTCAGTGTCCACATTAAAAGACGAGGACTGATGAAAAAATTAAAAAAGCATATTTAATGCTCTACCAAAACATATATCTGAATAACTAACTCAAGTTTCCTATAAGTAAGAGGAACATTTTGAGATCTGATATAAAATAGCTTCCCAAAGCTGTTAGTTTATCCTTTGTCTATGTGCTTTCTAAGCTAGAGACCATTTTTTTTTAACGGACCCTCTATGAGTTGTAAGATTGTGTTGTCACATACTCTCAGGGGAATATTTTTACTAAATGTTCCTATTCTTCCAAATTAGTAAAAGATCTTTTTTAAAAACTAATTAAGTCTGAGAATATTACCTCATAATCATTATTAAAAACACACTGATAGGAGTTTTCATTTAGTATAAAGAAAATAAGCCATGAAGCTGTACGTGCTAACCCTATACTCTAAAGGTACAAATAGTAAACCCTCCAATGAGAATCCAATTTAAAGGGCCAAATGAGACTGATCTACAATATAATAAATTCATTTATGAGGTAGAATTCTTCCTTTGCAATTTAATAATTATCTGAACTTAGATAAATTATTTGGTCTTCTTTGACCTCAGTTATATCATTTGTAAGTTGTAAAATCGGACTGATGAAAGCAAAGTATCATGTGAGTTTTGAAATCAAAAAGTCATTACCCTTCAAGGGGATCAACAAAGGCTTTACAGTGTCAGTCACATCTAAGTGGAGCTTTAAAATGGAAGAAATCATATATCCCCAAATTGGCATGAGGAAGATACTGGAGGGAGAAGAATGCAAGGAGTATTCAGGAGAGGTAAAAATTTGTCTAAATTGAGTGATTCAAAGTGATTGACTGCTCTTTTGTTCAGAAAGATTGTGAAGTAGCAGCTTGTGGAGAGTTTCAAAGGCCAGTCATTGGTGTCTAAACTTAACTCTAAAGTATGGGGGGGAAAGAAATAAAGGTAAAATCTGTTTGAGATTATGGAGGGGTGAAGTTGAAGTAAAAAATCACACGTTTCTATCAGGCAAAATTAGGGACAAAGCAATGACAGCAACAGCCTAAAAAGAAAGCAAGACTATATCAAATAGTTGAGGAAGGTTTCATGGTCAAAATGTAAAAAAGAAGTTTTTAACTCAAATTATCTACATTATTGATATTAGGGATTTTGTAATAGCTATGTACTAGAAATTCCATGCAAAAGATACATACAAACATTCACATATAAATGAAAACCCTAAAGTCTCCTTTATCTTGTCATAAGATAAATTGTTAAGACAATGTTGTTTTATTTGTTAGAAACTCCTTTGTTTCTCTCTTTTTTTCTATTATTATTTGTTGAATTTTGGAGGGATGTTTTATTAAGCTCATCATATAATACCATTTGGATGATGTACTATGGAAAGAAATTCTAAAATCTAACATACAATTTTTTTTTGATAATAGTTTTTCCCCCTCTCAGAAGTACAAATGATGTATAACAAGGTTTAGAAAATACATCACTTTCTTTAAAAAAAATTGGTTTGTGTAAATAATAGAAGCACATTTTATTGTGGAGCACTGTATATATTTTCTTGTGATATCTATGAAAATTGCTTTTATAAAGAGAAGGAAAATACATCCTAGCAAAAGATCATGACTCACTGGATATAGTAATTACATGACTACGAATGACAAGTTAGCATTAAAAATATACTCTATTACCTGAAAATGAACACTTTTCTTTCATCTCATTGTCATGACCTGATTCTTTTTGTAAATTAGAGGGAAGTCATGTAATAACTGCTGAATTTGCAGATGTTAAGAAAATTCATAAATTTTCAGTAAGCATTTTCTTCAAGCAGAAAAAATGCATGCCCTACATTGTCTGTTCTCTTCATGCTTGTCTTGTTTGGTGGTACCCCAATTATTGAGGCACCATTATTCTGTGCATCATTTCACAGCATTATGCAAGAATGTACAACATATTTTCTACCTATTCAAATAGTACTGCTCCAATAAAAATGAATAATTATAAATCCTAAATTGAATCAACAGAATTGCAATGTTATAACTATTTGGACCAAGTGAAACAAGCTTCTGTCTGTTGTATTTTTTAAATGCTTATTCTGTAAAAAGTATTCAATTGCAAGACAAATTGAGGAATTTCAGGTCTTTTTCCTGCTTCTGTAGAAGTAGCCAAAATAATACCTATTGTGCTTTAATAGAATAAATTCATTAATACTTCAAAAATACAGTGTTTCCAAAGAATGGGACATACACCTGCTTTATAGGATAGCTGTAATTACATTACAGTTTCTACAATTACAGTGTAGTTTTTACATTTAAGAGGAAATGGATTAATTTCAGGACTTGAGTATGCAGTGTCATAACCAGCAATTTCTGTACTTAATAAAGTGGTATAAAAAGCAAGCAGTATAAAACATACATTAAGAATTCTGGGGCAGAGCCAAGATGGCAACATGAAGCTAAGATGCTCCCAGAACTTTTCCCTACCAAAGATTAATGAATTTTCTGCACTGACATTCAAGCTATAGATCCCACCAAGATAAAGAGAAGATACAAAGTAGTTTTCAATGGTAGACATCATTGAGGATTTTCAGTGAAGATCTGTCTCTTTGGGGGAAAAGGGAAAGTGAAGCCCAGTAGGTGGGAGAGTGGAAGACTTTAAATTACATTGCAGTCCAGGTCCCCACAGCTTTACTACAGGAGAGTTCTAGGTAACTAGATAGCAAGCCAGCAGGGAGCTCCCAAACCAAATAAAGGCTGAACCCTGGGAACACTGGGACAAAAGACAATGAGGAACAAACCACTGATAAGTCAGAACATGGACACAAAGTTGGAAGCAAACCTCTGCAAAGGCAAGGTCTGTAATGGACTGCATAGGCAACATCTTGGCCAACAAACCAAGCATCAGACCCCAGGCTCAGCATAAGAAGCTTGGATCTACCCTCTCTACTCCAGGAACAGAGATAAAACAACAAAGTTAAGCAAAAAAACTAAAAGAGCAATCACTATGGAAAACTACTTTATAGACAAAGATGATAACAATTCTGTGTCATTAGAAGAAATCAGTGAAAAATCACTCACAGGGGAAGTATCAAAACAGTCTATAAATTGGACTCAAATCCAAAAGCTCTTTGAAGAGTTTAAAAAAGAATCTAAAAACCAAAGAGAGGGAGAAGAAAAATGGAAAAAAGAAATGAGAGTCATGAAGGAAAATTGTGAAAAATTTATCAGTGATTTCAACACCTTTAAAAAGGAAACACAAAAGATAATTGAAGAAAATAAAGCATTAAAAATTAGAATTGAACAAATAGAAACCAATGAATCCATGGAACTACAAGATTCCATCAAACAAAATAAAAAGTTTGAAAAAATTGAAGAAAACAAAATATCTTTTAGGAAAGATGAAACACCTGGAAAATAGAACCAGGAGAGATAATCTATGAATCATCAGACTACCAGTAAGCTTAGATAAAAAAAAAAGAACCTGGAAATGGAAAACATCATGCAAGAAATTATTAGGGAAAACTGTCCAAATCTGCCAGAACAAGAAAACAGTATAACAATTGAAAGAATACACAGAATCCCTCCAGAAAGAGATTCCAGAATAAAAACTCCAAGGGTCGTAATAGCCAAATCCCAGAACTCTCAAATAAATCAGAGAATAATGCAAGCAGCAAAAAGAAAACAATTTAAATGCAGAGGAAACACAATCAGACTCACACAGGACCTATCCACCTCAACACTGAAGGATCAAAAGACCTGGAATACCATACATCAGAGGGATTACAACCTAGAATTTACTACCCTGAAAAATTCAGCATACACTGTCAGGGGAAAAAGAAGAATGTATGATGAAATAGAAGACTTCCAGAATTGGAATAGAGAATTCAATCCTCAAATACAGGACTCAAGAGTTGCATAAAAAAGATAAAAGGGAAAGGAAAAAACAAAACAAAACAAATGAGGGTCAAGACCATCAAATTGTATAAAACCCTAAAATGGAAGATAAAGCACTTGTAATTCTTAAGAACATAACTTCTCTTGGGATTCTTGAAGGGCAGAATGTAAATAAAGAGATTAGACTTAAAGGATATGTATATATTTGAATCTTGTCTCTCCAATGAGAGATCCAAGTTGAAACCATTATATTTGAGATACAAAGCCCTGAAAAAAAAGCAGGGTGAGTAACCTAAATTTAAGTGTCTTGTTATCTGTTGACACACTAATTTTGCTTGCTGACAAAGTTTAGAATTTTGTCTAATGAGGGCATCATAAATTGGGTGGTCATGAATCAGTGTCTCCCATAACTTGCAATCAATTGTAACATTCTCAGTTGAGACCTTCAGAGCCACATAGTACTTACAATCCTTTAAGATTCTTGTAGTTAATTAGATCAGCATTAGACCTAATCCCTACTTCATTTAACAAGGAATTAAGGACCCTGGGTGGGGAGAGGGGGAATAAAATGTGAAAGAAAATAGGCCTGGGGGGAGGGCCCCAAATAATTCAAGAAATGTTTTGACTTTGGTTGATACTTTGGCTCATGAGGATTGTGTATCCTTGGAGGGTACTTGAAAAGGGGGTAAGGTAAAAAATGATTATAAGTATAATTTGATGTAATTTGAGACTGCTGCTTATCAAGCAGTCAAGTTATCAATCTTTGATGGTACTTGGAGAGGAATTTGAGATTATCAAGCAGTCAAATAATCAAACTGTGATTGAAGATACCTGATTAATTATCCTTGAATGATAAATAAAAGCAGATGAAGAGGTACAAAGATTTATCATTTTAGAGGGAAAGAAGGGACAGTGTGAGCACTGAGCAAATTCCATTTAATAGATTTGGCCCAGAGAAGGAATAAAATACATTCCTGCTTCCTTTAAAAATCTATCCTAATCTACAGGGAAGGTAAAGATAAAGGAAGACAGGAATTATAAAAGGGAAGGTGAAGGTATAATTGAAAATAAACTGAAAGATAAATTTTAAAAGAAAAATCAAAGGGGAAAGGGAGCAAAATTTTGGTGAGGAGGAATAAGAGGAAAGAAAGAACAAAATATAAAGGGAGAAAGATAGCACAGAAGGAAATACAGAATTAATAATCTTAATTCTAAATGTAAATGGAATGAACTTTCTCATAAAATGGAAATGGAAAGCAGAATAGATTAAAATCCAGAATCCTACAATAAGTTGTTTACAAGAAACATATTTGAAGCAGAGAGATACACACAAGGTAAAGGTAAAAGGAAGGAGCAAAATATATTATGCCTCAATTGAAGTAAAAACAAATCGGGGTAGTGATCCTGATCTCAGATAAGGTGAAAAGCAAAAATTGATCACATTAAGGGATAAGGAAGGAAACTACATCTTAAAAGGCATGATTGGTAATAAAGCTATATAATTACTAAACATTTATGCACATAGTGGTATAGCATTCAAATTGCTAGAGGAAAAGCTAAGTAAATAACAAGGAAACATAGATGATGAAACTTTAATAACAGGGACCTCAACCTCCCTCTCTCAGAAATAGATAGATCTAACCATAAAATAGACAAGAAAGAAGTAAAGGTGAATGAAATCTTAGAAAACTTAGATATGATAGACCTCTAGAGAAAACTGAATGGGGATAGAAAAGAATATATACCTTTTTATGGCAGTACATAGAACCTTTACAAAAACTGACCATGTATTATGGCACAAAAAACATTAAAATCAAATGGAGAAATGCAGGAATAATAAATACACACTTCTCAGACCATGATGCAATACAAATTACTTGTAATAAAGGGTGATGGAAAGATAAATCAAAAATAATTGGAAACTAATAACTTAATCTTAAATAATGGGTGAATCAAACAGCAAATCAATAATCAGTAATTATATTCAAGAAAAAACATCATACTGGAATTTATTGGATGCAGGCAAAGCAATTTTGAGGGGGAACTTTACATCTTTAAATGCCTTTATAAATAAAATAAAGAGAAGAGCAAAGAACTGTGTACACAACTAAAAAAGCTAGAAAAAGAACAAATTAAAGATCCCCAATTAAATACCAAATGAGAAATTCTGAAATTCAAGGGATAGATTAATAAAATTGAAAGCAAGAAAAAAAATTGATCTCATAAATAAAACTAAGAATTGGTTTTATGAAAAGGCCAATAAAATAGATAAAAATTTGTTTAATCTGATTTTATTTTAAAAAGAAGAAAATCAAGTTACCAGTATCAAAAACAAAAAGGGTGAAGTAATCATCAATGAGAAAGAAATTAAAGAGATAATTCAGAGCTACTTTGCCAAACCGTATACCACTATATTAGATAACCTCAATGAAATGGATGAATATTTACAAAAATACAAACTGCCCAGATTAACAAAAGAGGAAATAAAATACTTAAATAACCCCATTTAAATAAAAAGAAATTAAAGAATCCATCAATAAACTCCCTAAGAGAAAGTCTCCAGGTCCAGATAGATTTACAAGTGACTTCTACCAAACACTTAAGGAAAAATTAATTCATATTCTGCATAAATTATTTTTAAAAAATAAGAGTTCTACCAGATTCTTTTATGATACCAACATGATACTGATACCTAAACCAGGAAGAACCAAATCAAAGAAAATTATAGATAAATCTCCTTAATGAATATTGTTGAAAAAATCTTAAATAAAATTTTAGCAATGAGACTACAGCTAGTTATTACTGGGATAATACACCATGTTCAGATAGCATTTATACCAGGTAGGCAGGGATGATTCAATATTAGGAAAACATTCAACATAACTGAGCATATCAATAGTAAAATCAACATAAATCATATGATTATCTCCACAGATGCTGAAAAAATCTTTGATAAAATACAGCATCCATTCCTATTAAAATCATTAGAAAATTTAGAAATAAATGTTTTCCTTAAAATAATAAATAGTATTTATCAAAAAGCATCAAAAAATATTACAGGTAATGGAAATAAATTCCAAACATTTCTAGTAAAATCAGGGGTGAGTGGCAGCTAGGTGGCACAGTGGATAGAGCACTGGCCCTGGAGTCAGGAGTACTGAGTTCAAATCTGACCTCAGACACTTAATAATTGCTTAGCTGTGTGACCTTGGGCAAGTCACTTAAGCCCTTTGCCTTGCAAATCGCCCCCCCTAAAGAAAATCAGGGGTGAAACAAGGATGCTCATTACCACCATTACTATTCAATATATTATTATAAATGCTAGAAGTAGCATAAGAGAAGAAAGAAAAATTGAAGGAATCAGAATTGATAATGAGGAAGTAAAACTTTCAGTCTTTGCAGATGATATGATGGTATACTTAGAAAAACTGAGAAAATTATTATTTTTTTAATCAATCAATTGACAACATTTATTAACAACCTACTATGCACCAGTCATTGGAAGAGAGCCCTTGTTATTTTGGGACCAGGTAGTAATGGTGGAGAAGAGATTAAGCTCCAGGAACTAGGTTCAAATTTTGTAGGTGACTATATCCTAATCATCTCTCTAAGACTAAGTTACAGAAACATTCCCCATATAGATAGTGATACAGATTTAGATCCATTTCTCCCCCTTCCATCTCAAACTGTTTCTTTAGTGCCTCATCTCATTCAGTTATTACTTTTTTTAAATTTATTAATTTATTTTTTATTCTCATTTTGTACAAATGTTTTTCTTTACATTAATAAAATATACTTGTTTACAAGTAAACAAAATACCCCTCCCCCCATGAATATAGATAGACTTGCTCGGGCAAAAAAGTAAAGGGGGGGAGAAAAAAAGATTAAAATTAAAAAAAATAATAGTAATAATTGTAGGTATGGCCAGGTGGTGCAATGGACAAAGCACCAGCCCTGGAGCCACGAGCACCCGAGTCCATATGCAGCCTTGTAAACCCAATAATCACCCAGCCATGTGACATGCAAGCCACCCGATCCCCACTGCCCTGCAAAAGACAAAAAGAAGAAAAAAAAAGACCCAAAATAAAATAAAATAGTAATAATAGTAGGGGTGGCTGGGTGGCAGACAAGCATTGGCCCTTGAGCCAAGAGCACCTGGGTCCGAATCCGGCCCTAGACACCCAAAGATCACCCTACTATGTGGCCCCAGGCAGGCCACCCAGCCCCACTTGCCCTGCACCCTCTCCCAAATAATAATAACAAAAAATGTGTTTCAGTCTTTGTTCCAACACCATCAACTCTGTCTTAAGTGGATCACACTCTTTATGATAAGTCCATCACAAAAGTTACTTCCATATTTTTCCAATGTTGCCATTGCTGATCGTAACTCCCTCCATTCTTATTTCTCCACTACCATGTACTATATTTTCTCTCTCCTTTCACTCTGACTCTGCTGTAGGGTCGCTGAGTGGCACAGCAGACAGATCCCTGGTCCTGGGACCAAGAAGCCCTGAGCCCCCATACCACCCCTTAGGCCCAGAATCCACCTGGCCCTATGGTCCTGGGCAAGACATCCAATCCCAACCCCTTGCAAGAAGTAAAAAAGAAAATGTGTTATATCTGACCACTGTCCCCTCATGGTCCATCCTCTCCTCCTTTATTCACATCCCAACCCCTTCCCCCTGCTCCCCCCTCCTTCTTACTCAAGATACTCCATTGAGTATATTTGCTGTTTCCTCTCCTAGCCATCTCTGATGAGAGCAAAGGTTCCCTCATTCCTCCTTGCCTCCCCCCTTCCATATCATTGCAATAGCTCATTGTAATAAAAAAAAAATCTTATTATGTGAAACATTTTGGACTATTCCCCCTCTCTTTTTTCTTTCTCCCATTCCATTTCCCTTTTTTTCTTATTGACTCCATTTTTACACCATATTTTGTCTTCGAATTCAGCTTTCTCCTGTGCTTCAACTATAAAAGCTCCCTCTACCTGCTCTATTAACTGAGATGCTTCATATGAATATTATCAGTATCATTTTTCTATACATGCAGTTCATCCTCATTAAGTCCCTCATATTTCTGCCCCCTCCTCCAATCTCCATGCTTCACCTGAGTCCTGTATCTGAAGATCAAACCTTCTGTTCAGCTCTGGCCATTCCAAAAGGAACCTTTGAAATTCCCCTGGTTCATTGAAAGTCCACCTTTTTCCCTGGAAGAGGACATTCAGCCTTGCTGGGTAGTTCATTCTTGGCTGCATTCTAAGCTCTTTTGCCTTCCGCTATATTGTATTCCAAGCCCTACGAGCTTCCAATGTAGCTGCTGCTAAGTCCTGTGTGATCCTGACTGCAGCTCCACGATATTTGAACTGTGTCCTTCTGGCTGCTTGTAATATTTTCTCTTTGACTTGGGAGTTCTGGAACTTGGCTATAATATTCCTTGGGGTTATTTTGGAGGGATCTCTTTCTCGGGGGGATCGGTGGATTCTCTCCATTTCTATTTTGCCCTCTGCTTCTAGGATATCAGGGCAATTTTCCTGTAGTAATTCTTTGAAAATAATGTCAAGGCTCTTTTCCTGATCATGACTTTCAGGTATTCCAATAATTTTCAAATTATCTTTCCTAAGTCTGTTTTCCATATCAGTTGCTTTTTCAATGAGATATTTCACATTTTCTTCTAATTTTTCATTTTTTTTGGTTTTGAAGTATTGATTCCTGATTTCTGTTAAATTCATCAATCTCCCTGAATTCTATTCTTTGTCTGAAGGATTTGTTCTCCTCAGAAAGTTTTCTTATCTCTTTTTCCATCTGGCCAATTTTGCTTTTTAAAGCATTCTTCTCCTTAATAACTTTTTGAACTGTTTTATCCATTTGACCTAAGCTGGTTTTTAGCATGCTATTTTCTTCAGCATTTTTTTTGGATTTCCTTGACTAAGCTGCTGACTTCATTTTCATGCTTTTCCTGCATCTCTTTCCTTTCTTTTCCCAGTTTTTCTTCCAACTCCCTCATTTGATTTTCAAAGTCTTTTTTGAGCTCTATCATAGCCTGAGGCCAATTTCTGTTTTTCTTGGAGTCTTTAGATGCAGGAGCTTGTGCTTCCTCATCTTCAGACTGAGTATTTTGATCCTTCTTGGGCTCATTTGTAAAATATTTCTCAATGGTCTTCCTCTTGTTTCTTTGTTTGTTCATTTTCCCAGCCTAAGCCTGTTTTGGGGGGGTGCTTCCTGAGCTTTTGGGACACTCCCACAAGGGTCTCAGTGTGTGAGGTTCTGTCCTCCCTCCTGGTCTGTGAATGACCATAAGCGCCCCCCTCTGCCACGGGGCCGAGGTGGGGGGGGTGGTGTTCTATGGGGGGGGGGGCTAGACTGGGATCAGGATCTGAATGTGGTCAGAGCCCCAGAGTCCTGTTCCAGAGGCAGAGGACAGAGCTCCCCAATCTCTCTCTCTTTCTCTTCACTCCCCTCCCTCAGCTCAATGGGCTCATGCCCTGGAGGCTCCTGCTTACTGGCTCTGCCTGCTTCTGTTTCCAGCTCTGGGCTGCAGAAAGACCAAGCTACTCCCTGTGTGCCCCGAGGGCTGGGCTCCACATGCTTGATCTGGCAGAGGTCCCCCGCTGTTCCCCCACTTTGTGCCCAGTGCTCCCTGGGGTGCAGCTCAGGAGACTCCCCCGCTGCTGTGAGCTGCAGCTCCCAGTGCCCTGGGGCTGCCCCCGGGAGGCTGAAGTACTTTGGCTCTGGTGGGCCACCCCTCTGGTGGGCCACTGCTCCGACCCAGGGGAGCAGAGCCTTTCTGCTCTTTTCCAGGTTACCTTAAGTAGGAGAAATGCCTCACTGGGTCCCTTTGTGGGTTCTGTCTCTGGAAAGTTTAGTTAGAGTACTTAGTTTATGAGTTTTTATCAGAGAGCTCCTAAGACTCGATCCCTTCCTGTTGCCATCTTGGCTCCGCCCGAAAATTATTTTTAAAAAACTCCTTGAAACAATGAACAAATTCAGCAAAGTAACAAAATATAAAATAAACCTGCATAAATTATCAGAATTTTTAAATATAAACAACAAAGCCCAAGAGCAAGAGATAAAAAAGAGAAATTCCATTTAAAGTAACCATAAAAAAAAACTCCATATTTGGGAATCTACCTCCCAAGAAAAACTCAGAAGCTACATAAACACAATTTTAAAGCACTCTTCACCCAAATAAATTTAGATCTAAATGTTGAAAAAATGTCAATTGCTCATGGCTAAGTAGAGTTAATATAATAAAAAGATAATTCTACCCAGATCAGATTGCTTTTTCAGTGTCATACCAATCAATCCACCAAATAACTACTTCACCGAGCTAGAAAAAATAGTTAAAAAATTCATCTGGAGCAACAAAAGTTCAATAATAGCAAGGGAACTGATGAGAAAAAATATAAAGGAATGTGTCCTCTCTCTACCAGATATAAAACTGTACTATAAAGCAGCAGTCTTCAAAACTTCATAGTACTGGTTAAGAAACAGAGTAATGGATCAGTGGACTAGGATAGGTTCAAAGTAACCTCTCTAAATGACTATAGCAACCTACTGCTTGACAAACCCAAAGATATCAGCTTCTGGTATAAGCAATCACTATTTGACAAAAATTGTTGGGGGAAAACTGGAACATAGTATGAAAAAAACTAGGTATTAGCACACATCTCACACCCCATACTAAAATAAAGTCAAAATGGGTACAGGATATAGACATAAAGGGTAACATCATAGAGAAATTAATGAACCAAGAAATTATCCATGATATCTATGGAAAGGGAGTAAATTTATGACCAAACAAGCAAAATGAATGATTCTGACTAAATTGAATTAAAAGGTTTTTCACTAATAAAATCAATGCTGCAAAAATTAGAAGGAAGGCAGAAAGCTGGGAAATAATCTGCATGATTAGGAGTTCTGATAAAAATATCATTTCTAAAATATATAAAGAATTGCATAAAATTTATAAGGCTATAAGTAATTTCTCAGTTGATAAATGGTCAAATGATATGATTGACAGCTTTCAAATGAAAAAATTAAACTATATATAATCATATAAAAATGCTCCAAATCATTATTGATTAGAGAAATGCAAATTAAAACAATAATTAGGTATCACCTCTCATATTGGCCAAGATAAGAAAAAAAGAAAATGATCAGTGTTGGAGAAGTTGTGGGATGATTGGGACTTTGATGTATTGTTGGTGGAATTGTGAAATGATCCAAACATTTTTGGAGAGCAATATGGAACTATTCCCAAAGAGCATTAAAAATGTTCAGTCTCTTTGACCTAGAAATTCCAATTCTAAGTCTATATCTAGAAGAAATAATAAAAAAGGAGAAAAGTCCCACATGTTCTAAAATATTCTTAGCAGTTCTGTTTGTAGTGGCAAAAAATTAGAAATTGTGGGAATGCTCACTAATTGTGGAATGGCTTAACAAGTTATAGCACATGAACATTATGGAATATTATTGTTCTACAAGAAATCATAATGGAATTAGTTACAGAATCTGATGCTGAGTGAAGGGGCAGAACCCAGAGAACAATGTACACATTAAGAACAACATTATGAGATGATCAACCTTGATGGAAGCAGCTCCTCTCAGCAGTTCAGAGAGCTAGAACAACTGTATTAGACTGGCTATGGACAATACTATCCCCATCCAGAGGAAGAAAAACAAAACAATCAAAAGACCCTTCAGAATCTAATGAACACTTTAAACAAATTATCTCTTATGTATCTCTTTCCCTTAATCCAAATTCCTCATACTGAGAATGATTAATCTGTAAACATTTATGAAAAATATATATGTACTATGTTAACCTATTTGTTGCTGAGGGGGAAGGGTGTGGGAAAGGATGGTGGAAGGAAATTTTGTAGCTTTAAAATATACATATACATGTGCATGAATGTTGAAAAACTTTCATACTATATTTGGAAAAATAAAATATCACTTAAATAGTAAAAATAATCATACATTAAATTCAAATTTTTAAGTTTATCAGTTGGGTAGGGCAAGGATAAGACTGCTCTCTGTTGATGAGAGATTCCTCATGGAAGGGAAAAGCAGAACACTAGCATTTCTAGGGGAGAAGGAGAAAGTCCACAAACTGCTTTCCATCTATTTTAACTAATAATTCTTTTTTTGTGAATGGTATTTTATTTTTTCAATTGAATGTAAAGGAAATTTTCAGCAATCATCTTTTTGCACTCTCTCCCTTGCCCATAACAAGTACTCTGATATAGCTTGCACATGTATAATCATGTTTAACATATTTCCATATTATCATGCTATAAAAAAGAATCAAAAATAAAGAGAAAAAAACATGAGGAATAGAGAAAAATGAAATAAGCTTTAAAAATGAAAATAGTATGTTTTGTTCTGCATTCAGACACCATTATGTTTTCTCTGGATGTTGATGACATTTTCCATTACAGGTCTTAGAAATATCCTTGAAGACTGGACTGCCTAGTGAAATCATGATTCATCATTACAGAATGCTGCTATTAATGTGCATAATCTTTTCCTGGTTCTGCTCACTTCACTCAGCATTATTTCATGCAAGGCTTTCCAGACTTTTCCGAAGACCTCCCACTCATGATCTCTTACAGAAAAATGGTAGTTCATCACAATCATAGACCATAATTTGCTCAATCATTCCCCAATTGATGGGCATCACCTCATTTTCTAATTCTCTGCCAACACAAAAAGAACTGCTATTAATGTTATTGTACGTTAGTCCCTTTCCCCCTTTGTATGATCTCTTTGGGATATAGTTCTAGTCATTGTATTGTGGGATCAAAGAGGACATAAAATTTCATAGCCTTTTAGGCATATTTCCAAATTACTCTCCAGAATGTTAGGATCAGTTCAGAAGTCTACCACCAGTGTAGTAATGTTCCAGTTTTCCCATCTTCTCTCCAACACTAATTATTTTCCTTCTTTTTTTCCATTTTAGCTGATCTGATAGGTGTGAGGTGGTACCTTGGAGTTGTTTTAATTTTCACATCTCTAATCAATAAGGATTTGCAAAATTTTTCATATTACTGTAGTTTCAGTTTCTTTGTCTAAAAGCTCCCTGTACATATACTTTGACCATGGGCACTGGGGAAGAACTTGGATTCTTTTAAGTTTGATATAGTTCTCTACATATTTTAGAAATGAATATTTGAACAGAGCACTAGCTGTGAAACTTATGTCTTAAACTCTTCCCCTCTCCAAAGATCTGACAGATGAACTAATCCCTTTTTCTCCTAATTAGATTATAGTGTATCACCATATGAGTTGAAATCCTATATCCGTTTTGTCCTTATCTTGATATAGGGTGTGAGATGTCAGTTCATGCTTGGTTTCTGCCATACTATTTTCCAATTTTTCCAGGAGGTTTTGTCAAGTAGTGAGTTCTTACCCCCAAAAGTGGAACCTTTGGGTTTATCCACAGATTACTATAGATATTTACCACTATTTCTTTTGTACCTAAATTATTCCACTGATCAAACTTCCCCATGCAGGACCAGGCAGTTTGATGACTGCTACTTTACAATATAGTTTTAGATGTAATATACTTAGACTACCTTCCTTTTGAATTTTTTCATAACTTCTCATGATATTCTTGACCCTTTCTTATTACTATTTTTTCAAGCTCTATAAAATAATTCTTAAGTAGTCTGATTGGTATGGCATAGAATAAATAATTTAATTTAGATAGAATTAACATCTTTATTGTATTAGCTCAGCCTACCCATGAGCAATGGACATTTATGCAATTGTTTAGATCTGATTTTATTTGTGGGAAAAGTGTTTTATAATTGTTTTCATGCAGTTTTGGATTTGTCTCCCAAATTTTTTATGTTGTCTACTGGTAGATCCCAATAATTTTATACTCTCTACAATTACTTTAAATGGAATTTCTCTTTCTATCACTGAGTTGTGTTGGTAATATATAGAAAAGCTGATGATTTATGAGGGCTTATTTTATATCCTGCTACTTTGCAAAAGTTGTTAGTTGTTTCAAATAGTTTTTTAGTTTATTTTACAGAATTTTCTAAGACTGCAAAGACTGAGAATTTTGTTTTCTCATTGTCCATTCTAATTCCTTCACTTCTTTCTTCTCTTATTGCTAAAGTTCAGGTTTCTAATGCTTGTTTAACCCTTGACGCTACTGGAAATGTTGCTAGATGAACTGCAATACATATAGCATTTGATAATGGCTTTAGATAGATATTACATAGTATTTTAAGGAAAACTCAATTTATTCCTATACTCTCATGTTTTTAATAGGAATAAGTGCTGTATTTTGTCAAAAGATTTTTCAAAATCGATTGAGATAATCATATGGTTTCTGTTTTTGATATGGCCAATTATGCTGATAGTTTTCCTAATAGTGAACCATCTTTGAATTCTTGCGATAAATCCTACATTATCATAATACATTATTCTAGTGTCACTTGCTAAAATCTCTTTGCTAGCATTTTATTTCAAATGTTTGCATCAATATTCATTATGGAAAATTGGTCTATAATTTTCTTTCTGTTTTGACCATTCCTGATTTAGTTATCAGTCACCATACTGGTATCATTGAAGATATTTGGCAAAATTCCTTCACCTAATTTTCAAATAGTTTATATAGTACTAAAATAATTATTCTCTAGATTGTTGGTAAAATTCACTTTTAAATCCATCTGATTCTAGAGATTTTTACTTAGGGAATACATTAATGTCTTATGCAAAATCTTCTTCTGAAATGGGGTTATTTAAATATTTTATTTGTTCTTCAGTTAATCTGAGCAGTTTATATATTTGTAGATATGCATCCAGATCACTTAGATTGTCAGATTTATTGGCATGCATTTGGGCAAAATAACTCTAAATTATTTCTTTAATTTTCATCCCTTTGGTGGTGAATTTGCCCTTTTCATTTTTCATACTGGAAATTTAGTTTTCTTCTTTTTTTAGTGGAATTAACCAAAGATTTGTTTATTTTTTGTTTTTTTATAAAACCAACTTTTAGTTTTATTTCAAGTTTTCTTTCATTT
The DNA here is from genome assembly GCF_037893015.1 of Macrotis lagotis. Lineage (NCBI taxonomy): Eukaryota > Metazoa > Chordata > Mammalia > Peramelemorphia > Peramelidae > Macrotis > Macrotis lagotis. The sequence continues at coordinate 90,399,802 of NC_133659.1, forward strand.
TGTTGTTAATCTCTCCTTTGACTTTCAGAATTTCTAATTTGATATTTAAATGAGAATTTATAATTCATTCTTTTTTCCAGCTCTTTTAGTTACATACCCAATTCTTTGATTGCTTTTCACTATTTTATTCATGTAAGCAATTGGATATATAAAATTTCCCCTAATAACTGATTTTATTGCATCCCATAAATTTTGGTATGATGTCTCATCATTGCCATCGACCCAGATCAAATTGTTGGTTATTTCTGTGTTTTTTTCTGTGTGATCCACTCATTCTTTAAAATTAGGTTTTTTAATTTCCAATTGGTTTTTTGTTTAACATTCCATGGCCCTATATTACATGTAATTTTTTTGGTATCATGATAGAGAGAGAGAGAAAGAGAGAGAGAGAGAGAGAGAGAGAGAGAGAGAGAGAGAGAGAGAAGATAGAGGATGGACTTCTAGCAAAATATTGTTTTGAAACCTGCTAGGATAGCATTTGGCCAAATGACACATTTCAATAAAACTGGCAAACCCATGACTGTACCTCACTCAAAGGATAGAGGATTGCATTATTTTCTAGTATAACATCATTTAGAATACAATTGGAATCAAATCTCATCAGGTTTTAGAAAGAGATTCACTATTGATTTTTATCATCACTACTACTTTTTGCTGTAACTTACAAAACAAATGTTTTTTTTTTTTTATTTTGGCCAGTGAAAAGAAAATATATGACAAATAAGCAAAAAAAAATCTTCAGTATCTAAACCTAAACTAGAAAAAATGACATGAAATCAAAGAAGCTACAAACATTTGAAAATTTGAAAATTTTATTAATGCAAGTTCCCAAAATTGAACCAAATAACAAAACAAAGATTAATAACAATAATTAAACAATTATATTTGACATGATTTGAAAATCTAATAGACTTGGTTGAAATTATGCTTGTCTCTTTCTTTCTTTCTTTCTTTCTTTCTTTCTTTCTTTCTTTCTTTCTTTCTTTCTTTCTTTCTTTCTTTCTTCCTTTTCAGGTTTCAATAGTCATGTTCTAAAAGTATGCCTAACTCCCACACACACACAAACTTAAAAAAGAGGACCTCAAGAAAAATAAAGTGATTAAAAAAACATGTTTCAATCTGTATTCAGATACCATAAGCTCTCTCTTTGGGATGGATGACATTCTTTATAAGTTCTTTAGAGTTCTCTTGGGTCATAGCATTGCTGAGAAAAGGTAGGTCATTCACAGTTGAACATCCTACTATATTGCTATTACTTTGCAACTGCTCATGTAAGTTTTTTTTTTCTTTAGAAAAATTTTATTAATTTTGAGTTTTAAAATTTTCCCCTGTTCTTGCTTCCCCTCCCCCACCCCCACAAGGGGCAGTCTGTTAGTCTTTACATTGTTTCCATGGTATACATTGATCTCAGTTGAATATGATAAGAGAGAAATCATATCCTTAAGGAAGAAAAATGAAGTATAAGAGATTGCAAAATTATATAACAAGATAACATTTTTTTCTAAATTGAAGGTAATAGTTTTTGGTTGTGTAAGTTTTTTAGTGAGAGAATTCTGTTCATCATTTCCCATTACAGGACAGCATTTCATCTCAATCACCTACCACTGTTTGTTCTGCCATTTCACAACTCCTGAGTATCCCTTCAATCTCAAATTCCCTGCTACCAGAAAAGAGTTGTTCTCCATATCTTTTTACATAAAGATTCTTTTCTTTTTGTATTTCATCTCTTCTGAAATAGAGATCTTGTGATGACATTGCTAGGCCAAAGAGTAGGCATCCTTTTATAGCCCTTTGGGCATAGTTCCAAATTGGTATACAGAATTGTAAAATCATTACACAGTAGTGCATCAATGTCTCAATTTCCCTACATTCCTTTCAGCATTTATATTTTCTCCTTCTGTTCTATTAGCCAATCCAAAAGGTATAAAGTAGGTCCTCAGAATTGTTTCAAACATTATTTCTCCTATCAATAGTGAATTAGGATATTTTAAAAAATTAAATATTTTTAAAAATTATATTGACTACCTCTTCTGAAAACTGTTCATATCTCTTGATCATTTATCAATTGGTGAATGACTCATTTCTTATAAATTTGACTCTGTTCTCTATGTTTGTAAAATGATGTCTTTATCAGGGAAATTTGTTTCAATATTGTTTCCCATAGTTGCTACTGCTAGCTGTATTTCCCTCCATCCTACTTTCCCCAGTTCCATTTATTCTATTCTCTCCCCTTTTGTCCTGCCCCTCCAAGAATGTATGTTGTATCTGACTAGACCATCCCAGGATCTTCCCTTCCTTCTAACACCTATACCATTCCCCTCTCTTTTGTCCCATCTCTTTCCTCTCTTATTTTCCTCTAGGGTAAGATAGATTTCTATACCCAATTGAATGTGTATGTTGTTCTCTCTGTCAGCCAATTCCAATGAGAGTGTCATTCCACCTCACCTTCACCCTTTTACTCCTCTGCAAAAGGTTTTTCTTGTCTCTTTTATGTGAAATAACTTACCCCTTTCTACCTCTCCTTTCCACTTATACCAGAACATTCTTTCCTCCCCCATTAACACCATTCTTTTAATATATTATACCTTCAAATTCAACTCCTACCTACGTCTTGCCTATAATTACCCCTTCTAGTGGCTCTAATAAATGAGAAGGTTCATGAATTATCAGTATCATTTTCCCATGAAAGAATGTAAGCCGTTAAACATCATCAAATCCCTTATGATTTGCCTTTCCTATTTACCTTTTTTATGCTTGATTTGAGACTTGTTTTTGAAGATCAAATTTTCTGTTCAGTTTTATTCATTTCATCAGAAAAGTTGGAAAGTCCCCTATTTCATTAAATATCCATACTTTCCTCTGAAAGTTTTGCTGAGTAATTGATTTCTGATTGTGATCTAAGTTCTTTTGTTTTATGGAATATGACATTCCAAGCCCTAAGATCTCTTAATGTAGAAGCTGCTAAATCTTGTGTTAGTCTGCCTGAAGAGTCAAGATATTTGAATTGTTTCTGGCTGCTTTTAATATTTTTTTTCTTTGACTTTTTTTTTGCAAGGCAATGGGGTTAAGTGGTTTGCCCAAGGTGACACAGCTAGGTAATTATTAAGTGTCTGAAGCTGTATTTGAACTCAGGTACTCCTAACTCCAGGGCCAGTGGTCTATCCACTGTGCCACCTAGCCACCCCCTCTTTGACTTAGGAGTTCTGAAATTTGGCTATAATATTCTTGGCAGTTTTCATTTCAGGATCTCTTTCAAGAGGTGATTGGTGGATTTTTTAATTTCTATTTTTACCATCTGCTTTTAGGATATCAGGGAAGTTTTACTGAGTAATTTCTTGAAAATGATGTCTAGGATTTTATTTTTTGTTCATGACTTTGCTTTGTCCATATTCAAAAACAGGTAGTCCAATAATTTCTAACTTTTCTCCTCTGGATCTATTTTCCAAGTCAGTTGTTTATCCAGATATAATTCACATTTTCTTCTTGCTTTTCAACCTTTTGGTTTTCCTTAATTGTTTCTTGATTTCTCACAATGTCATCAGTTTCCCTTAGCTCCATTCTACAATTGAAGAAATTATTTTCTTCAGGGAGCTTTTTTACCTCATTTTCCATTTGGTCAACCCTGCTTTCTAAGGCTTTCATCACTTCATTAAACTTTTGGACTGCTTTTTTATTTGATTCAAAACTGGTTTTAAAACTGTCATTTTCTTCAGTATTTTTTGTATCTCCTTCACCATGTACCTATCAGTTTTCATGATTTTTCTGCATCATTCTCATTTCTCATCCCAATTTTTCCTCTATCTCCCTTACTTGATTTTTCAAAATCTTTTTGAGCTCTTCCATGGCCTGAGGTCAATTCATGTCAATTCATATTTTTCTTGGAGCTTTTGAAAGCAGAATCTTTGACTTTGTTATCTTCTGAATGTATATTTGGATTCTCCATAGCACCAAAGTAATTGTCTATGGTCACATACTATCCCAAGCTTTTGAGGGGTTTTGCCTTGCTTTCTTTGATACTCCTCAGGGACTGCAAATTTTAAATTCCTCCAATGTGTTGTGAGAGGCTCTGACTGCTCTCCTGGTCTGTGCTCTGGTTTGTTGATGACCACAAGCATACCCCTCTACTCTGGAGCTGGGAGGAGGGTCCCTGCTTTATTGTAGGCAGTGCATTCTGTTTTGCTTCTGCTCCTTTTCTTGATTGGGGTCCCAGAAGGCTACCTGGATCTAAATATGGGCAAAGAAACAGTGTACTGCATCATGAATAGCAAAGAGACCTCTTCAACCCCCCTGGACCCTCTCACAATCCATGGGCTGAGTTCTCTGGAAGCAGCTGCAGGGTGGCTCCTGAGACTTGCCCCTGGTCCCCTGGAATCAGTTCTTCTGAGGCCTAAGCTGGATTGGATTCGACTCTTAGATAACTCTCATGTGGCAGACTTTTTCCAAGTGACCTTCCCAGTTATCCTTGGCAATCGCTGGACTAAGAGGTCTGGAAACTGCCACCATTGTCAAGGACCCAGGCATACTATATTCTAATCCTGGCTGTCTGGAGCTAGTGCACTTGGGTATAGCCCAGGCTTCTCTGCTTGGTCTTTCTAACCCCAGTGTTAACAGAAACTTCCTATGGACCTTCTAAGTTGTCTTGGGATTGAAAATTGTTTCACTCAGTCTTTTTTGTAGCTTCTGCTGCACTAGAATTTGTTTAGCATCATTATTTAGATTTATTTGGAGGGGTTTGGGGGAGAGCTCACAGGAGATTCTGTCTTTATGCCTCCATCTCGGCTCAGCCTCCTTGATAAATTCTTTTTGAATTTTATAAGTATGTTTTCACTATGAGACTAATTATACCATTGCTGAGTAATTTCAAATATTTGGTATCTGTTATGCCCACTTAAGTTATTGAATTCTAGCATAGAACTGTAAGAATTAGTTAAGATATTTTTTTCAGGAATGGAACACAGCAGTTTGGGACAGTTGCTGTCATGGTAAGAAACATAGGAAAAAAGGTAAAAATATCATGAAAACCTACCAAAGGACCATGGAACAATTGATCTAATAGAATTTCTTAAAGATTATGCAAAGTATTGTAGAATTTCATCTGGAATTAGAAATTCATTAACTTCTCTAAAGTCTAATTGGAAAGACAAAACATAAATGTGATTTAGGAAAAATGTAGTGATGAGGATAGTCATTCAGACAGTAGGTGTGAAATGGGAAAAGACTAGAGAGCAAACAAGAAGTCAAGTGAGAAGCAAGATGTAACAGTGCAGAGCTATCTCAAAGAAGAATTGACTATCTCTAATTATCACAGTTTTTGTCAAACAGGAAACATGTAGTCTAACCCAATAATCTTATAGATATTTTAACTGAGGCCTCAAAAGATTTTGAAATATTCGTAAGTGTCATAAATAAAGATGTTGTAATTAAAGCCTAAGGCCTCAGATTCTAAACTCAGTGCTTTTTTTCCCATTAAACCATACTGTTTCCATTTCAAATTATAGATGATATTCCCTTTCTAAAGGGAGAAGTTCTTATTTTTGGAAAACATTATGTAGCACTGGAATGTTAAACTCAAAAAATAAAATAGGGTCACTAATCCATATGTAAGACTTATTTTGAACTATATAACATTGTAGTTTTAAGTTAAGTATTTCTGAATTACATTTTTAATATGACTCTGTCCTTACTCAAGGTTCCATGAAGACTCAATAGAATTATATTTTAATGTTTTTGAAATACCTATGATGTATAATGTATATTTTCCTATGGTACAACTTTTAAGTTTAAATATAACATATATAAAATCTTATAATGATGGTTCTTTGAAAGTTGAATTGAACATGGGAGAGAATAATGTTGCATCTCCCTAATATAAATGACCTAGGGTTTCTAATGTTCTTTACTTATTTTCTTTCATTTTAAACATTTATGATTTTGCTGTCAACTCTTACCTCCTATATAATGTTAACTATCCCACTCCACCTCCCTTAGGACCAACAGGCACATTTTTCATATAATCATTTGGTTTTTAGATGTTTTTTTTCATCTATTGAAAAACAAATTTCATAACTGCTTTTTGATGTTTAACCAACTTCTTCCTTTATTTTTTCTTATTCTCTTTTTGTTTACCTTTGTTTTGGTATTTATAGTTTTCTATCTATTTATTTAAGTTATTAGAATCCTGACCTTTTAATACATAATATATTATTCATAAATTAATTGTTTATTCTTTTCATCCATTTTAAATATAGAACATTAGAATTTAAATCCCTTAAGTCAAGATTTCTCTTATTTTACCTGTTAATTCTGGACATCTAGCATAAAGTCTTGCACAAAGTTGGAGGCTTAGTAAATGTGTGCTGATTATTTTAAATGAAACATTTATACAGTGATTTGTAAATATTTAGATAATTTATACCATACATTTTCACCTTCCTTAAGAACTAAAAAACACATAATATATTGACCAACTTTGTATTCACTTGTAAAAATTAGTTTCATTATTCTTGATTAATTCAACCCTTAGGCATGAAAAGGATCCTAAAATTACTTGTTTTCTAACACAGTTCACATCTATTAAGTGAACATTCAGTATGCCATTCTAGATTTTGTAAAAATATGTTATTCATGTGTATGTAAAAAAATCTATTTTCTATCCTTCCTACTTCTATCCCATTCAGAAAATTTGAAAAAGAAAAAATTTTATAGCAAATATGCATAGTTAATCAAAACAAATTCCCTTGGTACTTGTCAGTTTATATGCATATGTGTATAATATATATATATATATATATATATGTAATACAAATGAAATTACATATGTATGTAATTTATTTATCTATATATGTATAAATATTCACATTTATAACTACCCACGATATTCATATAAATGAATGCAAAACTTACTCAAATTTATAGACACATATAATTATCTTTCTATATCCTATCATATCTCTTCATTGGATAACATTTCATTAGTAATCATTATATTCATCTTTTACCTAACATCTCAAAATGTTTTATGATATCGTCATTATATAGATTCTTCAAACTTCTTAAAATTTTGCATTTTTTATATTTACATTATAAGTTAAATTATTCATAAGGTTTTGCTTTCTTCCCTCTGCATCAGTGCATAGAAACTTTTTTTGTCTGTTTGAAATCCTCTATTTTCTTATTTTTTGAGTTGAAATAAAATTACATCATAGTTTTAGATCACAACTAATTCATGTAATCCGCAATTGTTTACATCATCTAAGTTTCCAATATCCTGACAGCACAAAAGTCATCCATTCAAATATATGCTTCTTACAAAGAGAGTTTGACGTTGATATTTCAATCAGTAGTTCCTAGTAAAATATATAATACATAGTAAAGACATAATAATTATTTGCTATTTACTGGATTGGAAATATGTTTGATTTGTTGTGAACATTTACAGAAAAAAGGATTCTTGTAATATATGAGTTGAGGTTGTTCTTTTAGATTATAGATTTCAGTGCTAACAGAGATTCACTGAAATGCCAAGCTAAATATGGTATAAGCATGTCTAAAATATTGAATAAATATTATTATAACTTGTAAAATGATATTAGCAATATTAAGTTAAAGTGGTAAGTAAATAATTTACTTGTAATTAAGAAAATTAATTGTTGGAAAAACAGAATTATATAACAATATATTTAAAATGTATGTCATATCTTGTTGGTATGTTACTTTAACTTAAAATCAATCAATAATCTAAAAACCTGACAGTTTCTTAATTTGTTGAAAATGTCAATAACAATGTAATAAGCCATGGGTTCAATAAATAAAATCAGACAAACTACAAGTTGAAATGAGGTAACAAGGCTCATATGAATAGACTATTTAGCATTTTAGCTTTCCAAAAGAATATTTCCACATTTTCTTTTGCACACACACACACACACACACACATATATATATATATATATATATATATATATATATATATATATATATATGTCAGGAAAATTTGGAAAGTGTAAAAACAGACAATTAGGCAAACAACATCAAAATCCCACCTTAATTCATATGAACAACTAAAAGTTGCTATTTTTTAATATTCTGGTAGTCTTGCAACTCCAAGCATCTTTGACAAAAAGGAGTCTATGTCAGAGTCTAGTTCATACCAATTGCAGTGGTTGATAGGAGAACCAATTATATATAGATCAGGTAATTTATTAGGGAAAAAAAGAAAGAAAACAAGTCAGACTTTTTTCCTCAGCTGGAAAATGCATATTTAGTCTTACAAACCAGATGTCAGGACACTGATTATTGGGGAAACATGATTATAGGCTTTTATTTAGGTCAAAGAGATTTCATTGATGACTGACTGCAGAGTTTTTCTTTCTCTTCTCTCTGGGCCATAAGAAAAGGGAAGGAGGAGGAGCTGAATAGGAAACTTCAGAGTAGAAATAGTAAATATAAATTATCTAGTTTAACAACTTTATTTTCTATAAGTGATTTAGCCAACAGCATGAGTAACAAAGCTGAAATATTATCCTGTATATTCAGTTCTATGTCCATGGGTTCTTTCTTTGGTTTCTTGCAGGGAGTGTTTAGGGGGATCAATCTGCAGGTTATGTCATTTGCTCTTCTCCTAAGGATCTAAAGCCCCATTTGAACACAGGTGCTCTATCCACTGCCTATTTAGCAGTCCCTTGCACATCTTCTAGAATGAAGCCAAAGACTGGATGGAAGTTACCTGAAATAGAGTTTTGATATAAAATTTTCTTTCTTGTTCCAAAGAAAACTACAGTTGCAAACAACTTGGGGAAATTGCATCTTCTAGTTAAGGATTACAAAATATATTTAGCATATTTGGCAAGAAAATTAAAATGGGAATCTCATTTAAATTTATCAAACAAGAAAGAATTTGTAGATGCCTGCTATATATATATATATCAGACAGATAGATGGCTCTGTGGATTGAGAACTGGAATTGGAGTCAGGAAGACCTGAATTCAAATGTGACTGGAGTATCACTTAACCTTTGGAGAAGAAAATTGCAAGGCACTCCAATATCTTTGCTAAGAAAATCTCCATGGACAGTATACTGAACAGGGTCATAAAGTCAGAAATAAGTGAATAACTGCATAACAAATGTATCAGATACTTCTAATTTCTGAGAATACAAAAGCAATTTAAAAATAGTACTCAAGAAGTTTTCATGCAACACAGAAAGACAATGTGTGCAAATATAAGCACCTGTAGAATAAGTATACAGAAAATATATCTGGTATTGAGGGGAAGAGAGAGAGAGACAGTAGCTGATGGAGGAATCAGGAAAGGTAAACTGAGCTATGAAGGGAACTAGGGATTGCAAGCTCTAAGGGTGTGTAAGTAGTGCATTTCATAATTAAAATGCCTTCTGTGGGGGGATTTGGAGGATTGGGGAAAACTTGTAAAATTCAAAACCTTACAAAAACGATAGTTAGAAACTACTATTGTATATATTTGGAAAGCAAATAAAATATCAATTTTTTAAAAAAGAAGTACATTTCAGAAATTGGGGATAGATGCCCTGGGCATAGAATAGAGATGGGAAATGGAATGATGAATGTGATGAGTAAGAAGGCAAATTTTTTTCTAGATTGAACTGTGTGTGAATGGGAATAATGCATAGTAAATCTGGAGAGAAAATTTGGAACCAGATTGTGAAATAAGCAATAATTAAGAAGAGCTCCTGTGAAAAGTTAGTGAGGAAAAGATGACTAATTGTATTAGGTATTTGTATTTTTTTACAAATTATTTTAAATTAATTTCTTTTAAAATATAATAATAAGTAGTTTTAGTAAATGTTATATTTTTATAGCATTTAAGACACTTTTTAAGAGAAAAATTATACCATATTCTCTTTGACTAAGTATGCCTATGGGAATATAGTGTAATGATCATTACTAACAATTCAGTTCATCTGAATTGCATGTTTAATAATGAAATAATTTTCTTACAGTTCTAAAGTTGTAAAATGTTGCAAATGCAACATCACCCAATTAAAAATAATAAAATGTATTTTTGCTTTAGGATTTGTCATTCAAAACTATGAAAAACGAAGCACAGTTAGCATGTTTAAGAGGGGAGATTTTTAAATATTCTCCTTAAGACTGATAATTAATGAAAAGTGCCAAGAAAAATTCAGGATGCATAATTTTAAAGTCATATTGGATTGGATAACAAAACAAATCAAAGAACAAGGGGATAGAAAGAACTATTCACAAATTAAAAGGTGAAGCAACTACATTAATGATTTGAAGATATGTGATTGAAAACCTCAGTTTTCTGGAGATTATGATGTGCCATGACTTTCTGTCTTATAATATCACCAAAAAGAATATAGCTCTTCAAATTTGAGAATTGTTTTAAGAAGGAGCTAAACAACCACTGAACGAATTATGCAGTTGTTCTCCTTCCCTTCCCCAAACTTATTTCAGATATGACCTCTATCAATTACTGCCTCTCTGACCCTGGGCAAGTAAATTACAAACACAATTGATGATTATAAGGATGACTCTAATATCCCTTCCAGTTTAATATCTATGATTGTATAATTAGTGACTTGTGCTGTTTTTTGTTTAGATAACTAGCTACCGACAGGAATTAATGATTTTGTGCCTCTTTTAATTTTTATAAATGCCATTTTGTTCTTTGTAGTATATTTACTTCCAAATATATATATATTCTCTTTCTTAACCAACTCTCTTGTTACAGACATTTAAAAAGAAAGCAAATAAAAAAGAGCAGTACAGCAAAATAGTTCAGACTTTGGGCCTAAGAAAATATGAAATATTTTACATTTATATACCTAACCTAATAATGTAATGAAGCAGGGGGGTTATTTATTTTTTAGATTCTTTGACCTGATTGTCATTATATTTAAACACTGAATGAAAATTTAATGCTAATTCCATTCTTCAGAAAGTAAAGGTTTAAAAGAGTGGGAAATTACATTCCAGACTCATTTTTGGTCAATAAAAAGGAATTTGCAGCTGTGGCGAAATTAAAAGGATACTGGGGTTGGGGGAGGGAGAGTCAATTCTATTTTAGAATTTGTGATATAAAAAAATGAAATAGTATCATGTCTACACCCTAAATTATATGAAAGTAGATTCAAAAGATTTAGGGAAAGAATAACTAGGATGTCATGAAAGACATTTCATTGGAGGGTATAGGAATTAAACCAGTATGAACAGCCTATGGAATCTGTAAAATAAAAAAGTGACATTATTCTGATGAGAAGACGGGCATGTGCAAAAGGCATGATGTGGACTTATAGGGAATTGGCTGAAAGAGTTTGAGTTAAAAATTTTTGCAAGAAAAATTGGAAATGAGTTAATGTCCCTCAATTGGGGAATGGCTGAACAAATTGTCATTTATGTACATTATGGAACACTATTGTTCTGTTAGAAACCAGAAGGGATGGGAATTCAGAGAAGCCTGGAAGGATTTGCATGAGCTGATGTTGAGTGAGATGTGTAGAACCAGAAAAACATTGTATACCATAAGAGAAACATGGGATTTATGATCAATCTTAATGGATTTGCTCATTTCATCAGTGCAACAACCAGGGACAATTTGGGGGTTTCTGTGATGGAGAATTCCATCTGTACCCAGAGAAAGAATTGTGGAATTTGAACAAAGACCAAAGACTATTACCTTTACTTTTTTTTAAAAAAAGTTATCTTATGTAATTTTGTTACTTCTTATACTGTATTTTTTTCCTTAATCTCTCTCTCTCAACACATTCAATTTCAATCAATGGTATAGCATGGAAAAAATGTAAAGACTATCAGACTCCCTTCTGTGGGGATGGGGGGGTGGGAAGCAAGATTAAGGGGAAAATTATAAAATTCAAAAATAAATAAATTAAGATTATGATGTAAAAATAACAGGAAATAAATTTAGAACTCTAAAGCTTCGGTTCACAGAAAATTAAAAAAACCCTTCAAAAAGGGAGGAAATAAAGATTAGACAATTTCATTAGAAAAATAGAAAAAAAGTTTTGCAAGACTATTAAAAAGAACATAAAAGGGTTTGCTTTTAGCATATGAAGCAAAAAGGAATGCCCCCCCAAAAATAGGTCAATTGTTTTGTATGAAAGAATAATGATAAAATGATGACAGGAAAAAAGCTGAATAGCTCAGTTATCATTTTACTTTTTAATTTTTCTTGCCAAAATTAATATTGAAATTGGAAAGTACAGATTAAAATGTGTATTATGGAGTTGAAATTCAATATTAATAAGGAGATAGAACAGGAGCAAAAGAATAGTCAGATATCTTTGGTAAGTTAAATTTACTATTCCAAGATAAACTGACTGCTATTGAAATATCTGATATATGAAATTGCTGAGCCACTTTCAGGATCCATCAAAGATTAAAGAAAACTGTGGACAAAGCAAAGGCTAGAGAAGGAAAAATGTCTCCATTTTCAAAAAAGAAGATACAGAAAATGGTTTATTCAAGTTATAGCACAATGAAATTGACATTGATTCCTGACAAAATACTTGGAGGTATTATTAAGGGGTTGATTAGTGAATACCAGGGGAAAAAAGGAAGCAGTGCTTTCATCTAGAACTGGTCATGTCAGACTAACCTCTTTTCTTTCTTTTTTTTGTTTAATTGGAAAATTAGGACAAAGTAAATCACATTTTACTTCTTTTTGGCAAAGGACTTGATAAAATCTGTCATACTATCACTGAAGGTGAAATGGAGAGATAAATTCTAGATAATTTTACAGAGAGGCAGATTTTAAACTCTCTGAGTAGTTATCATTGCAATAGTAATCATTAATGACTTAATGACAATATGAAAGTTTAATCAATCACTAGTGGACTGTCCCAGACACCTCTGTACTAATATTTTTTTTATCAGATCTAAGGATAAGATAGATTGTAGTTGAGAAGGGAAATTAAGAAGACCATGTATCAATTTTTTTTCTGTACTACAAGTGTTATGTAATGTTGAATAAGTCATTGAATGATTGTGAAGCTTGATGCCCTTCTCTATAAAATAGAGATAATGATATCTGCAGGATTTACTTCATAGTATTATTATAAGGTTCAAAATGAGATAATACATGCAAACAATTTTGAAAATTTCAAAGAACTATAAAAATATCCATGATGATGACTATAATAATATAGTCAGGAATAAGAAGAAATATACAAAAATAAAAATGCTGAGTCAAAATTAGAAAGATGAAACATATTTCTAATAGACTAGAAAGATAAAACATAATGGTGACCATTGTGAATTATTATACTTCTGTTTAAAAATGAACTTTATAAATATAAAAAGGAATAAGTGTGATTAGATTTATTTTTAGAAAAAAAATCAGAGTAGCTTAAAGAACTATAAGCTTAATATGAATCAATAATGTTATATGCTAACTAAATAACCTATAAAATGGTTTACAGAAGAGAGAAAATGACTGATCTATCATATTTTATGCTAGACAGACCAAATTAAGAATATTTTATTCACTTCTGGCTATTCAAAAGTACATTGATTAGCTGGAGATAATTCAAAGGAGTAATTAAACTGGTGAGAAATCTCAAGATCATGTCCTATGAGAAGGGCTTGGAGGAAATAGAATTCCTCAGTCTAGTTTAGTTAAGACCTAGGAAGGATGGAAATTATAGATTTTTCCCAAGTATTCTAAGAATGGTCTTATGAAAGAGTGATGAGGTTTATTTTTTCTTAACCCCAGAAGGTGAAACTAAGAATCATGTATAGAAGTTGTGTAAAATAATGAAAACTATACTTAAATTTAAGACTATCTCAAAGTTAACTGGACTGCATCAAAAAGAATCTGACTCCTCAATAATGGAGTTTCAATTGAATGCTATATGATAACTTGGGAGAAGGAACATTGTAAAAGGTTGTCTAGGTACAAGTTGGACAAGAAAATATCTGAGATACTTTTTCAATCCATATGCCATATAACTAAGAGAATGATTTTCCTAAAAGAAATCTTACTCAATAAACAACAGTGGCTCCCTGTTATCTCTAGGATAAACTTTATATTGTTCTATTTAGCATTTAAATTTGATCACATCCAACTTCAATCTACCTTTCCCTGCCTTTCACATTACCTCCCCTACTTCAGTTATTTTATAGTCTAGCTATCCTGGACTCCACTGTTTCTTACACACACATACTCCTGTCTTCTCTGTGCTTTGCAATCCTATTTCCATAAGAGTTTCTTACTAATTCTCTCCTTCTTAGAATCTAAAATTTTCTTCAAGAATCAATTTAAGTGACACCTTTTTGATAAGATCTCTTCTAGTTCTTCATCTGTTAATGTTTTCTCCTCTATTGTTAATGTATATCTCCTTGATACATGTTAGTATAGAGATATGCATCTGTTTTGTAGATGCCCACATATAGGACAACTAAATGACTCAGCGAATAAAATGCTGGTCTTTGAGTCATGAAGACCCATTTTCCTAAATTTAAATTTCACTTAAACCCTCCTCAGGTAAACTGCTCTGAGCAAGTCACTTAACCCTGTTTTCCTTAGTTTCCTGATCTGTAAAATGATCTGAAAAAGGGAATGGCAAACTACTCCAGGATCTTTGCCAAGAAAACACTAAATGGAATCTCAAAGTCCAAGACATGACTAAAAAACAGCAACATGCACATCTTACTTCCCCTGTTACAGTATAAGCTTTTCAAGAGCAGGAGTTGCTTTACCATTTTCTTTGATTCCCAAGTACCTAGTACAATACAATTGCACTCAGCCTTCTTTAAACAGATTGTTGTTGGTGGCCACACTACCTGAATCTTTCATAATAAAAATATGTTGCTTCAGTACACCCATTCATAGCCAAATAACTATTTTACTATGCTAGTATTTAAGATCCTCCATAATCTAGCACAATCAGAAGTAGACTAGAATCACATCTAACTGACTCGCAAGAGTGATTATTAATATTTTGTTGTGAATATTTATACCTCACAGTTCTGTAATCTAAAGTGTTATGAGTGAAGATGAAACTTAAAAGTATGTTTGAATACATTCCTCCATTCCCGGTGTCCAGTTGTTAAACATTTATCATCATATCTCTATATTGTTCTAAAACCATTACTTAAATTCAGCAAAAGTGTAGTATAAGTCTCAGTGAATTAAGTCTAAGTCATCATCAGACTCAGGATCTGGCCATTGTAGGCTAATATATAACAATAGCAATAATAGCAACAATAGATATTAATATAATGCTTTAAGATTTTCAAAGTGCTTTATATTCATTATTCCATTTGACCATCACATTACTGTGCATAATCTTAATCTTCAAATTTATCCCACATCGTCCCTTTCACATTCTCAAATCTGCCACAGAACACTTGAGTAAGTGCCTCTAAATATTCACTGCACAATTTTGTGTTCTTTTCTCAGACTTTCTAAAATACCTGTAATATCTTTTCCCTGTCTTCCCATTTTATTCCTACTAATGTATCAAAGCCCAACTTGCATGCTATCTCTCCGTGAACTTCTCCTGATTTCCCCTGCAATACCCATTTAGTTCCAAATAGATGCACATGCCCAATTTTTCACTTTGTCAACATCAGGGGACCCTTAATTTGGGCAGAAATAACCAAATGAGTGAGCAATCTATTATGTTGGAAATGCAAAAATTAAAATTTGCTTTAATTTACTGATTTTTAGCAATTTAGTGAACATTTTAGTAACTTAGTGAACATTTATATCAAATCAACCTCATTCTGTTCAGAAATTAATGAATACATAGAGTCATGTGATGCTGGGCAAATCACTTAAACTCCTTGAAGCTTAAGATAATACCTTTCTTGCCTATTCCTCACTTGCTGGCAGAATCAAGTGAAATATTTTCTTTGAAGCAGTATGCTATACTATAAAGTAGAATAAGCTAGAAGATACGATCTCATTGCAGTTTGGTTATAACATTTACAATCTGTGGGATCATGGACAACTTATTTACAATCTTTGCCTGAGTTACACATGAGTATATAAATAGCAGGGTCCCTTCTAGCTCAAACACTGATATGGTAATGAGGACCAAATGAAATAATGTACATGAAAAAGGCTGGGAAAAAAGGTAAATGCTATATGAATTTTAAATCATTGTTATAAATTTTGCTCAGATAATTCAGGTCCAGAGGTTCAAGATAATTATAATAGCATGGATATTTCTTGCATCAGAAGCAGTTTAACAGTACATTGAGCTGAAATTGGAGCCAAGAACTGGATAGTCAAACAGTGTGATGACACTTAACAAACAAGTCATTTGTGTGTCTCAGGAAGTTTTCTAGGATAACTTGAGTATTTCCACAAACTTATAATTGAAGATGTAAAGTCATCTGCTTTAAGGGGAGGGTTTTCTTTTCCAGAGATTTCCCTGAAAAAATCTTTGTTATTCATAATTAAAATGCTAACACAACTATATACTATTATAGTTTATTTCTCCTTACTTTAAATCTTGGTATGCAACCAGTGTTTCCATATATATATATAAAGTTCCTTCCAAGAATCTAAACTCTTTGAGGTGAGGGGAAAGAGTAGTACATTTTATATTTATGTTCCCATCTAACAGAAAGACTGCCATATTGTAGGTACTTAATAAGCTACTGTTGAATTAGTAGCATTTTACAGATGCCTTTTTATGGATACCAATATTTAGCCAAGGTGTTTAAGGACTGTCTTTGGGGTGATCAGTAAACTAAATGCTTGATTGTTAGGTTATCAGGAATATCATTGTGAGTTTAGCTATACCAAAAAAAAAGTCTTTCTACTAATATCATTTCCTTCTCCCTACCATGGGGGTTGTGGGGAAGAAAAGTATTAGTTTAATTAATATCAATGCTATGTGACACAGAAGTGGTTGCTCATATAGGCAGCATGCCAGTGAAGGCTGCTATTTGGTTTTCTTAATATAGGGGAACGAATAGTCTAATTTTAAGCTTGCGTACTTGTCTTTTGTCAGCAGCATAGCTGTCAGTAATAACAGATGAAAGCTAGAAGAGCCGTTTGGAAAAGTGTTGCCTGAATCATATATCAGCAGGCATGCTGTTAATGTGTTGATGCTGCTTAACCAGCCTCATTTAATGCCAGTTTACAGCAATGAGACAACTAAGAGTTGTTTCATTCCTTATGAAATGAGTTTAAAAAACAGGAAAATGCTTATTCTGATGCAAAAAAAAAGAGGGGGGAGTGGGAGATAAGTAATTAGGATAATGAAATTCATAAATAAAATGTTTTATAGAGAAACATAACAACCCATTTAAAGTAATATGCAAAATTGTGTTTGTGTGGGCTACTAACCTAGGATCTTTTCTTCCTATAATTGATTATTAATGTACCACACATAGAGATTGCTGTGTCATGGAGACTGTGTTGCTACAAATGAATGAAGTCAATTGACTTTTGGACTTTTGTCCCATTTTATAAATTGTTTTAGATACTGCAATGTATAAAGGACTGTACTTGAATTCAGGAAGATCAAGTTTAAATCTGCATTGAGCTACTTACTAACATTGTAACCCTGAGAAATTCATTTAACCTCTCAGTTTTCTCATCTGTAAAATGAAGATAATAACACATATTTTCAAAAGTTTTTTGAAACAAAATGAATTAATAGTTGTAATGCTGTTTTTAAACTTTAAAGTCAAGATTAATATTATTGCTGCTGTCACTTCAGTTTATTTTGCATGTATAGCTTTATGCAAATTACAGATCAATGGATTTCAGTTGAGTTAAAATATTTCATTGTACAGAATGAAGAAGATCAATGGTATAAATATATTTTCCCATAATTGTATATTTTCCAAATAATGGTCTTTCAATGATAAATTAAAGAGTGAGATTTCAACGAGTTATAACCTAGGTGATTGCTTAGTATTTTTTTAATTACCTGAATTTCCAACAAGCGTATCAATTAAACAAACATTTAAGTGTTTATAATATATAAGAGGAAAATTATACAAACAAATCTGGAAATTATCTGTTTTTTAATATTCTTTACATTTATTGCTTGTACATGTAAAACTCTTTGGTAATAATTCATAAAATATATTTATAAATGCTTTGATTTGTGCATTTCAACTACTTTTAAAATTGCTTAATGTTCATCATTAAATCTGTTTCAACATCTGTAAAGTAAGCATAGTAACACACTTGGTTTTAAAGTGCTTTTAGATTAAAAGGTGCTACTTTACCACTAAAAATGAATATATATGCATATATATATATATATATATATATATATATATATGTATAAAATATTCCTGAAATAGCATGTGGCATGAGGCATTCACAGAAACTGTTAAAAGAGACCTGCTACTTTCAGAACCTTTTCTTTTTCCTTTTAATCCATTCTTATTGTACTGGTGGCTATACTATCTGAATCCTTTAGCATCTTAAAAAAATATACTCCTTTATAGTATAAACTAAATTTAACTACTGCTATTAATTTAATTTTATATAGGTGATGAATAATGAAGGAATATTATTTGTTTATTTGATTAAAAATTTTTAGTATCAAATATATATCAAGTTCTGACTTTTTAATGTTTGCCAATTTTTGAGGTATAAATGCTCACACTGAAAAATTTTAAAATTGAGCCAGTTAGAGCTGGCTCTAGTAAATTTCTGAAGATTATTTGCTTGTGAATATATAACAGGATCACTGGATTTACAGTTGAAAGAAACTTTAGAGGTAATCTAATAGAGAAGATTCATAAAAGCATGAGATTTAGTTTGGCAAGTTATAATGTTTTTTTTGCATTCTCATGTAGCTGCTTTATATTCCTATATGGAAGGCCAAAGGAGGGCAGCTTTCCTTCTTTAGTGGTCAGTGGACTGATAGTAACCAAGATCTTGAAAACTCTAATTCTAAAAGATCATGTGTCAAACTCACAATTTCCTCTTTAGAATGTGCAATTTAAGTATGTGAATCACAGAGGGAAAAAATGGAGACAAGTTGGAAAATGTCAAAGATCAAAACTAAGATGAGGGAAATGGGCAGTAGGAGAAAACCATTCAGGGAGAATTCAAGAAGTTATTTGCCTTACCCTCCTCATTTTGCTGAATAAAAACAGAATTTAGTGGTTAATCAACCTAGGATTTTCTTTATTACTTCAAGGTGTAAGATGTGTGAAGCAAAATGCATTTCTGGGTAAGGTGCCTACCTTAGCAAGTTGGGTGGAATTTAAAGCAGGATAATGAACCAGCAATTCCTGAGCACATCGTTGAGACTGACATCCAAGAGTATAAAGAAATGTTGCACAGGTAATTACAGGTCTCCTCAAGGCAATACATACATATTAAAATTTGATGAGTCTTCACTGAGAAATAAACTCTTAGTCATTTGAGTAGGATTTTCATCATACACAACTCTGTACCTGACAGGGCAGAGCTAATCAGCAGCTCAAATACTCCCTGCTCAAATTTATCTCACTAGCTACTCTAATGTATGGGAGGTTGCATATTAAGATGAGCTGATGAGCTCTCTCTTCTCTCTCTCTCTCTCTCTCTCTCTCTCTCTCTCTTTCTCTCTCTGGTCTATCTCTGTCTCTGCCTATTTCTCTTTTTTCTGTCTGTCTGTCTATCTCAGTGTCTGTGTCTCTCACTTTTTCTTCTCCCTCTTCTGTCTCTTTCTCTCTGTGTGCGTCTCCTTGTTTCTGTCTCTTTCTTCCTCTCTCTTTCTCTCATCTATTTACATGCCATCTAAAGCACAAGCAGAAGAGAAGTGATGACAGTATTGCTATTCAGAAAGAAAGAACTTAATCAGACCCTTATACAGGCTGTATACTGTATACTTGAATTGGAAGCTATTATAGAAGAATCTCAAACTAATGAGTTGTGTGGCCTTGAGAGTCTTAAATGTCTCTGGTCAGCTTCTTAATCATTTAAAGAGAAGACTAAACTGAATAGCTCTAGCATTCTCTCTCTCTCTCTCTCTCTCTCTCTCTCTCTCTCTCTCTCTCTCTCTCTCTCTCTCTCTCTCTCCCACACACACATACACACATACTCTCTCCATCTCTCCCTCCTTCTCTCCTCAGCCCACTTTTTTCCTCTATCTGTTGGGAGTATTCAGTTATTTTTTAAACGTGTCTGTCACCCCCATTTGGTGTTTTCTTGGGAAAGATACTGGAGAGGAGGGATTTCCTTTCTCATTTTACAGATAAGCACAGTCAAATCTGACTTCAGGCCAGACTTCTTTCCACTCTTCCAATATATGCACATATGAATATATGTATATATTTTTTTAGGGTTTTTTTTTGCAAGGCTATGGGGTCAAGTGGCTTGCCCAAGACTACACATCTAGGTAATTATTAAGTGTCTGAGACCGGATTTGAACCCAGGTACTCCTGACTCCAGGGCTGGTGCTTTATCCACTGTGCCACCTAGCCGCCCCAATATATGTGTATATATATATATATATATATATATATATATATATATATATATATATATATATTTGAACTCACTATTTTTCTCTTTTACAGATCAAAAGGACGTATGTATTTTTATGAATACATCCTCTTCCAGATTGAACTTGTAATTTCATCTAAGAAATACTACTGGAGAAATATTCTTTCAATGATAAAGACTGATGACTCCTCTATAACTTATATCTTAGTATCTGGGGGCACTAAGAATTTAATTGATTTGCTCACTGTCACTCAGTAGATAATTCACATAGGTCTTGAAACCAAATCTGATTTTACTTCATAGTCTTTATACTATACTACCCTGTCACAATATGGAAACAATTGTGTACATTTTATAAATAGACAAAAAGTAATATAGTGGGTATCTTTTTTTCATTTAAAATAGATGATTAATGGTCTGATCTACAACCCTATGGTTAGAATGTTTTGAAGACTAAGTTGAACTGACTAATTTCAGTCACATATAATCTTAGTAATCAGCCCCAAAGCTCTCATATCTTCTGGGAATCAATGCCATATTTAATAAGCTCACTGTGTATTATCAAACATGAAATTCACATTGGTTGGTGGCTGCCCTGAGGTTGTTTGACTTGTCATAGTAAATAAGTCAAGCTGGACAACACTGTATTCATGTTTTGTATTTGTATTACCACTCTAAAAATGCAGATTCTTTATAGCCAGTATTTTCTGAAAGCCAGAGAAAAATACTGTTTGTTTGTAAAACTACTTGGAATCCTGAATGATAAGGTTTACTGAATCAAAATCTAACCAAGGTGTTTCACAGTGATGAAGTTAAGGAAGAAGCCATATTTGGTTTTCAATCATAATGATCATAATCTTAACAATCTCTCTCTCTCTATATATATATACACACATACACTATTTTACAGCAGCAACATGGGATTGGTTGATGATCAACCTTAATAGACTTGGTTATTTTTTCAGTGTGACAATTAAGTACAATTTTAGGGACAATTTTCCATCTGCAATGGAGCATACCATCTGTAAAGATAATCACCTTTAATTAAAAAAAAGTTATTTTATGTATTATGTAATTTTGCTATCTCATATTTTATTTTTTCCTTAAGGATATGATTTTTCTCTCAACACATTCAATTTTAATCAATGTATAGCATGGAAACAATGTAAAGATTATTAGACTGCCTTCTGGGGTGGGGGAGGGAAGCGAGATTGGGGGCAAATTGTAAAATTCAAAAAAAAAATAAAAAATATGCTATTTTGTTGGATAAAATGAATTAGAAGATAAAGTATATATGATCCATTATGAGTCTTACTATGAAAATTTCATGTTGGAAACTAAATATCAGAAAACAAATAGAAAACAATAGTACTTAGAATACTGAGTTTCGATTTTAACAAAGTGTGGACTTCCATGTTCAACAAATATAACATCTTTTTATCTATTAAATGTGGTTTGACTAAAAAATTTTGTGAATAAGGAAAAAGAGGAAATTGGTGATATAAAACATGATAAAATTATTTAAAAAGTGAACTAAAACTAAACTATCTAACAGAAAAAAGTTTCTACTTCACAAATCTAGAAAATAAGTATACAACCAATAAATAATAATTAATATAATGCTGATAGCTGGCATAAGGAAAAAAAGAATTAATAAATTCTAATTGATCACAAATTATTACATATTAATAGAACCTTTAGTTAAAGTTAATGTTAATAATTATTCACTGAGTCTAATATAATTTATAAAAATTTGATAGATATTGCAGCTTTTTAAAATATTTGTTAAAGAATAGTTTACATTTTATATATATTTATAACACATACATGATAATTCATACATATACCTATGAGAAAATTATAACTGAAGAAAAATACTATTTACCAAAAATTACAATCTGCTTGTATTATACTCTTAATTTATAATGCTACTTTGACAGTTGTTTTGTATAATTTTTTGAATAATGAGCAATGTGTTTAATACATATGCACACATTTACTTTGTGATTGTCAATGTTCAGTGTCCTGTTAAAACAATGGCTATCATAAAAATTCCAGTGAAGCTATTTCCTAATCCCTTTATACTTGATGGCGATGCCTCTCCATTTCTCCTTATGATCCATGTAGCAGGAGGCAATATTATGCATTATTAAGGGGTCACATATAAATAGAGATCAATTCTTGAATAAGAAATAAATGCTATCTGACATTTAAAGATCTTCACAAGCTGAATTCATACTACCTTTATAGATTTCAAGGGGCAGATTCTTTTAGATGTTTACCATAAAAGAACATAAATGTAGCCAGCAGGAAGTTAACAAAGAATCCACTGTTCTTTCTGGTTTCATCTCCTCTTTTTAACCTCCTGTATGTATTATCTGCCTCCAATTGATTGTAAGTTCTATGAGAGCAGGAACTATTTTGTATTCCTAGCACTTAACACAGTGTCTTGCAAATTGTAAGCACCGAATAAATATTTATTGATTTGAATTGAACTTTAATAAGACACAGAGACTGCCAGAAGAACAGAGAAAGAATGGGGAGGGGTAGTAGACAGGACAAGAAAATGGAGAGGGAAAGGGGCACAGTGTACAGAACTGAACACTCGAGTAGATCTGAAGCAGGTGGAATGCTGAATGAGTAGGGATTTGGGGGTCCCATTTTTATAGGGAGTTGATGGATTTTTTCAGAGTAATTAATCCATGCTAGCATGTTTAATTCATTAACACATCAATATCATCTCAAAGTTAGCAACATTATCTTAAAATTCCCTTACTTGCATAAGGTCTTGTTGTTCTCAATAGATATTTTAGGAATTTATCTGCAGCATATAGAACCAGGGAAGTTAGCAAAATTAGATTCTGTTACATTAGAACCTACCTGGCTTCCTATTTAGCTCTTACTTTCAGAATGGGACTTCAATTATTTTATGAGACTATTTCCAGTGGCCTGTATGCTTCTCTAATTTATGAGACAGTTTGTATGTAACTGTTATCATCCCGTAATTTATGGGACTGTTATAAGTGACTTCTGCATCATCCTTTTGTCATCTGACTTCCTATTATTGCTTCCTTAGACTAGCTACTTATAGACTTACTATACTAATGAGTATGGAGTGTGACTAGTGAATAGAGTGAATAGCGCAAGAAAAATTTCAAAACAATCTTGAATTGTCTCTTCTGCTAAAGTACTAAATTTGAGGGTATGGATTATTTCATTTTCTCTTGATATTCCTAGTAAATACCATAATTCCTAATACATAGAAAGCATTTATTAAATGTTTGTTTATAAATTCATTATTGGTATTGAATGTTTTTTCTTATGTATAAGGAACATGGGTAATAAGAGTGAATGTAGATGATCAATTTAAATAGTGCTTGTTTTAGAGAATAGGCAAAGTTGTCCAAAGAAACTAAATATGAGGAAAATATCTGAATGATATAAGATGAATAAAAGATAAAAAGTGGTAACTCTTGGTAAATGAAATCAATTTTTTCAGCAAAATGTAAGGCAAGCTTCTCAATTGAGAGGGTGGAGAGTCAGAATGTCATTTGATATTTGGGGAGGGATGTAACAATTTAGAAAGACACTGTTGTAAGTGAGATAAAAACAGGTTAGGGAGGTACATCATGTTTGTTTTGTGGTAGGAAAGACCATTTATTTAAAATAAAATTTTGGTGGATCCCCTTAGACATGAAAAATTCATTATTTTCTCTAATCATCATATGGATTAAACCGAAAGACACCTATGTGGTAATAACACAAGGCTGAGATTTGGCGGAGCTAAATGAGTAATAGGATAAGAGAGGAGAGAAGTGTAGAGTTGAAATCGTTCATCAGTGAGTCAAGGTGAAGAGAAATCAGTGCAATGCAAGATCAGAACTTGGGAAAGAACTGAATAGGAGGGGAGGCTAGGTGGCACAGTGGATAGAGCACAGATCCTGGAGTCAGGAGTACCTGAGTTCAAATCTGCCCTCAGACACTTAATAATTACCTAGCGGTGTGGCCTTGGGCAAGCCACTTAACCCCATTGCCTTGCAAAAAAACTAAAAATCAAAAAACAAACAAAACAAAACAAAAAGAACTGAATGGGATGAATAGGTTTATAAAATAAAAGATATTAACTAAAAATCTTAAAACCCAACAATATATTATTTACAAGAATTATATTTAAAATGAAAATGTTTGTATAGATTAAAAATGAGAATTTATTATGATTCATTCAAATTAAATTAAATCAGGCAGAGCAATGATAATGACAAGATAAGTGTACAAAATATATAATTAAAGAGATAAGTCAAGGAATTACATTATACTTTAAATATCTATTACAATATGCTTTTAGAGTAAGTGATAAAAAAATCAATACTAAATAAATATATACCAAATTATATAGCAAATAATTACATAAAGGAAAAGTTAACAAAATAGCAAGGAGAAACTGAGAAAATTATTTTAGTGGTTCTCAACATATCCTTTTGGGAAAAAGACAAATCAATCAACAATAAGATGAAGTTAAAAACCTAACTGGACTTTTTTCTTTTCTTTTCTTTTTTTTTAAGTTTTTGCAAGGCAATGGGGTTAAGTGGCTTGCCAGAAGCCAAACAGCTAGGTAATTATTAAGTGTCTGAGGCTGGATTTGAACTCAGGTACACTTGACTCCAGGGCCCGTGCTCTATCCACTGTGCCACTAAACTGCCCCTAGAATTTTAGAAAAGGTAAATATGATAGAACTTTGGTGATTGCAGACTTGAAATTTTAAACAAAAAAAAATATAATATTTCTTAGCTACTTATGGAAACTTTACTAAGGAAATTAAAGGACATTAAAAAAAGGAACTTAAAAACTCCATCAATCAATGCATAAAAACAAAATAAAACAAAATTAAGCACATTCTCACCACAATGCTAATGATAAAAACAATAAGAACATCTTAAGAAATTATTTTTATTTAAGTGGAGTTTAAAAAACTAAATCCTAGAAAATGAATGAATCAAAGTATAAATTCTTTAAGTAAAAGAAAAATTAATTAAAATTATAGTAATAAAACATTGAATCAAACTTTAGAGGTCTATTAAAGCAAGACTAAAGGGAAGTTTTATATCTATAAATAGTTTCGTTATCGAGAATTTAAAAAATTTGAACAATGAATTTGGATTAAAATGAAAACAAAATGAAAACAAAGACAGGCAAAGCAAGAAATAAAAAATACAAAATATTAAAAACAGTTGAAGGGAATAAGGTCTAGTATTTGAAATTTAAAAGATTGAAAATAATGAATAGTTAGTTAAAGAAGCCTAATCTCATTAATCAAAAATAAATTTTACAAGCTATGAAGTAACTACCAAGAGAGTGGTAAGTAGTTCAAATGAGCTGAGTTTAGAAATGAGTTTTGCTAAATACCTGAAAATAAAATTTGGAAAAAGTATTTTTTATTTATGATGTGTATATATGTCTCTCTCTCTCTCTCTCTCTCTCTCTCTCTCTCTCTCTCTGTGTGTGTATGTGTGTGTGTGTGTGTGTGTGTGTGTGTGTGTGTGTGCAAAATTAAGAAAGGAAAGCATTTTACAAAACTTCTATTAAAAAATTGGATTTGATGTGTCAAACTGAGGAATATAAAGCACAGGGGGAAAAAAGATCATAGAACCAATAGCTCTAAATGAATATCAAATATAAAAATGCTGAATTGACTTTTAGCATAGAATCCTAAGTCACATATTGAGATGAGTAAATAAATTATTATATTTTATTTTTATCAGGAATGTAGAGTAGCTCGACATTGGTGAAAAAATTAATATAATATATTGATAACAAAAAATAAAATGTCATGATTATTTTGATAGCAGAAATAAAGCTTTTGTCAATTAAAAATTTCTTTATTATAAATATGTTTAAAATCAATAGAAAAAGTGGAGCATTGTTTGATTTGATAAAGAGTTATCTATCTGCAATCTAAAACCAGAATTATAGAATAATGTAGTCATATTCTAGAACCTTAAGGTATAATCTTCAGTAAGTCAAGGCCTCTTTGTCACTACTTCTATTTTATTTAGTTCTAGAAATGCTAACTGTAGCAATCAGAAAATAAAACTAAATGAGGAATGAAACATAGTAAAAAGGAAATAAACTCAATATCTTAAGTTTTCTTTTTAAAATCACATCAAACCCATCCTCATATAAATTATTTATTAGTTTCAACGGCACTTGAAAATTCTTACAATCACTCAACTTTGAAGTCTTAGTATCATTATTAACACCTTTTTCATTCTTATGCCAGTTATTCAAATATTGTTATTTAATTCTCTAAAATCTATCTCACATTCATCTTCTTTTCCCTTACTCCTTTTTAACCCTCTCCATTTCTTCTCTACTTCAAGCCATAATCATTTCTTGCCAAGACTATGTTGATTATCTTCTAAGTTTACTCTCAGATTCAAAGATCTTCCTCCTTCCAAATCCACCCTCTATATTACTGCCATGGTGCTTTTCCTAAAGCCTTAGTTCTTAAAATCATGGGACTTTCTGTGCTTCAATAGGAGCATAATAAGCTTCTATTGTCACACTTCAATAAATATAAATTATTCCCTATTTCCCAAAGGATTAAATATTTTATCTGGGCATTTTAAGGTTTTAGTACTTTCTTTTTTATGTTGTTCTAGGGTTTAGCCATATTTGCCTACTTTTTACACTTGACAGACATAATTCCAACCCTTGTCCTTTGAACAGAAGCCTTACCTTAGAAGGTTCTGCCTCCTTGTTATTGTTCTTTTCTGTCAGTTGTGTCACTCATTGTGATACAATTTGGGATTTTCTTGGCATAGATGCTTGAGGAATTTATGATTTCCTCCTTGAGTTCATTTTTCAGCTGAGAAAACTGAGATTTCAAATAGGGATAAGTTATTTGCTAAGGTTCATCTGAGTAAACTAAGTGAAGAAAGTTTTGAAGTCAAACCACAGCAGACCAGGTGCTCTATCTGAACTAACCAATCTGCCTCCTCACTTCCAGTTATTCAAATTCTTGGTTTCCCTAAAGCCCCAACTCAATTGTGACTTCTTGTAGGATGCTTTTTCTATTCCTCTAGTCCCTAATAGTTTAGGTTTATGGTTATTTTCTTTTTTCTTTTTTAAATTTATCTTCATTGATATGCACATGTATATTTTTAAGTTACAAAATTTCCTTCCACCCTCCCTTCTTCGCCTTCACCTCAGTGGCGAACAGTCAGGATAGTATTGTACATACATATTTAGATAAACATGTTTACAAATTAGTTATTTTCAGTATGAGAAATTAGGATTAAAGGAAAGAGATACGTAAGAGATAATTTTTATAAAGTGTTGTCCAGAGCCTGGAAGGACTTGCATGAACTGATGCTGAGTGAGATGAACAGAACCACAAGAACACTGTACACTATAACAGCAACATGAGGTTGATGATCAATATTAATGGACTTGTTCATTTCATAAATGCAACAATCAGGGACAATTTGGGGGCATCTGTGATGGAGAATATCATCTGTATCCAGAGAAAGAATTGTGGAGTTTGAATAAAGATCAAATACTATTAGTTTTAATAAAAAAAATTAAGAACTAAACAACAAAGTGGAAGGGCTAGGTGGCGCAGTGGATAGAGCACCGGCCCTGGAGTCAGGAGTACCTGAGTTCAAATCCAGTCTCGGACACTTAATAATTACCTAGCTGTGTGGCCTTGGGCAAGCCACTTAACCCTACTGCCTTGCAAAAAAAAACTTTAAAAAAATTAGCTTATGTAATTTTGATATCTCTTATTTTATTTTTTTGATTAAGGATATTTTTTCTCTCTCAACACATTCAATTTAGATCAAAGATAGCAAGAAAACAATGTAGAGGCTATTAAACTGCCTTCTGGGGGTGTGGGAGGGAAGCAAGATTAGAGGAAAATTGTAAAATTAAAAAAAGAATGACAGAAAAAAAATGAAGTATTCATCAGATTTTAATGGAGTTTTTTCCTCTGTATGGAGATAGTATTGTCCATAGTCGGACTAATATAGTTGCCATAGCTCTCTGAGCTGCTGAGAAGAGCTGTTTCCATCATTTCACAATGTTGTTGTTGATATGTACATTGTTCTCCTGCTTCTATACCCTTTGTTCAGCATAAGTTCCCAAAAGTCATTCTATGCTTCCCTAGAGTAGGACTATTTATGGGTTCTTATAGAACAATAGTATTCCATAGTATTCATATACCTATGGTTATTTTCCATTTATTCCATTTTTTATTTTTGCACCAATATTATATAAATGAAGAACCCCATTAGTATATGAGTCTTGAAGACTTGGGCTATAATCTTTGTATCACCAATTCTTGGAAAAATCAGTTCTTGGTGATTGACATATTGATCCTCCATCAGAAATTAGTTTCTTAGTTTGCCTGTTTAGAGGCTGAAGTAGGAATAGATGCAGAATAAAAAAGAGAGAACAAAATCTGTATAAAGGTAGTAGCTTCCACTAAATCCTACCTTTAAAAGCAGAAGCAGGGGTATGTTGGAAACTGCAGAGACATGAAAGTTATGTACTACAACTTCTACAAAGTCATTCCAAAGAATAATCATTCTCCATCAATTTAAATTTAATTTTTCCATTTCAAATTGTTCCTAAGAACTTTATGTCATTCTCTTTCACATCATACTAGGATCACAGAGCTGAATAAGTTGAAACTTTGCATGATATTTAACCTAATCTCTTATTTTTACCTATGAAAAAAACAGGCCAAGTGATAGAGTGATCTGCCTAAGTTGCATATGAAGTGTCTTCTCTAGATATTGCTTTCCTTACACAATTTTCATAGAAGGTCTTTCCTGAACTGAGCTGAATAGAATTTGCAGTCTTTAATATTGACGACACTAATATAGCCTAGAAACAATTAGACTGTTTAGTAGATAGTTGAAGTCAAGAACACCTTAATTAAAATCTGGCCTCAGACACTAAAACTAGCTAATTGAACTTTATAATAGAATTATAGTGACACAGTGCCTATAGACAGTTTCTTCCCTGGGGAAAATTTGTAAACTTCTATCTTCAGAGCAAGGAAAAAGCAATTAAACTAGCCTTGGAAAATAGAGAAGGGCAACAGGTGCCCTATTTGGGAAAACCCACATCATATATGTACAATATGTAAATAAATAAAGAGAAAATGGAAATAACAACTCCAAATAGGTTTTTTTTTTTAGTTTTTGCAAGGCAAATGGGGTTAAGTGTCTTGCCCAAGACCACACAGCTAGGTAATTATTAAGTGTCTGAGACCAGATTTGAACCCAGATACATCTGACTCCAGGGCTGGTGCTTTATCCACCACACCACCTAGCCACCTCTCCAATTAGTTCTATTAGTACTTTTAATATCAAAATTTGAGTAAAAGAAATTGTCTTTGATTAGCGGCTATTGAACAAATCTTTTCATAGCCATCCCGGGGGAAAGTCACATATAATTATTAATACATTTTATTGAATCTAAACAAATTGTGTCCCATAAAGCTTGAAATATATATATATATATATATATATATATATATATATATATATATACATACATATATATATAATGTATGTTCTGTAAATTAGCTAACTTTTCAGGTAGAGAAGGAAAAGTTGATGAAAGATGAATGGTCACATTTTGAAGCAATACTGTATTTGCTTTATCAAGAGTCAGAATAATTAGTGGGGATTTTGCTATTTTATTCCTGTTCTTATCACAATTTTTGCCTTGGGATTTGGTAATTGTTGTTCTCTGGGATATAAAAATAATCACAATAAAGAAGGTTTAAAAAGACCATATAATACTATTTTATGATCTTCAAAATATCATCTACTGTCACACAAATTTATTTATCATGTTTTTAAATGAGCTGTGTTCAGGAATTTGACCATGCTTTATTTGAAGAGTTCCTCAGTATTCACTTTGGAGACTTTCAATCAATTTAAAAGTTTTGATTTAGTCAATAATTGCACGTAATTTAACATTTAATCAATACTACAGTACAATATGATGCAATCCTATGATTAAGAATAAATTACCTTTCTTAAGATATTAATTCATTTAAACATAATTCATTTAAGTTTACAGGATTACTGAGATCATATTTTTATATAAAAAGATGAACCATAAGAAAACCAAAAACATGTTAGTCAGGAAAGTGTGATTTCTGTCAATATAGGAAAACACAAATCATAATAGCATTATTGCATAAAAATGAGTCTAAAACAGTTGTCTGAAACTAAGAAAATTTGAGTAATGTCCCCCTGTTTACAAATCTAGAAATTATCAGAAGAAACTTTGAACTTAAGGCTTTTTGAATCTATGTCCAATGACTTCAATATTTACCAGCTTAAAGGCTTAATGGAAAGTCAGAAACATTTGGATATGTTAGATAAGTCTAATGTTGTGTATCTAGTGCTATCCTTTGTTATTACGTAGCAAAGTGATATACATTTGTTCCAGAAATAATTCTTCAAGCTTTTAAACTTTTTATATGTTTTGAGAATATATGTCAATTCTATTTTTTGTGGGCATAAAAGCATTCATAAGGATGAATGATAGTACATTCTATTAATTTTACATGGATTTTTATTAGCTAATTTTCAAATCTGTTGTGATTCACTTAATAGTTCCAAGTACATGCCAATACTAATATTGTATAGCTGTTAATTGTTCTGACCATGTTTTAACTATTGAGTCCTGATTTCAGGATGCCAAGAAGCCTCTTGACATGCAAAAGCCACAAGTTTTACTTGATAGCTTTTTACTTGAGGTATTTGAAAAAAATTACTTTTCATTTTAATTCAATTTGATCTCTACATTCACCTATAATTTTTCTTTTGAAAATATTCAGTCACCACTTTCCTTTGAATATTTGCACTTAAAAATGGAATTTATATCATTTGAAAGAAGTTTCTCCAATATGAAGAATGGTTTCATGAATTTTTCAATTGGAACATGTGTATAATTATGTATGTATGTATTTATGTATGTATGTATGTGTGTATGTATATATATCCGTGTGTGTGCAAATATATTTTGTGGGTATAAATCTGGAGATATAGATAGATAGATAGATAGATAGAGAGAGAGAGAGAGAGAGAGAGAGAGAGAGAGAGAGAGAGAAACTTAAATTTCTAATAAGGTTTGAACAGATTTATAACATGTAATCAACATTCAGTTCTGTTTAGGAGAATTGCCAATGGTTCTAATGATAGACTGAACTAAAATAGCTTAAATTGTCTCTTAGAAAATGTCGGATTTTATTTATCGTAGCTCTTTTCATAGTGACAAAAGAATTGGAAATTGAGGGAATACCCTTTAATTAGGGAAAGGCTGAACAAATTAAAGTGTATGAATGATATGTAGTACTATTGTTCTATAAGAAATGATGAAAGATTGGACTTTATAGAAGCAAGGAAAGAATTACACAAACTAATGCTGAGCAACGGGAGAAACAAGAGAATAATGTACACATTAACCACAACATTATGAATTGACCAACTATAATAGATGCAATTCAGAGATCTAGAACAAATATGAAAGAATTGTTATGGACATCACCATCTACATCCAGAGGGAAAAAAGGGGGAAGCAAGGTGGCTCAGTGAATAGAGCACTGACACTGGAGTCAGTAGGACCTGAGTTCAAATCCAACTTCAGACACATAATACTTACCTAGCTGTGTGACTGTTGGCAAGTCACTTAACCTCATTGCCTTACAAAA
Source organism: Macrotis lagotis (assembly GCF_037893015.1). Lineage (NCBI taxonomy): Eukaryota > Metazoa > Chordata > Mammalia > Peramelemorphia > Peramelidae > Macrotis > Macrotis lagotis. Next base: position 90,431,969 of record NC_133659.1, read on the forward strand.
ACAAACAAACAAAAAACCCAGAGAAAAACAAAGCAAAACAAAACCACAGCCCACAGAATCTGAATGACTACTTTTTAAAACTCCTTTTATGGTTTTCTTTTCTACCACAGGGTTTTCTTTCTTTACCCTTATCCCCAATGTAAACATACCAAACATAAATGAACATATAGAACTTTTATTAGTCTGTTGGCTACTAAGGAGAGGGGTCTGGGAAGGGTGGTAGAAAAATGTGTGACTTACAAATATGTAAATGGAAAAATGTCAAAAAAAACTTTTATGCCATGTACTTGGAAAAATAAAATATCAAAAGAAAATGTCATATTTTATATTAACTCTTCAGTGCTGAAAAATAATTTCCTTTCATCCCACTGCTGAATGTTTTGTGTCAAATTTGGGCCAAAATAAGCATTTTATAAGGAATCATTCATAATTGCATTTTATGTTAGCTCCTTCCCTAGTACCATATAAATGAACCTAAAAACAATTAAATAACAAATAGAAATTGCATAAAATATGCATCATTCAACATAACATGTTACTGCACAAGAAGTTATTATTACATATGAAACCTATTTTAAATAGAGAACAGTTTTCCATGTAGACATCAAATATTCTGGTTTTCTTATTATAATTGGTTCTATTTTAGATATTTGCTTTTTCATAAAATCATGAGTACAGAACTAAGCCAAAAATTTCTGAAAATTAATAAAAGTAATATAAATATTATAGCATAGTTATGAGGCTTGTTGGCAATAATTACTTAGCCAATATCCAGTTGTAATTATTTCCCCAGAACCACTTGCTTTATCTTTTTTATTCCTCTAACAATATGTTTATTTCTTTGTGTTTATGGATTTTGTTAGGAATGTAATCTATTATTATTATTTTATATGAAATATATTTGCAATCAATATTTGCAAGGGTCACTGGTGTTATTATCCTTTAGTAATGACATGAGAACATGCTAAATACAAGGAAACAAGCTTGTATCTGAAAGTAAGTTGGTAAAATACTTTGCTAATAAGTCTAGTACTTATGTTCTAAAGATTTTGAATAATTGTGAATCTTGTACATCTTAACCATTATCAATTTTGGAGATGAAAAGGATTTCTAGCTACTTTTTTAGACTCAATTGTTCTTTCAATTATATTTAAAAATCTTTTAATTTTTCATTTATATATTTATTTATTTTAAACATTCTTTTCTTTCAAAATTTTGCCTGAAATTCTCTCCATATTACACACTATCTCCCAAATCCATTGAGAAGGCAGGCAATATGATATCAAATATCCATTTGAAATCAAGAAAAACATTTCCATATTAGTCATAATGCAAAAAAGCAAGAAAAATAAACTCAGAAAATTATGAGTGAGATCATTTTGCACTTAGATTTGATCAATTTTCTTACTGGAATTTGACATCTTTTTTTCATCATGAGTCCTTTAGAATTGACTTGGATCATTGTATTGATCAGAGTAGCTATGTCTGTTCACAATGATCTCTGTTTCTTTTTCCTTTATTTTTCATCAGTTCTCATCAGTTTGCATAGACCTTGATGTATTTGTTTGCTTGTTTTGTTTTTAATGTTTTTTCCCCATGAATCCATTCCCTTCCTCAACTCCCACAACACAATAATACTTTATTCAACATGATATGGCACAACATGTGTATCTATTCCCCAACTGATGATCATTAACTCAGTATCCAATCATTTGCCATCTCAAAAAAAGTTACCAAAAATATTCATGTACATAAACTTCCTTTTCAATTTTTGTTAATAACTTTGGAATATAAAACTAGTAGAAGTATTGTTGGATGAAAGGATAAGCACAGTTTTATAGTTATTTATGACTAGAGTGAAACTATTCTCATAACAGTTCATTAGTGTCCCAATTTTTCCCTAATCCTTTTTTACATTTATCATTTTTGATAGGTGTAACATGGGTATTATAATTTATCTTTCTCTAATCAAGAGTGATTAAGAGAATTTTTTTCATAAAACTATAGATAGCTTTGATTTTTTCTTCTAAAAGCATACCTATTTATGTCCTTTGACCAGTTTTCATTTGGGGAATGACTCTTACTTTTTTTTAAATAAATTTAACTAGTTTTATACTCAGTATATATATTTAAGAAATGAGACCTCTATTAGATTAACTTGCTATATTTTTTTTACATTGTTTCATTGTCCGTGATAACCTTACATCAGAATGTAGTTCTCTTTATGATCTATTTAATTAGGATTATTTTCACTTTGGCTTTATCTATGATCATGATTACTACTTTTTCCTTTTTTATTTTTCCTGAAATTTATTAGATTCTACTCCAGTCTTTTAGTTTAATTCTGTGTATGCATTCTTCTGTTTCAAGTGTGTCTTTTATAATTGTTTGATTCTGGTTTCTAATCATTCTGTTTCTGTTTTATGGGTGTGTTCAATCTAATTCACATTCACTGTTATGATGACTGTGTTTTTATCTACTTTCTTCTTTTTTTTTCCATATCCCCTCTCAAAATTTTATTTTGCCTTCAACTCCTGCCTATTTTAATCTGTCCTCCCTTTTTTTTATTCCCTTTCCCTTTTTCTTATCCCCTTACTTTCTTATTTCCCTCTTGGGTAAATTATACTTCTATACACACACACACACAATTGATTGTGTATATATATATATATATATATATATATATATATATATATAAATCTTCCCTCTTTGACCTATTTCTAATGAAAGTGATTTTTTTTATATTTACTTTTTAATCATGACTTTCTAGTAGTGCAATAATTCTTAATAATCTATCCTTTATCAGTTGTTTTTCTGATAAAATATTTCACATTTTCTTCCTTTTCTTATTCTTTTTCATTGTTTTATTGTTTCTTGATGTCTCATGAAGTCATTAGCCTCCACTTTGTCAATTGTAATTTTTAAAGAATTATTTTCTTCAGTGAGATTTTTGAACCTTTTTTCCCATTTAGTTTTGATCTAGTGGATTTTTTTGAGAAGTTATTTCTTATTTATTTTTATTTATTTATTTTTTAGGTTTTTGCAAGGCAAATGGGGTTGTGTCTTGCCCAGGGCCACACAGCTAGGTAATTATTAAGTATCTGAGGTCACATTTGAACTCAGGTCCTCCTGACTCCAGGGTCGGTGCTCTATCCACTGCGCCACCTAGCTGCTTGAGAAGCCATTTCTTTCAGAGAATTTTGTGTCTCTCTCACCATTAAGTTAAATCTGTTTTGTTTTGTTTTGATGATGTCTTTTTTCAGTATTTTAATTTGATTTTGCCTTGTTTTGTTTTGTTTTATGGTGTCTTTTTTTTCAGTATTTTGTACCTCTTTTGCCAACTTTTTAATTATCTTTTGATAATTATCTTGCATCAATCTCATTTCTTTTTTCAATTTTTCTTCTATGACTCATCTCTTTCTTTGATTCTTTTAGTAATTCATATTGGGTTTGGATCCAATTCAAATTATTGTCTTCTTCTAAATTTATATCTTGATCTTGCCTGACACTGTATGGTCATTTTTTATGGTTAATTTTTGTTATTGTTTCCTCATTTTCTGCTTTCTTGACTTGGAACTTTATGTTAAAGTTGAGATCTGCTCACACAAGAGTGGGAAGATAATTTCCCAGGATTCAGACTTTTATGTACTGCTGTTTTCAGAGTTAGTTCTGAAAATATACAAGATTTTGATGCTTTCAAGATGGTGTGATGAGGTATGTTTACCACCCTTGTCTTTGCTCTGTTCTTTATCTAGAAAGGAATCTTGATCCTCTGCAACTGTGAGTGCTAGTGCTCTTTTTTCCATGGAACTGCCACTAGGATCTCTGCTTTCTTTTGACTGACCCCAACTCCTTCTCTCTGCCTTGGAACTACAGTTCAGAACTACAAATGGGTAATAAAATTCCCAGTCAGTGGTAGGTATACCTAGTGCCAGAAATGGGTCCCCTATAATCTTTTTTGAAATACTTTTCTGAGTTTTTGGCCAACTGATATACATGGTCCCAAATCTGACCCAAATGTTCCAAAATCACAGGCTTCTACCAAATTTTTAAGTTTTCATAGACTAGAAAAATACTTGACCTTAACCTTTTCTTGACTCTGCTAATACAAAATTTGATTTGAGGTGCTACTTTAAAGTTTGGGGGGGGTAGGATTATTGAATTTAACTGGGTTGACTTTAATCTGTCATCTTAGACTTATTAGATTTTGAATATTAGATTCATTATTTCAAGGTGTCCCCTCTTGTTAGAGAAGCTTCAATCTGCATGCTTCAATATGCAAGCACAATATCAGCATGCTACTTTTCAGTCTTTAGAGGAACTGGTAATATGTGTCTGGGATCCCTGATCTCTGATTGACAATGTCCTTAAAAGCTCTGATGAAGACATTCCCTAAAGAAAAAAAATGACTCAGATGAAATTTCCTCTGACCTTGTGAGAGTGATTCACAACATTCAATTATCCTTCCTAGGTTCTTTGTCCCCAAAGATGAGATCAGCATGCAGGGAACAAACACAAATACCTTACCTGGCAGGAACAAACAGAAAACATCCCACACGCAATTTTATTCAGAGAAGGGGAATAACCTCATTTGTTATATTAATGGTACACAAGTGTCCTGTTTCTCATTTTATCTAACTTCTATTAAAGTTTAGTTGGACTCCTTGGGACTCTACAAATGACCAGAAATGTTCTACTTTCTCCTTCAAAGGTTTATTCACTCTCTTGGAATTATTTTGTTTCTGAACTACAGTTCAGTAATCATTTTCATTGATGTTGAATTTTTAATTTTATGTTTTACATTTTGAATTTCTAGATCCCTTAAACTTTTGAGTTTTCTTCACATTAATTAGGATCTAGTGTTTATAATATACTTTTATTGTCTAAATTTTTGTTTCACAATTTTTCTTTTTTAACTTTCATATAGTTATTTATTTTTTCTATTGCATATGATTGCAGGATATTAATAGAATATTCCAATACCATTCTATTGGTCTTCAATACCCTTCTTAAGGGCATTGATAACTTCACTATCCCTTCTGTGGTTCATGTACAACAACTGTACAACATTAACTAATTTATTATGCAAATTTTTTAAGACTTTAAAGAATTCAGCAAAATGAGAAGTTAGAGATGAAGAAGGATAGTGTTCAAGGTATTAGAGAAAGATAATGGAAATTCCCAGAATCATGAAATGGAGTTCTTATTTCAGGGAATAGTAAGACCTTATCACTGTATCAAAGAGCAGATGGATTAAGGTCAAGGGAGATTCAAGGTATAAGAGGACAGGAACGTTAGGAAAACTTTAAAAGTCAAATAAAGAATTTTATACTTGATCCTGATTTGGTCTTGACAGAGGACCACTGAACCACTGGAATTGATTTAATGGGGCGGGGGTTAGCAGTGGTCAGACTTGTGCTTTAGGAAGTTAGGAAGTTAGTTTGATAACTAAATACAGAAGGAATTGGGCTGGAGAGAGGCATTTCAACCAATTGGCTATTTTAACAGTCCAGATATAAGGCAATGTGAGGGTATGTACCAAGGTTGTTATTGGGCAAGAGAAGAGAAAAGGACAAATGAAAGATGTTATGAATTCTGAAAAGGCCATGGCAACTGCTTGGATGTGGGGGGTAGGATGGGACAAAGAATTAGGAACTGAGGTTGATATCTAAATTGTAAGGCAGGGTAACTAGGAATATGACAGTATACTTTGTAAACTAAAGTTTAGAACAAACAGTGAAAAAATACTTTTTAAGTTTTTGTGATGCAAGGTTTAAGATATCTAGAGTGTATTTGTAATGAAATTTTCATTAAGCAATTGAAAAGGCAGGATAGGAAGCTTATAGATCTGGACAAATCTTAGAATCATTTGCACAGAAATAATAATAGAATCCAGGGTAGATGATAATCTCTCCAAGAGAAATTGTATAGAGAAAGAGAAGAGGATCTGGGACATATCCTAGAGGGACTTCTGAGGTTAATGGGTGCAACCTGTATGAAGATGGAATCAGAAGAGTGGACAGAAACATATGGGAGAACCAAAAGAGAGCAATGACAAGAAAAATACAGAAAAGACAATATATCAGAGAATCAACTATGGAAACATGAAGCTAGATCAAGAAGAATGAGAATTGAAAAACTGTGATTACATTGACTTCATTCTCCTAATCAACATTATTACCCCAGCCCAATATGTTAAAACTTGAGAATTTCTGCTGGTACCATATTAGGGAATGTAGCTTTTCAACTGTATATCATCCTGGAATTCTAAACCATGACACTCTCCCATCCTCACATATATACATTTCAGTATGTGGTCAATATGCTTAATTTTGAGGTAGTTATTACTACTGAAATAGCAGCAACAGAAATAATAGTCATTATAGTACTAGTTATGGTGGCAGTAGTAATTGTAGTAGAAGCAGAAATAATATAATAATAGCTCACATTTACAATTTCTTGCAGTTTAAAACTGAATTCCACCCTTCCCCTTCAGCAGAAGAAGAAACTTAACAGGCTAATAATATCTACATTGAATTTTTTTTTAATTTTCAAATACAGCTTACTATAATAGAAAAAACATAGATTCGGTACTCAGAGAATCTGAGTTTAAACTCTTTCTTTCCTAATCATAATTCACCCTTGGCTTCAGTTTTCTCATATGTAACATCAGAAAGTTGGACTAGATAACCTCTGGGGGAAAAAACCTTTTTACCTACAGATTTATGATTCTAGACTTACCTTAGAATGACTGTCTGACTTGATGTCTCATATTGGTCCATATAGGCAGTTTGTTCTACTTAAATCTTTTGGATTTTGAATACAATGAACTATTGAAGATATGTTTAAACTAAAGGAACCACCTCAAAGACAAAATCTTATAATTCTCTAGATCTCTTTGGTACTTAAATCTGTGTATATTACTATGCCCAAAGCAGGCACTTATTAAATAGCTGTAATAGGAATTAATACTTGAACATTTTTGAGACTGAGCCATAATATTCACTTTTTGTACCAGGGAAGTCCTATAAAGTTGTCCCAGGGAAGATGACACTTTCTGTCTTGGAAGGGTAGGAGTCTGAGACCATAATTTTATGTGGAGAAACTAAAATCCCAGGTTTCCAAATGGTCAATACTTTAATATGCTATACATTAGAGTCTACTAATGGTATTTTCCACATAAAGGGGAAAAATGATATAGATGGCTTTTTATTTAAATGTAACTTAGCATCTAATTATAGGAATGATTAGTTATTCACAAATGACATCCAAATAGAAAACAGAGAATGGACTTTGGGGCAGGGAGGTTTGGGAAGCATCTGAAAGAAAGCTTGAAGAGACCTAAAGCATGATTTACTCAATGCTTTGAGTATGTGAAGGAAAAATATATCGCAGAGAGAAGAAATAATTTGCCAAGGTAAGAAACTAAGGTTCATTCAGTTCATTTAAAAATTGAGCCTTGAACTGAGATGGAGTCAAATAGAACATGATTTTCACAGGCTAACTATTTGAGCTAGAAGGGACCTTGTGGGTCACCTTGTCTAACCCAACATCTAATAGAGAAGGAAAAAGAGAGTTAGTATCCCAGTCAGGAGCAAACTTAATTGTTCTGACTTCAAGGTCATCATTCTTTTAGTCACACTGGTGAAATTTAACCTTTCCCAGGAACACAGATGAATTGCCTCTTGCAGAGTCCCACATGCTCACTTTATGACTGGAAATAAGATAGGTGGTCTGGGTTTCAGGATGTCATTTCTCAAATATTTCCTCTTTTCCTAAGCTCACAACTACTCTTACCTACCCTGGGAATGTTTAAGCTGCTTGGGAAAACAAAGCATCCAGTGAAAAAAATGTCCTAGACATCTGAAAGGCAAAGGCATTTCTAGGAAGCTGTCTTCTTCTCCTATTTTTCCTCTACCTAAAGTCTTTGCATCTTACCTAGGTAGACCATGCTGAAAAATTCATTAGTCAATCATAGTTTCTTCTGAGCCATCATCACCTTTGGTAGAAATGGCAACCCAAATAAGGGAAATAACTTGATCAAGATCATTTTTTCCATGAATAGTAAAGATAGAACAATGCTTTGGTTTTATTTTGCTTTTTTTAAGTTAGTATTTATTTTCTCTTCTTTCTATCATCATTTCCTTTTTTAAAAGGAAGAACATCAATATCATTATAATTCATATGTAGAACTAATTCTTACTCTGGTCATGTTTAAAATTAAGTGTCTCAATCTGCCTCTTGTGTCTTGATCATCTGTCAGGGTTGGGTAGGGAAAAATATTACCATAGGTCCTCTATAATTATCCTTGGTCATTTTGTCAATTAGTTATTAATTTTTTCAAAGTTTTGTGTATGTTTTGCAACATTGTTATAGTATAAATTGTTCTCTTATTTTTATAGAGCCAGGGTTTAAACAAGCCAATGAATCCAAATCTTAAATATTTTCATTATTTACAGTAAGCCTCCCTTTTTAATTTTTCATTATAAGTAAAAAAACTTATTAATTATCTAAAAACTTCTCCATACCATCCCTCCATCCCATTTGAGTTGAATTCCTTGGGCTATTTGTCTTTGATTTAATGGAAATTTTCTGCTCTTCATGTGATTTTCTTATTTTTGAACCAAATTCCTCATGGTCCCTGTAGATCTGGTCCTAAAGAAAGTTTTTAAAAAAAGGGGAGGGGAAGAAATTCCAAAAGAACAAAATAAAAAGTACCCAGAATGTGTGAAGTTTTTCAAAAGAAGTGCAGCCTCAGTCACGTTACTCATTTTGTTTCTTGCCTCCAGTCTGGAGTAAAATATGAAAAAAAAAATGAGGGGGCTAGGTTGCATTTTAATGTGCTTTTTGTAGGAAGAGGCCAGGCCAGACTCAAAGATTAGGACAAATCTTGAGTCCAACTAACCTCAGCTTCTGCTCAAGGAAGCTCTTGACATATTTGAGCTGCTCCCTCAGTTTCTGTAATATTCATCACTAATTTGTTTTTCACTCTTACTTATTTTTCCACCTCCATGCAAACATTATGACCTTTACATATCTTTTGTATTAAAAAGATACAAATGTACATCAGACCCTTAAATTTCTCACCTGGAACATATTTCCTGATCCTGGTAATTGAATCCAGTAGGGAAATGATCTAATCAAGCTTCCTATTTCAAGTTCTGACTGAGGATGAGTCATTATTATTCATATAAAGGGAGTGAAAAAGAGGGCTTAACAAAGTAACTAAGGATTTGGATCCACATATCTGCATAATTGTTTATTATCATGGTACCCAGAGATGGAAGGAAACTTAGAGAACATCTAGAAGAATTTCTTCCCTTTATAATTAATCAACAAGAATTGATTCATGCTTGCATTCTTCTATACATTATTGTAAGTGCCAAAGATCCAAAGACAAAACAATAAGAAAAGTCCTCATTTTGGGGAGCTCACCTTTTTCTTTCTGAGAACCCAAGGCCCAGAGAGTTTCAGTGATTTCCCAAGTTCTAAAAGGCAGCTAAGTCAGAATTTGAACCCAGGTCCTTAGAATTGAAATCCAGTGCCTCTGCATTCCCTCTATCTTTTTGCTATAATTTTAAAATACAAATGCCAAGAAGAAATTATGTAACCAAGAGTGACATTTGGGAAAGTTAAACTTGAAAACACATTTGATTTTTTCCAATCTATAGTTACAGCTGGGACAGGAACTGAAAGTATGACAGCTATACTGTTAGAAAGGTTGTTCTCACATAATTTCTGGCCAGGACCAAAAGTAGAAATGCTATAAATCTTTCACAAATCTGTTCTCATCAGTCTAACAACCCAATCTGGAAAGTACAGCTTAGTTTTTCACTAACTTACTAAACACTTATCTATTCTAATTATATTGAGGGTTATGAATTTGACTTGGGTGTCTTTGATCTAATCTTCCTTGTTCTGTCACTATAACTGGACATTAGAGCAAACATTCAAGTAAAAATAAAGAAAAAAGAAAAACCTTAAAAATGTAATGATTATTTAAAGGTTGATATAGAAGCTTTAAAGCTAATAGGGCAACTAGAAAGTACAGTGGATAGAGGAGGACTGAGTTCATATTTAATCTGAGACCCTTCTTGTTTACTAACCATATGACCTTGGGCAAGTCACTTAATCCTGATGCTTCTCATCCACAGTTATCTCCAGTTGTCCTGATTCACTTCTGGCCACTGGACCCAGGTGGCTCTGGAAGAAAAGGTGAAAGTTCTAACTTTACCTAGTGCCCCCCCCTGAATTGAATCCAATTCTTTTGCTTGTCATGGCATCACCTCCATGATGCCATGGTCTTCTTCAAGAGTGAAGAACAAATAACATTACTATCATTAATCTAATACAGTAATTTTATGTACATGAAAACTGAGTCTCTAAGAGGCATTATTTGCTCAAACTCACAACTAAGAGCTTTGTACAGAATATAACACTGCCCCTGGTCAGAGTATTTCCCTCTTCTAGCTCAATTACACTATCTCCCCCACTACAGCATCTTAGTTTCCCTTGTCCCTTCAAAGCACAACCTCTAAGCTATGACTTTCTTGATCCTACCCCAGCTCAGTTGGTGAAATTCTTTGCATCTATCCATTACTTTGGACAAACTTCATACTTACTAAACTGCACATATCAATACTCAAATAATAAACATTAAGTTTCTACTATTTGTCGGACATAGTTCTAAGTGCTAGGAATACAAAAACAGCACAAAACAGGGTTCAGCTAGGTGCAGTGGATAGAGCACCAGCCCTGGAGCCAAAAGGGAATGAGTTCACATCTGAACTCAGACATTCGATAGCTTCTAGCTTGACCTTGGTCAATCACTTAACTCTATTGCCTCACAAAACAAACAAACAAGCAAAAAAAAAGACATTCCCTGTCCTCTAGAGCTTCCAGTCTAATGTGAGAGACAATAAGAAACAAATTTATACAAGGAAAACTATAAAAAAGATAAGTATTTAGTCCTAATTTCTGTTACACAAAATGACTGCTATGTAAATATGTTAAACACAAATATACATGTGCAACTTTTAACCACCAGGAGGAGGCTGGAGAGAAAGGGGGTTGGTAGAAAAAAATGTGTAACTTATAAATTTGCAAATGAAGGATTTAACAAAACTACAAAAAGCGTGTAATTGGAAATATAAAAAAGTATCAATTAAAATAAAAGATAAATAGGAGGGAAAGCACTGATATTTAGAAGGTTTGGGGAAGACGTTCTGGAAAAAAGTGGGATTTTAGTTGGCAATTAAAGGAAGTCAGTCAGTAATAGTTCAATATAGAGAATTTCAGGACTATGGTTAGCCAGAGAGAATGCCCCAAACCAAGAAATAGAGTGTCTTATTCATAGAATATCCAGGAAGCGAATGTCACTGGAGGAAGATGATGTGAGTGGAAAAGTAGGAGGGGGTTAGGTTATGAAGGACTTAACCTGCCAAACAGAGAATTTTTAAGTTGCTCCTGGAGTCAGTATGAAGCCACTGGAGTTTACTGAGGAGTGGTGTTGGTGATATGATTGGACCTTCACATTAAGAAAACATTTTTGTTTCTGAATGGAGAATGAACTGCAGTGGGGAGATGATAATGATGATGATGATGATTGATGATGATGATGATGATTGATGATGATGATGATTCAGTAAAAGGAAAAAAGGAATTGATATAAGGGGAGGGAAATGAGTTCCATTTAGAACATATTTAGTTAAAAATATCTCCTGGACATCCAGATCTATATGCCTGGAAATGCAAGATTTGAGGTCATCAGAAAGAATAGGGCAGGATAATCATAGTTGGGCATTATTTGTATAGATATTGTGACTGAATCTTTAGGAACTGATGAGATCACTGAGTGAAGTAGCATAGAGGGTGAGAAGAAGACTGACCCATCAGAATATCCTAAGGCACACTTCTGATTAGAAGGCCTGATCCAGCAAAGGAGACAAAGAGTGGTCAAATTTATAGTATGAAAAACTGGGGAGATTGGTGGTTTGAAAATCTAGAGAAAAATAAATATCAAGAAGAGAAATGATCACAACATCAAAAGCCAATAGGGAAGTCAAGCAGAAGGAGAATTAAGAAGAGGCCATTGAATTTGTCAATAAAGAGATCATCCAAACTTGGAGAAAGCAATTTTGGAGGAGTAATAATGTAGAAACCTAGATTGTAGGAGTTTAGAAGAGAGTAAGAGGAGAGAAAGTGAAAACACTTCTACTATTGTAATTCAGTGACATTTTTATTTTTGTTTTTGGAATAGACAGTAGGAGGGAGAGGCCGAAAATAAGTTCAAGAGCTGGGATGACAGAGGGAGAAATAAATCTGTTGGATGAGATAGGATGGAATGCGATTGCTTGAACAAAGAGCAGATTAGCTTTGGTAAGGAGTGAAGTCACTTCATCAAATCAGAGGTAAAGGAGGAGAAAGAGTGAGAGGAAGTAAGGAAATGTAGAGAAGTTCATTGCAATTGACTTTGATTTTTTTTTTCATTCAAATATGGGCTACTGAGAAAGTAGAGGAAAGTGAGAAGGGAGAAAATGGTTTGAGAAGAGTCCCAAGGAATTATGAATGGATAAGAGAAATATAGTAGAACTGACTGGCAGCAGTTATCACAATGTAGAAAGTACAGAGATAGTGACTGATTTCCTCTTTGCAATTCAGTTCTCAGAATGAATCAGGAACACTGCATTTAAAGTTAGAGAGCCTGTCATTCAGGTCAAGTCACTGAACATTTTTGCCTGCTAGTTTCTTCAAGTATACATACAATGAAAGGGTTGAAATAAATGATTTCTAAGATCTCTTCAAGCTCTACAGCTATCATTATTTTTCTTTAAAAGTTGTTCTTACCTGGCTGTACAATCAGGTGACATTGTCACTCTCATAATAATGAAAGATGGAAAAACACCAAAACATGAAGTCTACAGATAAAGAGTTTAGAGTTAGTATCTGAAATGAAATTATTATGACCTGGGAGAATTAGGGAAAAAAATTCCTGGGCAATTTGATTATCAAAAAGTTGTCAAAGGCAATAGGTTTGAGAATTAAAGTGATTAATCCTTTGTCAAAGGCAATAGGTTTAAGAATTAAAGTGATTAATCCTTATATTGAGTTCTTAAAATGAGGTACAGAGCATTTTTTGATCCTTTCTCAATCTTTATTTTTTTAGGTTTTTGCAAGGAAAATGGGGTTGAGTGGCTTGCCCAAGACCACACAGTTAGGTAATTATTAAATGTCTGAGACCCGGTTTGAACCCAGGTACTCCTGACTCCAAGGCCAGTGCTTTATCCACTGTGCCACCTAGTCACCCCTCAATCTTTCAAATTAATAAGGATATATTTAAATGGGTGAGCAAATTTTTTATTTCATTTGCATAGGGAACCCACCATAAAGAAATATACTCTGTTAATGATGATCATTACCCTCTCTTTAATTTGTAGGATTAGCAAGTTGTTTGAGGTCACTGAGAGGATTTTATTTGAACTTTTGCATTAATGTAAAATTTTAAATTTATGTAAAATATACAACTGTGTGTAAATCTAGTTAAATAATATGAAAGATTGGCATTGTGAGCCTCTTTGTAGAAGCCTATATCTTCTTAACTTCATAAAAAATCTCAAGGACAGTGTAACGCTGCCAAGATGCAATATTTCTATTTTTTAATTAAAACTGTATCAACAAGAAAAAAATGAATAATTCTAAAAATTAATTACTTTTAACCTTCCTTTGAGGGAGATTCATAAAAAAAGCATATTGAAATGGGGAAATATCCAGAAAAGAATAGTAATTTGGAAGAAATATAAAGACATAGACAAAAGTATATCCATGGGAGTTCTATGCTTGCTGTAGTAATACAAAACTATTTGAAGTCATTAAATATGTTGCATGACATGCAATGAAATATGCCTACAATTAACTTGTTTAATACTACACATTATTTAAAAAATGTAATCATTTTAATCATGTTATATTATTTTTAGATCTTCAAAGCAGCACTTTCTTTTGAACACTGGATAGGGTGGATAACTATCAAGAATTCTACCTTGCAAATATAAATGAGTTAACTGAAATAATAATTAAAATAGCATAACAATGTCCTATAACAACATAATAAAAACATATATATTTTATTTTTTCAAAGAACTTTGCATATATTACTCTATATTGAACAAATGGTAAAACAAGTATTATTATGTCCATCTTAAAGAAGTATAAAATGAATGATCTGATTATTTTAACAAGAGCAAATTTAACAACATTATGAGATGATGAACCCTGATCAACTTCTCTCATCAGCTTCTCTCAACATTTCAGAGGCCTAGGATAACCCTATTAGACCTGCTATGGACAATGATATCCCCATCCAGAAGAAGAAAAACAAAACAAAACAATCCTTCAGAATCTGATAAACATAACAATCACTTTTTAAAAAGTCTCAAGTATTTCTTTCCCTTAATTCTAATTCCTCATATCAAAAATAACTAATCTGTAAACATGTTTAACACAAATGTGCATGTACAATATTAACCTGACTATTACTCACTGGGGGTGGGGGGAGGGAGGATGTAAGGAAATTTTGTAACTTAAAAATGTACATTGGTACATGGATGAATGATAAAAAAAAAACTTATAACCTGCATTTGGGAAAAAAATCCATTAAAAAATCACAAATTTAAGTAACAACAGAGCTAGGACCTGAAACCCAGTCATCTGATGCTAATACAAAATTAAGATTCTTTTCATTGATATATGATCTTAATTCCATCTTCATCTAAATTATAATATGAATTAAATGATTTAAACAAGCGAAATTTCCATCTAAAGTCATAACAAGTGACAAAATATACAACTTCATATATATATATACTTATTTATCTATATTTATCACTATAGGAAAAATGAATTCAAAGAAGCACTTGCATATAACTATACTAAACATACACAGACATTAGAGTAGTACTTAACTGTGTCTTTGCTGGCAATAACTCTTCTTTCATGGCTCCTATTTAAGTATATTGACTTCTTGAAATAATTGGTTAAACCAAAGAAACTGTAGTATATATTTTTCTTGTTTTGAATAAAGTATATGATCTTGCATTTTTGAACACTGAGCTTATAGGATTTTCTATTAAATAAGCATTTAAAGTATAAAAATATCAGATGTGAAAAGGTTGAAGTACAATATACTATGCTTCAGTTGAAGTGGAAAAAAATAGTAGGGTAGCATCCTTATCTCAGACAAAGAAAAAGCAAAAATAGATCTCATTAAAAGGGATATGGAAGGAAACTACAATCTTCTAAAACAACTAGACAATGAAGTAGTATCAATACTAAACATACCTGCTACAAGTTCAATAGCATACAAAGTCTTAAACAAGAAGTTAAGTGAGTTCCAGGAAGACATAGAGAACAAAGTTATACTGGTGGGGTACCTCAACCATCCTCTGGCAGATTTAGATAAATCTAACAATAAAATAAACAAGAAGGAAAATGAGGTGAAGAGAATTTTAGAAACGTTTGATATGACAGACCTTTCAAGAAAATTGAATGAGGATAGAATGAAATATATCTTTTTCATGGTAGAAAAGGGCAATCACATAAAAATTGACCATTAGGGCATAAAAAACTCACAATCAAAAGCAAAAAAGCAGAAATACTAAATTTACAGATCACGATGCAATAAAAATCTCTTGTAATAAAGAGTCATGGAAAGAAAATGTAAAAATTAATTGAAAACTAAATAAGTTAATAAACTTTAAAATATTAAAGAATAAGTGGATCAAGCAAAAAAAAACAATAATTTAATCCAAGAATTTGACAATGAGGTAATATACCAAAACTCGTGGGATACTGTCAAAGCAGATATTAGGGGGAGTTTTATATCTCTAAGAGCTTGTATGAACAAAATAGATAAAGAGGAAATCAAAGAATTGAGTATGCAACTAAAAAAAGCTAGGAAAAATAATAAATTGGGGCGGCTAGGCAACTGAGGGGATAGAGCACTGAACCTGGAGTCAGGAGGACCTGAGTTTAAAATGGGCGTCAGACATATAATAATTGCCTAGTTGTGTGACCTTGGGTGAGTCACTTAACCCCATTACCTTAAAAAATAAAATATAAAAAAGAAAAAGAAAAAATTAAAAATATCCAATTAAATAACAAATTCAAAATTTTGAAAATCAAAGGAGAAGTTAACAAAATTGAAAGTAAGAAAACTGTTGTGCTAATAAATAGAGTTGGTCTTATTAAAAAAGACAATAACATAAACTCTTGGTTAATTTGATTTAAAAAAAAAGCAAAATTACCAGTATCAAAGATGAAAAGGATGAACTTAAGTAATTAAAGTAAAAAGAAATTAAAGTAACAATTAAGTCATTTTGACCTACTTCATATCAATAAATCTGACAATCTAAGTGAAATGGTTGAATATTTACAAAAAATAAAAATTGTTCAGATAAACAGAAGAGGAGAAACTTAAATAACTCCATTTCAGAAAAAGAAATTGAACAAGTAATCAATGGATTCCCCAAGAAAAATTCTCCAGGGTTAATTCTACCAAAGATTTAAACAATAATTAATTCCAATTATATGCATAAACTATTTGAAAAAAAAATAGGTGAAGGAGCTCTGTCGAATTCATTTCATGACACTGAAATGGTGCTGATACCTAAACCAGAAAGAATCAAAACAGAGAAAGAAAATTCTAGATAAATTACCCTAATGAATATTGAGGCGAAAAATTTTAAGTAAAATATTATCTAAGAAATTACAGCAAGTTATTACTAGAATCAGATCAGGTAGGATTTATACCTGGACAGCATTTTTATGATCAGCATAATTGACCTTATCTATACCCAAACTAACAGACATCATATGATTATCTCAAAAGATTTTGAAAAATCTTTTGACAAAATACAAAACACGCTCCTGTTAAAAATTATTAGAGGGGGCAGCTAGGTGATGCAGTATATAGAGCACTGGCCCTGGAGTCAGGAGTATCCGAGTTCAAATACATACTCAGACACTTAATAATCACCTAACTGTGTGACCTTGGGCAAGTCACTTAACCCCATTGTCTTCCCCGCAAAAAAACGAACAAATGTTAAAAAATTATTAAAGGGCATAGAAATAAAGTTTTCCCTAAAATAATAAACAATATCTATCAGCAAATATTATAAGAAATGGAGTTAAGATGGAAGCATTTCCAATATTAGGAGTGAAACAAAGATACTCATTATCACCACTGTTTAATGTTGTTTTAGAAATGATAACTTTAACAATAAGAGAAGAAAAAGAAATTGAATGAATTAGAATATGCCATTAGGAAATAAAACTTTCATCCTTTGTAGATGATATGTTGGTATACTTAGAAAATTCTAGAAAATCATCTAAAATTACTTTAAACAACTGATAACTTTAAAAAAGTATCAGGATATAAAATAAACCCCATAAATCATCATTATTTCTATATATATTACCCCAAAAGCACAATAGCAAGAGATAGAGAAATGCCATTTAAAGTAACTGTGGACAACAACTGTGGGAGCCTACTTGCCAAGACAATCCAAGAAACTGTATGAAAACAATTACAAAACATTATTTACCCAAATAGTCAGATCTAAACAATTAGGAAAAAATATCAGTTGCTCATGGATAACCCAGCTAATAAAATAACAATGACAATTCTACCTAAATTAAATGACCAATTCCTTTCCATACTCATCAGACTGCTAAAAGATTATTTATAGAGTTAGAAGAAATAATAACAAAATTTATCTGGAGGGAAAAATGTTCAAGAATACCATGGGAATTAATGAAAAAAATACAAAAGGGGCTCACCTACAGCAATTATAAAATTATATTATAAAGCAGTAGTCGTCATCAAAACTATTTGGACCTGGCTAAGAAATAGAGTGGTCGAAGAGTTAAAGAGAGTAAGTACAAAAGAAATATAGTAAATGATTATGGTAATCTACTATTTGATAAACCTAAAGACTCCAGTTTCTGAACTGAGAATTTTTTGACATAAAGTGCTGGTAAAACTGGAAAATAGTATGGCAGAAGCTAGACACAGACCAGCACCTCACTCAAACCAAGATAAGGTTGAGATGGGTACATCATTTAGATATAAAAGGTGATACCTTAAGCTAATTAGGAGAACAAGAATAGTCTATCTGTCAGATCTATGGAAAGGGAAGAAATTTAACATTATGAAATGAAAACTGGATAATTTTGATTACATTTAATTACCAAGTTTTTTTTCACAAATAAAACCAATGCAACCAAGTTTGAAAGGATTGCACAACATTAGGAAACTTTTTTTTTTACAACTGTGTTTTTGATAAAGGACTCCTTTTCTTTTCTTTTTTTCTTTTATTTAAGGCAACAGGATTAAGTGATTTACCCAAAGTAGGTAATTATTAAGTGTCTGAGTCTGGATATGAACACAACAAGGACTCATTTCTAAAATATATAGAGGAAAAAAAATCTATGAGAATATAAAACAAGCCCCAACTGATAAATGGCCAAAGAATATGAGCAGTTTTCAGATGAAGATATTAAAGCTATTTATAACCATGAAAAAAATGCTCTAAGTCATTATTGATTAGATATTTCAAATTAAAGCAACTCTGAGGTTACCTCATATCTACCAGATTGGTCAATTATGCCAAAAAAAAAGAAAATGATCAATGTTGAAGAGAATTTGGGAATACTGAAGTACGAATGCATTATTAGTGGAGCTGTGGAATGATGCAACTGTTCTGTAGAGCAATTTGCAACTATGCCCAAAGGGTAATAAAAATGTCCATACCATTTGATCCAGTAATACCACTACTAGATCTATATCCCAAAGAATTTTTTTAAAAGAGGGGAAATGAATTGCATATACAAAAATAACTACAGCAGCTCTTTTTGAAGTGGCGAAAAATTGGAAATTGAGGGGACATAGGAATGACATAGGAATATAATGGAATGCTATTGGTCTCTAAGAAGTTATGGGTGGGGTACAGCTAGGTGGCACAGTGGATAGCACACCAGCCCTGAAGTCAGGAGGACTGGAGTTCAAATCCAGCCTTAGACACTTTTTGCCTTGCAAAAATAAAGAAAGAAAGAAATCATGAATGGGTGGCCTTTAGACTTACTTAGAAAGACTCATATAAACTGGTGCTGAGTGAAGTGAGCAGAACCAGGAGAATATTATATATATATATATATACATATATATATATATGTATATATACATATATATATATATATTAACAGCAATATTGTTTGATAATCAACTATGGAATACTGGAATACTTGGCTCTCCTCAGCAGTATAGTGATCAAAGACCATTTCTTTTTGTTTGTTTGCAAGGCAATGGGGTAAAGTGACTTGTCCAAGGTTGTACAACTAGGTAAGTGTGAAGTGTCTGAGGTCATATTTGATGTCAGATCCTCCTGGCTTCAGAGCAGGTGCTCTATCAACTGCTCCACTTAGGTGCCCCTCAAAGACAATTTTTAAAGGACTGGTGATGGAAAATATTCACATCCTGAGAAAAAAACTATGAAGTCTGAATGCAGACTATTTTCGATTTTTAAAATTTGTTTTATGCTTTTTGTTCTTTTTTTCTTCTCATTTTTTTTTCTACTTTTGTTCTTATCCTTCTTTGCATAGTGATAAATCACAGTGATATATCACTGCAAAAGGGAAGCAGGAAAATGTGAAACTCAAAATCTTACTAAAAATTAATGTTGAAAACTAAATATATAAATTTTAAAAATAAATCAGATTTTAAAATATATCAGAAATTAATATTACAAGATAATTTAGAAAATTTATACCCAACTCTCAACAGATTGAAATTGGGTTGAGAGTGGGGGAATAATCCATTCTATGACCACAAAACTTTAGTAAGGTGGTCCATAAATATTAGGTTTCATGTAGAATACTGACTCTTTTTTCTTTTTTTTTAAAAGTATTTATTTCATCCATATATATGTATATTTTTAAGTAACAAAATTTCCTACCACCCTCCCTTCCCACCCCCTTCTCAGTGGCAAACAGTCAGGTTAGCATTGTACATACATATTTTGATAAACATGTTTACAAATTAGTAATTTTCTGTATGAGAAACTATTATTAAGGGAAAGAGATACATAAGATAATTTTTATAAAAAGTTCATCAGATCCTGAAGGATTGTTTTTTTTGGGGGGGGCATATGTGTGTTTTGTTTTGTTTTATTTGCACTGGATGGGGATAATATACTCCATAGACAGTGAAATACAGTTGTCCTAGCTCGTTGGCCTGCTGAGAGGACAGAGCTGCTTCCATCAACGTTGATCATCTCACAATGTTTTTGTTGAACTGTATATTGTTCTCTTGGCTCTGCTCCTTTCCCTCAGCATCACATTCCATACGTCATTCCATGATTCTCTAGTCTGACCATTTATGGTTTAATACAGAACAATAGTACTCCATAGTATTCATGTACATTACTTATTTAACCATTCCCCAATTGTTGGGCATCCCCTCAATTTCCAATTCGTTGACACTACAAAAAAGAGCTGCTATGAATATTTTGGAACATGTAGGACTTTTCCCTTTTTAATAATTTCTTCTGGGCATAGATCTAGAATTGGAATTGCTGTGTCAAATGGTATGAATAATTTTATTGCTCTTTGGGCATAGTTGCATATTGCTCTCCCGAAAGGTTGGATCTGTTCACAATTCCACCAGTAATGCATCAGTGTCCCAATCCCCCTCCCATAAACTCTCCCACATAGATCATTTTCCCTTCTTCTCATCTTGGCTGATCAGATATGGGTGAGATGATACCTCGTTGTTGTTTTAATTAACATTTCTCTAATCAATAGAGATTTGGAGCATTTTGGGAGCATTTTTTCATATGATTATGTATAGCTTTGATTTCTTCATTTGAAAACTGTCTTTTCATATCCTTTGACCATTTATCAATCAGAGAATGACTTGTGACCTTTTAAATTTGATGCTGCTCTCCATGAATTTTAGGAATGAAACCTTTATCAAAACTCCTAATTTTGAAGATTGTTTCCCAGCTTTCCACTTTCCTTCTAATTCTGGCAGCATTGATTTTATTAGTGCAAAACCTTTTAAATTTAATATAGTCAAAATCATTCATATTGCAATTTATAATGTGCTCTAATTCTTATTTGGTCATAAATTATTCTTTTTTCCATAAATCAGATAGATAGAATATTTCCTGGTCTATTAATTTATCCATGGCATCACTCTTCATCTCTAAATCCTGTACCTATTTTGACCTTATCTTAGTATAGGGTGTGAGATATGGATCCTTGCCTAGTTTTTGCCATACTCTTTTCCAGATATCTTAACAATTTTTATTGACCTAACCATGAAAATTTGCTATTTTTCTAATTATTTAGATCTTACTTTATTTGGGTGAGATGTGCTTTATAATTGTGTTCACATAGTGTCTGGGTTTGTCTTGGGAAGAATACCAACTTTCTAATTTAATTTATCCTATGGCATAAAATGACAGCTTTTCTGAATTTTGAAAACTTACTTGTGATTTCTCCATGCCTTTCTCTCTTTTATCTCTTTTTTATTCTTTACCATTTAGTGAAACCCATTGCTATTGATTTTGACCCTTTCTGACTCATCACTATGAATTTTCATTACCCGCCCAAAAGATGAAATTAACAGCAAGCATTTGAGTATAAAATAAATCCATTCAAAGGAATGCAAAGAACTTAACAAGATATTTGACCTAACACAAATTAATAAGAAAATAGTTAGAACTAACTTTCCAGTGAGTGTGATCCTTCCTTCTTTTCTTAAGTGGTCAATTAAAGGATGCTTCAAACATATGCTAAAAAAAGTCTCTGCTTTAGATATTGATGGCAAGAGACTAGGGCTTGGTGCCCTGTCAGTTGTTGATTTGTGGAATTAGGAAAAGTTAGATTTAAATCCTGTCTAGATAATTAATACTTATGTATTAATCTCTACTGATGGTTGTTTCCTTAATTGTAAAATGAAATGGGTATATTTGGTGACTTTTAAGTTCCTTTCCAGTTCTAAATCTATGAACCTATGTTCTTACCAACCTCCTTCCTATTGGCATAAGCTTGATTTCTTGTTTTGTTATTGTCTGACTTTATTCTGGTTTCTTGCTAACATAAATATTCCTTCGTATGGACTCAAAAATTCATCAGTGATCCTTTAAACAGCTGTTCCTAACTTGACTGGTTCACTATATCTGTGTGCCTCCTAACATAGAACTTTTTAAGTCTGTACTTCCCTATGACTTCTGCTAAGTAAAAGAGCCAGAAGGGGAAAGGAAAACCTAAATCCGTTTTTTAACTATTCAGTTCCTTTCCTCAAGAATTGTTTCTGCAAATTGTGACTATATTCATATGTACCCAACAGTGACCAATAAGCTCACTAATAACATACCTCACAAACCAAACAATGCATGTAATCTAAGTTTTATTGCTCTTAATGCTTTTCCATTCTATGCAAACTTATTTCTCTTTGAATGAATCTATCAGTGGTCCAGTAACATACTTCTGATGTGAAAATTATTTGATTCTGCTATTTTTATTAATAAATGAGTTAGATGATTAACATTTCTAGAAAATTTCAAAGTAACATTTCCCAAAAGTATTAAGTGAGTCAGGATATGCTATGCCATTCTCTAAGCTAGAGATGGCCTGGATAAATTAATGTTCAGTTTTTTAAAATTGCTGCTGTAATGTCTGATAGGTTAGTATAGTTACATGCAAGTGCTCCTTCGAATCCATTTTTCCCATGGTGATAAGTGAATAATAAGTGTATATAAAAATGTATATATATTTCTGTTATGACCTTAGATGGAAATTTAGTTGTTAAATCAGTCATTCTTATTACTATCATTTACATGAGGAAGGAATAAAGAACATTCATCAATGAAAAGAATCCACTTTGGATTGGCATCAGAAGACTGGGTTTCAGGTCCTAACTCTGCTACTACTTAAATTTAGGATCTTACCAACCTAACCAAATTATACATTTTTCCATATTTTTCTTACTTTTTTAAGGCTTGTTTGGGGGTTTTTTTGGCAAGGCAAATGGGGTTAAGTGGCTTGCCCAAGGCCACACAGCTAGGTAATTATTAAGAGTCTGAGGCCGGATTTGAACTAAGGTACTTCTGACTCCAGGGCTCGTGCTCTATCTACTGTGCCACCTAGCCACACCAGTTTTCTTACTCTCTATTTTGTTAATTTTTTTTTAATTTTTGGAATTTCTAATTTGCTATTTAATTGAGGATTTTTATTTGCTCTTTTTCAAGCTTTTGATTTCCTCTTTTTTTCCTATTTAGTTCATGTGAGATTATAGGGATATAAAATTTCCTCCTAATAACCGTATGACTATGGCTGTATCCCAAACTCTCTGGGTTAACATTTGCACCTTATTAGGACAAACTCAGAGGGTTAACACATTTTAATCTAATTATCATTTTTAAGGTTAAATTCACAGAGGTCTTCATTAGACAAAGGACCTTGGACAAGTCACTTAACCCGGTTTGATTTACTTTCCTCTTCTTATAAATGAGTTGGAGAAGGGAATGACAAAAGTCAATAGCCAAGAAAATGCCAAATGAAAGCTGAAAATATCAACAACAATAATAGCAGCTCAAATTGTATACAGACACTACATATGTAAAACAGGTTATCCTGGTCTTTCAAAAAGACACAAATAGAGGAATGAAGTATCTTTATGAAATCCCTTATCTTTTTTAATAATCCTATATAAACTGCCTCTTTAATAGCAATATTATTTTCATTGTGTGTAAATCACTTGAATAACTGAAAAATGAGGCTATGAGAAATATATGCATGAAAACAATGCAAATTATGAAAAATAAACTATGCAGCAGTTGTGAAAGAAATGGAAAGTCTTTTATGTTCTATTAGAATCTATATGATATCAGGAGAAGCCAAGGAACATGATGGCTGGACGACCCTGAAGAAAGTTTGTTGGGAAAGACATTTATAAGAATTGCATAGTATTGGCAGATGTGAATGGGTTGCATCAGTATAAGGATAACCTACAAATAGGAGATGATGATGGTGAGGGTGAGGATGGTGCTGGTGTTGATGATAATGATGATGGTGATGGTGATGGCAATTGCAGGTAGAATTATACAGTGTCTATTTGGTACCAGGTACTACATTAAGTATTGCATAATCAGTAACAAGGTATTAAGCATCTACTGTTTTAGACACTTAATATAGAAATTAAAATTTTATGACATTTTATAAATATATAATTTGATCTCATGTCAACCCTAGGAAATAGATACTATTATTTTTCTTCATTTTATAGTTGAGGAAACTGAGGCAAACAGAGGTTAAATGATTTGCCTAAGGACAAAGTGGCAAGGATTGTATGATTTTTGTTTTTATACCCCCTGTCACAAGGACAGGGCTTCAACATATAGAAGAAAATAATTGAAACTATGATTTTTGGGGGGTAGGGTACTACGAGGTGAGGAACCTTATTTATTCAGTGAAATTTGGTTCCTCTGCAATTTAGAGAGCAACCTAGTGCTCCAGTAGGATAAGTGATCTGCCTGTGGTTAGTCAAACAGCAAGAATGTATCAGAGGGAGTCTTTCAACCCAAGTCTTTCTGGATTTAAGACTATCTATCCTATAATATCTCCTTTGGGTGTTGGTAAGATTGGCACATAGTAGGTATTCAATGAATGTTTATTGAGTTAAATTAAATCAAATGGTGACATTTCTCCCACAAAGGCATAGTAACAGCAGGGTCTAAATTGGATGAGTCTAGTTTCTGTATTTTTCACAGGTGAGTCCTTAATAACCCTGGGAAAGGAGTTTGTAATTAACTTGTGAGTTCTCTGTTGAAACTACATCAGCACAGCAGCAAAACTTTATGGTCCCTACACAATAATGGAGATCTTTATATATTTATTGCTTAGAAGCAAATGAAGAGATGGATGGAAGTAAGAATAGAAAGATAGATAGATAGATAGATAGATAGATAGATAGATAGATAGATAGATAGATAGATAGATGGATGGATGGATGAAGATAATTACCTCATACTTCACTGCAGATCACAGCTTGAGTGTGAACTATTTTTAAACTGTCAATTGGTTGTAACTATTAATTCATAGGGGAGAAGGAGAATCAGAGCATGCTATGTTTGAAGGAATAATTATGATTTTATGGTTATTATTATACCCATCTTATCAAATTTCCCTCCCATGCCAATTACTCTGGCAAAATGATCTCTTTGGGGTTTTGTATATGCATTTCTTTACTACAGAGTGAGGACTGGGACTGCTTTGAGTATTATCTATTTAATGGAAGTTTAGTCAGTCATTCTCATAACGAGAAGCAAAGTCTATCTGGCCAGGCAATTGCATCTACTATTTACTTTTAAACAATCACAAAGCTTTCCTCTTACAAGTTCCATACCCTGTTCTAATAACCCCAATTATCACTCAGTCAAAGAATAGACTGGGAAAGCCTAAAGAAGGTTGACCTAGAAGACAAGATAGAAGCTCTGTCTTTGCCACTTGTAAAACAAGAAAAACCTTGAGCTCTCGGGACTTCTACTGGTCTGGATCTAGGATTTTATTCATCCAAGAAACATCTCGTATGGAAATGTGCTTCACTGATCCAGAAGAGGTGACTTACTCATAATATATGGATTTAAAGAGTTACTTTTAGATGTGGAGAGATTAAATGACTTACCCATGGTAACAGAGAAAATATATATCAGAGATAGGATTTGACTCTAAGTTTCCTCACTCCAAGACTAATAATTAAAGATTTATTAAATATCAGCTATGTTCTACATGCTAAGGTCAGCTATCTTTGTACTGCACC
The DNA here is from genome assembly GCF_037893015.1 of Macrotis lagotis. Classification (NCBI taxonomy): domain Eukaryota; kingdom Metazoa; phylum Chordata; class Mammalia; order Peramelemorphia; family Peramelidae; genus Macrotis; species Macrotis lagotis. The sequence goes on from NC_133659.1 coordinate 90,457,848, forward strand.
ATACTTTTCCCCAAAGAAGTTCCTCTCCTGTAGTAGGGAACATATTTTAGACTGTCTCTAATCACAGATCCTCAGAATTTGAGGTATTTGGAAGGTATTTCAAGGTTCAACCAACCCCCAAAATACACAAAGGAACTCCCAGGATAACACCCTAGAAAAGCTGATAGGCAGCCTTTGTTTCACGACATACTAGAGGGGGCAGCTAGGTGAAACAGTGGATAGAGCACTATTGTCAGAGGACCTGTGTTTAAATCCAGCCTCAGACACTTAATAATTACCTAGATGTGTGACCTTGGGCAAGCCACTTAACTCCACTGCCTTGCAGAAAAAATTCCATTTGCAAGGTGGCTCACATTTTGCTTTCTAAATAGCCAGCTAGGTGGCTCAATGGATAGAGCACTGGCCCTGTTATCAGAAGAAGCAGAGTTCAAATGTGACCTCAGAAACTTAATTGCCTAGCTGTGTGATTTTGAGCAAGTCACTTAACCCCATTCATTGCCTTAAAAAATATTTTTTAAAAAAGACATACTAGGAAGAAGAAGCATGTGTTTATGGTCATTTATGCCCACAATTCTTTTCCTTCTCACCTCTACCTCCTGATTTCTTTGGCATCTTTGAAACCTCACACCTAATCCTACTTGGGCAGAACTTTCTACTACTAGTACCTTCTATCTTTCTATCTCAGAATGCCTTCCATTTACATTGTGTATTTCATACTATATATATATATATATATATATATATATATATATATATATATATATATATATACACATGTTGTTTGTATGTTGCATTAGATCAATGAGCTTTTTTAGGTAAGGGACCGTGACCTCTTTTCTTTGTTTCTTATTTTTGTTTGCTTTTTTGTGATTCCCCAACTCTCATCAAAGTATTTACCACATATTTAATGATTACTGATTTAAAAATGAAAAATACTTGTAGACTTTCTAATCATTAAACTAGAATTTTTTGTCTATTATAGGAACAGCTAAGTTGAAGCTGACAGATGCTAAAAGAAAAGAAAATGATTCCTAGTATCTACTGATTCCTCTCCCCCTTTAAATTTTTAGCTTTTCTGTTATCATCTTTGCAGAGATGAAAAGGAGGCAACCAAAACTAATGTGCTTTTTCCCTCCCTTTTCCCCCTTTTACATTCATCATGATGAAAGTATTCATCATTGATTTCCAAACTACTAATGATGAGTCTCTTTTACAAATTTGATCCTCAGAAAGCAAATTTGTTTTCTTATCAGATCACATTCAAAGACTTATTACATGGTAAAGTCTGTCATAGTTTGTGCTTCATTGGTATAATTTTTGGTAAAAAAAAAACACTGGGATCACCTCCACAACATGATAAGACTTTTGGAGTAGAACTTTGCACAGGAAACCTTATATGTCTCACAAAACACCAGAATTTTTAGCTTTGGTTTTATAAATATTTTGAGATTCTGAAACAAAGTATATGGGAAAGTGGATTTGGATTTCAGGAAGTTCTATTTTTTTTGGCAAGACAATGGGGTTTAAGTGACTTGCCCAAGTCACACAGCTAGGTAATTATTAAGTGTCTGAGGATAGATTTGAACTCAGGTACTCCTGACTCCAGGGCCGGTGTTATATCCACCTCACCAGCTAGCCACCCCAAGGAAGTTCTGTTGTTAATCCTTATTTATATACACTGATTGGGGTCCTTCTGCACAAATAACAATTTCTTTGCCTCTGTTTTGTTTTTTAAATTTTTTTTAATCTTTAAAATTAGATAATTGAACCAAATGGTCTTCAAGGTCCCTCCCAACACTAAATCTAACATCATGTGATCCAGTTATCTGTTTTTGTGGAAGAATTTCCCTTGACAGAAAGCTCCTATATTTAGTAGACTGGAAATCTTTTCTATATTAGTGTACCAACATCTAGATCTTGTACAAAAGCATGGCCAGGATGGTAAGGAATCTTAAAATTATGCTATTTGAGAACAGGTAAAGTCTATAATTGTTAGCCTGAAGAATTGAAATTTAAAAAAAAAAGGAATTGAAATCCATAATGATTAACCTTAATATTTCAATTGGCTATTGATTTGGAAAGGAATTTCTTTTCTGAAGTTCCTAAAGACTTAACTAAAAGCAGTGAGTATAGGTTGCAATGAATATAGACTTAGTGGAAAAACTATCTTTCTAAGATTTTGTGATACCTAAAAGTGTATTGGTTCATCTTGCGAATTCCCTGTTTTGTGTATGGCAATAATTGAAAAAGTAGAAGATTACTGATCAGGAATATTTCAATGGAGACATTACATGAGGTAGGAGGATTAACTATATATTTGAACATAAAATCATTTTTAAAACTGTTATTCTCTGATAAGCTATACAACCTTGATCAGTATTTCCAGATCATGGATGGTTGACCCCTTTCAGAAATATTCATTTTTGGGGCAGCTAGGTGGCATAGTGGATAAAGCACTGGCCCTGGAGTCAGGAGTACCTGGGTTCAAATCTGGCCTTGGGCAAGCCACTTAACCCCATATGCCTTACAAAAAACCTAAAAAGAAATATTCATTTTCTATTTTGATTTATTTTTTAATATAAAAGACAAAAACCATTCTATCAAAAATTTGTAACATTGAAGCTTGGAGAGAGGACTCAGGGGAAGTGGGTCGTAAGGAAGACTGACTCAGGAGGGTAAGAAAAGGTATAGACTTTAATCCACAGGTTGGTTGGTTGGTTACTTCAAAAAGTTTACAAGTTACTATAAAATGTTCACAAGTTACAACATAAAGTTCATAGGTTCCTAAGGGAAAGAAAGACTAAAATGAAGACAGGAAGCCACTGATTCCTAAGCAGTTGTGAGTTAAAGTGAAAGAGAGACTAAGGAAGCTATTGATCCCTAAGCAGAGATAGCAACTAAAGGAAAGAACGACGAGACCTAAATCACAAAGAGAGGTTGAGCAAAGGAAAGGTGGAAGAAGCAGTCACATACTCTCAGTTTGGGTTATCTTCCAAAGGAGGGTGAGCAAGAGAGGACACGTAGTAAAAAAGGGCATAGGAGAGTCAGAAGTCATTTAGGGGATGATGCTACTTATAGTGGTCTGCCCTCCAAAGGCAGAGGAACCGGCATGGATAAATAGAAGAGAAGAGCAAAGGGATGGGGGATCACATTCCCCCAATGCAGTATGACTTCACAGGAAGACAAATGACTCAACTGAGGAGTGAGTGTAAAAGAGACATAGGGAGATGTCAGTGCTGGTAGCTCAGAGAGCAGAGACGAAGCAATTAGAGATTTGAAGATGAGGGATGCTAGATCAAAGACTTGATCCTTTCAGAATAAGTCAGAGATCTATTGTTATGTTGACAGGTGTTTTGGAGGCCATTTGGCCTTCCAAAGGTTCCTTCCAGCTCTAAATCTGAAGACCGATGTGGGGCAAGGTACTGGACTAAAAGTTCATTGACCTATTCTCTTAGCTTGGACAATGAGAAGGGGAGGGGGGAAATCAGTGGTAATATAAGATACCTGGTCAGTGGCCTCAATCTCTATAATTGATTGTGGCCCTTTCCTTGAGAAACGCATAAAGTTTTCTCTTCATACCTTGAGAGATCTCCGAAATTTATTTGAGTGGCATTTGTCCCACACCATTTGGGGGATTGTTCGGAATTGCATGACCATTGTGGACCTCAGCCTCTCAGGACTTGGTAATTCTGGCAGTTTGTCATTTTCTGGGAAGTCTTGGTTTCCCCTATGTGCAAGTGACCTGAAGCAGAGAGACTTAGGAGGAAGAGAACAGCAAATCTGAGGCCAGAACCTGACCAGCAGTGAGGACAAAGAACAGTCATTAAACTTCTCAGCACAAAGAACCAAAAGACGAGCTTTTGGAATGTGAGTGCTGGATTCTATGTATAAGGTACTCTAAAGTTTTTATCAAACTAAACTGTTGAGAAGTTAGTTGAGTTGTAATTACATTGGGGTTTTAAATGTATCATGTATGAGATTGGATTCTGAGAATTTGGGTAAAGAGACAAAAGTGTAAAGAACATGGGATATTCATTTGCTCTTGTTCTAAAGGAAATGAGATGTTTAAATAAAAATATTATGATTAATGTATATTAGCAATGCGTGTTTCATTTTAAAGAAGTCAAGAATGTGGACTTCTCTCTTACTGCAGACAGTTGATGGGGGCTCTGAACATATTGCAATTGTGGGCCCTATTGTAAGGTAACTTATTGATGAATAAGGTGTTTTTATCAGTTATGTGATTATTTTGTAACTGCAAAGAGATTATATTTGTAATCTTTAATTATCTATTGTGAATATGTTATTTAAATACTGTATTGTTAAAGCCTGGGATTAATGTGATTTCTTTGAAGGGCAATAAGGAAAATATGAAAAAGTATGACCCTTTCTGGGATAGATCTGTGGGTTCATGAATAATGTAATGATGGAGGGATTGCTTTGTACAATCGAGTAATTTGTGCGTTACTCTGTTACTCTTATTTCTATCCTGTTATAATGAAATTAATAATGCATGTTGGAAATTTAAAGCTACCTAAGATGTTTTAATGGTTTTAAAGAATCCTGAAAAGTAATTTGTATGTTGGGGGGGCAGTTAGGTGGTGCAGAGGATAGAGCACTAGGCCTAGGAGTCAGCAGACCTGAGTTCAAATCAGGCCTCACTTAATGATTATCTAGCTGTGAGACCTTGGGCAAATCACTTAACCCCAATTGCCTTGCCAAAATAAAAATAACCATTTGTATGCTGAGGATGGTTAGTAGGTAAAAGAGTTTATATATAGAAGTTTCTAACTATATATGTGAATTGGGATATTTTAGATCTATATGTATATTCCAGAGTGGTGATTGTTTGCTTTGAAGCAAAAGCATGTAATATGAGAAAGATAAATACAAAATAATTTGAAATTTTTCTATGTAATCTCCTGGGAAAAGAAGACATTTGCTGTAAGATACAACAGACTAGAAGTTTTCTCTAGCCAAGGGGAATCTGATATACCAACTTTATATATATATATATATAGATAGATAGATAGATATAGATATAGATAGATAGATAGATAGATAGATAGATAGAGTAGATATGATTTCAGACAAAGGGGATGTCTCTAGTAAGAGGTAGGAGACAGACCTGTAGGGCCAGTCATAGTTAGAATACCAGGTTTTAAGCAAAGACCCAGGAAGGATAATCTGAGCTTTAGGTAGGGGTTTCATTAATTGGGACTCCATTAAGATTATAATTGGAATTTAGTGAATTATATTCACTGGAAGTTCTAATTAAGTAAAACAACCATTTTAGATCATGGGACTTTTAACTGATTTTCTCTTATGTCAGATACCAGGATGGTCAACAAAAAGAAATGTTACTGGGTAAATGTTATGTTCTTGGAGACAAGGAAGCCAATGGGCCAAGGATGTCAGGTGACAGGGATGGGCAGCTGAAGGGGTGGTTTCTCAGTATGTCTGAGGTTGGACCCCTTTGACTTGATTTCCCCAAAATGACATTTGGATAATATCTCACCTGGAAGAATAAATCTGGCCTAAGACATTTAACTTACCCATGTGATCTGCCTGGACACCGACATTTGATACTTACATCTGTAAAGGAATTTTCCTTTAATGTCCTGGATGCTTATAGTTAATTATTAAGTAAACTAGAAAAAGAAGTCTTAGGTGAATTGGATCTAATAGCCAGAGATAGGTTATGTATCTTGCTCTGACACCTGCTACATGCGAAGATAAGAATTACATTTCTTTAGTTTTTGTGTTAGAGGAGATATTTAGATAAGGAGAAGAATGGGAAATTTTTAGGATAATTACAGTTTCAAATTCTAGTTTAGGGAAAGGAATGTGAGTTAGACTAGTATACCAGGAAAAGGAAAATATGGGAATATTTGGGGAAAAAATCATTTTGGCTAAGGATGTTTGAGTCATTATTGTAATGAGAACAAAGGTTAAAATTGTTTTATTTTAACCATATGCTGAATACTCTTAGAACAAAAATGACTGTTGAATGTATATGTTACAAACAAGTCAATGTGATAATTCTCATTGGGAGTTTGCTCATGTAGTAAAATACTAATGGAAGTTAAAAGTGTTAAAAGTGAAATATGAGGGGCAGCTAGGTGGCATAGTGGATAAAGCACTGGCCCTGGAGTCAGGAGTACCCGGGTTCAAATCCGGTCTCAGACACTTAATAATTACCTAGCTGTGTGGCCTTGGGCAAGCCACTTAACCCCGTTGGCCTTGCAAAAGCCTAAAAAACAAAGTAATGTATGTGTGTCAATATGGCAATAAAGCAAAATGTAAATTGTAATAAATTTTAGAATCTCATTGTTTTGTGATGGAAAACATGTGTTTTGAACTAAATAAGATGTTAAGCAGTTTCTTTACCAAAAGACAAGTAGTCATCAGAGCTGGAGAGGACTTTTTGGAACAGATTCAAGGGATACTGAAGGATGTTGGATGCCTCCAAGGGAGAAGAGAAGAGAAGGGAGAAGAGAAGAGAAGGAGAAGAGAGGAGAGACACTGGATCAGTTCATCTCCACCATCTCTCACCTATGTGTAAATTGTTCATCTGTAACATTCCCTTGATTCTGTAAGTGTGACACCCCTACTTATGCCCTTCTCCTTATGGAAAGGAAGAGGGGAGGCAGGGTGAAAATGTTCTCAATTGAGAGAGAAAGAGAGATTAGTGGGTGGCAGTACCCCCGGGTCTGACCTAGATTCTCAGTCCCTGATCAGAGGTGCTCTGTAGCACCAGGTTCTGATCCAAAGGAGAGAAACACCAGTGGCAATGACTGAGTCTGTTGAGGGTGACTATTGTTTATAACTGACTGGCCAGGATATTTACCTGGGGAGTAGAAAATGTCTGAATATGTCCAGAAGCTGGGTGCATATATTCTGGATTGTACAATTTAGAGATAGGTGGCCTCAGACTCATGTGAGATTAATGATGGTACCTGGATTAAAGATGTGCAAACTGGGGCATTTATTAAGGGAAACTGATTATGAGTTAGTATGGACTTGCAAGGAAAGTGTGGAAATGTCCATTTGCAAGAAAAATAATTTAAGGAACATCACTAGGTATATTAGCTATTCTTGGGGTTGATCCAATGGCACAAAATCAAGAATTTAGTTTGATCAGTTTTAGAGCCAGGAAGACCTTTTTAAAGACTTTGGTATAAAAATTTGCAGTGGAAAGAGGTGGAGTAACTTTGTTATCATGGTGATTATAGGATTTATCTAAAAGGGTCCCTGAGAAGTAAGGAGGTAATCAGGAAGTTATTTAGACTTAAGGGCCAACTCAGAAATTTGAAGAAATCTCATCAAAATAAAAGAGGAGGGATTGAGTGGAATAAAGTCTGAGATTTCTTTAGTAGAATATTATATAGACTGGAGAATAGTTAATTATGTGCCCCTCCTCCCTTGACAAAGCAATTTCTAGGATATTGGTGAAGAATCAACTGACCTCACTTTATCTGTTGAAGTCCAGATTACCATTCAATTCCTGGGGCTGAAGAGATAATCTGGTTTTGGTTTGAATTTTATGCTCTTTTCCTTAGATTAGTTTCTGGGTCTAGATTGTAAAATCACATTCCTCATTAACAAGAGTGGGTCAGTGGGAGGCAGGAATCAAGTTAAGATAAATATGATTCTTGGGCCTTTTGCTTTTGCTTCAATCTCTGTAATTGACTGTTCCTTGAGAAATGAATAAAGCTTTTTCATAAAAAAGAAATACCTAGTCAGTGCAGAGGGAGAATATTGATTATAAAACGTATTTCTATTATCATTTCACCTACTTCAACACTGTAGTGTGGTAAATACAACAACAAAACAAATAAAAACACATATTCAAAATAAAAACCAGCTATCAGTAACAAGGAAAACTTGGACAACTATTTCATATCTCTGAACCATACTTTTGTTATTCTTAGGAATAGGGCACTAGACCAGACAGCTTGTATGATTCTTTCCAAGGTAAAATTATATGAATCTAATATCTAAATGAATTCATGAATTGATTATGATAACATCATTAATTAATGGCATACCAAGATGAATTTGTTCCTGAATGCAGGAGTATTAACAAGCTTAATAGCCCATGTGTTTCTCATTAAGCTTACTTTCTAATAGGAAAGATAGCATATAAGCTGAAAAGGAGGAGACAAAGGTACCCAAATGCAAAGTCTGGTTATGATGAACATATCTGAATTGCAGGCTGATGAGAAAAATAGACTGGACATCCTTCATAAATGGAAATTCTGGGAGGAACTAGCCAATTAGAAGGAAGCATGCAGATTGCTTCTGAGATGTGTATTCCAGATTTAAAATATTCTTAAAGGATAAAGAGGTTTCTTGGGCTTTATATATGTGCAAATTGCTTTCAGATGAGAATGCATAATTTTATTAGCATAGGAAATCTGACCTAAATATATTTCAGAGTTATTTAGAGTATTTTTTCCTCTGTAATGTATATGTGCATACATGAGACAAAGATACAAACAGAGAAAGTAGGAAAGATTTACACAATGTGGAGAAATGAAAACAAGAAAACTTCCTAAGAAGACCTTCACCCTCTGGAGACTTGATAGAGTAAGGATAAAAGTTGAACATTATCTCTAATAAGGTATATAAACTAATTAAGGGTAATTAATACTTTAGTAAGTAGTACAAACAGCTGCAGGGTCTGTTCTAATCTCAGAGATTCTGAGTGGGTGATTTAGATTATCAGTAAGGAAGGAATCACCCTGGAAGGAAACAAAGATGTTGTAGAGATACTACTTAATGATGACTAGGTACCATCTCTAGTCTTTTAATATTATGAAGATCCCTCTACTTTTCATGAGTCCAGATTTATTCTCTGTGGGACTACAGTGAACCCTTAGAGAATTCAGGTCTTAACTCCCAGCTGGCATTCTATATGTTTAGTTAGAAATTGCTATTGACCAAAGTTCTCCAAAAGGGTCCCAATTAACCTGACATCTATGTTGGAATCTTGGAAACATTTTAGAATATTTACAAGCCAGATGACCATTCTGTGGTTCACTAGACCCTGAAAGATGGAAGGCCAGTTTGGACACTATTGGGGTTAAGTATATCCTCAATTATTTTTTTTTTCTGCATATGAAAGGTAATGCTCTCTCTCTTTTATTTTTTGGTGTGTCTCTCTGTAACTGTATGAGGTGATATGTCTTTATAGACTCTCATCACTTCATGTAATCATAGCCCCACAGAGACACACAGATTAACTTGAGCATTTTATAATGAAAACGTGTGGACAAGCTTTATTTTAAACTTACATAATAGCACTCTAAGAGTGGGTCAGTGGGCTACTTGTAATCTTTGGGAGTACTCATAAGAATGTAATATATTATTAGGCATTTTCACAAGTTCATGTAGACGAACAATATTCAATTAATGCATATTATAGGATTATTACAATTCAATTTCCCTGAAAATAGCAGTTTTCAGATGGCTACAGTATATTTTTCTTCTATTTTCTCTGTTTGATCAACATAAAATGTGGGTCCTAATCCTAAAAAGCACGTAGGTGGGAAAAGGTATAGTGTACTGGGCTTAGAGTCAAGATTCTTTATGAATTCAAAGCTAATCTTAAGCATTTACTAACTGTATGATCCTGGACAAGTCATTAAAATTTAATTGCCCAGGTTTCCTCAATTATAAAATTGTCTGGAGAAGAAAAAGGCAAATCACTCTAGCATCTTTGCCAAGAAAACACCAAATGGGATTGCAAAGACTGAAAAACAACTGAACCACCCCTAAAGAAAAATATCTTCTATTCTTTAAAGATATTAAAATAAATACTCATCTTTTTTTAGTTCTGAAAAACTTATCTTGAGTCTAGCTTTAACAAAAGACATACAGATTAGGGTAACATTCAAGTGCTTATTGTTCATCTAGGTCTGAAGTCAATCAAATATAAACAGGAGCTCAGTAGAATTGAGCTCAAAAAGACTTGTTATACATTTGTCACAGCTAAGAGAGACAGGATCTTCTCTAGGTGAAATTTTTTAATTGTCCATCAAAAGAGTTCCCTCATGCTTTGCATCATGTCCAGTAAAGGTGGAAGGATTATGAATAATTTGATTAAACTTTCAGAAAAGACCCTTGGGGGTTTATTAGTTGTGTTAAATGACCTTCAGGAATCATTTGTTCACAGTTTCCAATATGCTTTTACAACCAAGAAGTTATGTTAAATAGCTTATATATTATCTTTTTTCTTCTTTTCTTCTCTGATCTATTCAAGTTCCAAATATTTAGTAATTAAAACCTTGAATGTCTTAATATCACTTAATATCATCTTAATATAGGATCAGACCTAAACTGAGATTATTAAGGGTCCACCTATTTGAGCCTCCAAAATTTGGAATGTCCAACCCTTTAATTCATACAGAGACACTTTGTGTGGTCTGGGCAATTAAATTTTAATGACTTGTCCAGGATCATACAATTAGTAAATGCTTAAGATTAGCTTTGAATTCATAAAGAATCTTGACTCTAAGCCCAGTACACTATACCTTTTTCCCACCTACGTGCTTTTTAGGATTAGGACCCACATTTTATGTTGATCAAACAGAGAAAATAGAAGAAAAATATACTGTAGCCATCTGACTTTAACGAAGGCTAGAAGAAATAGGTCCAAAATTCAACCACAATATTATTAGTCATAAGAATCTCAGAATTAAAGAGCTGAAAGGGACCTAGGTAACAGTCATGTCCAATCAATTCCATAAAAATGACCCATATTATAACATAACTGACAAGCAGTCACATAGACTCTGTTTGAATACTTCAGAAAAGGAGAAATCTACCAACGCTTTAGAAAGCCCATGCACTTTGAGAACTCTAATCTTTAGAAAGTATTTTTTTTTCTTGACATTAATCGTAGATCTGCCTCCTTGAAACTTCTCTGTATTGCTCTTGGTTTTGTCCTCTAGGACCAAACAAAAAGAACCTAATCCCTTTTCAACATGATATCTCCTCAAATATTTGAACAAAGCTATCATAACCTCTGGAGTCTTATCTTCCACTGCTTATTGCTTCAACTGATACTCAACTGTCCTGGCTGTCATCCTCTGGCCACTATCTAATTTATTAATTCCCTTCTTAAACCATCATGCCTAAAATTGGACACAGTATTCCAGATGCTGCCTCTGAAGAGGCCACAGTACAGTAGAACTATTTGTGAAGTTATTCTTTTTTTTTTACTGTATAGAGCCCAAGATCACATTAATTTTTTAGACTGCTACTGAACAAGATTATCTAACATTAATTTCCTTCATGAGTCTTATTGTCTTCATATATAAGATGAGGATATAGTTTTATCAACCATACATCATTGAAGCAATACATCTAAAAATGGGTGAAAAAAATGATAAAACATGACAAAATCAGTTGGCTGAATCTGGTCTTGTCCCCATTGCCAGACTCATGAATTACCCCACAATGACCTGACATCATCATTCCCTGCTTCTGACCATGTTGTAAATATCCTAAACTTTCCCCCTCCTTGATTCCCCAGTTTTCTCGAAAAAATTTCAGGACTTTCAGTAGTAACAAAATAACTTACCCAGTGAAATTCATGAGGTCACTGAACTTCTGTGAAGTACTTTATCCTCTGGCAAGGACTCAGTAAAAACCTAACCACTCACATAAGAGGAGACCCCTTTCTACAAAACAATAATTCTTTGTCCTAACCTAAAAGGATTAAGCTTTTGAGCTTCTATCTTTCATTTATTACTCTCTATTTACCTTCACTCTGTCCTTCCTCAAAAGTTTGTTGATCTGACTACCCTTCCCTTGATCTTCACTCTCTTCTATCAGCTATACACTCCCACTTCTTTTTCCTCCCAAACTTTTTCTCTCCTATTTTCTTCTGGGTAAAATAGAGTTCTATACCCAATTGAATACATATGTTATTCCTTTTCAAGCCTATTCTGATGAACATGAGACTCACCCATAAGGCTCCTCTTACTGTCCACCTCTTCCAATTCACCACAAAAGTTTTTTCTTGCCTCTTTTATTTGAAATAACTTAGCTTATTCTAGCCCTCCTTTCCCTTTCTCCCAATACACTGTTTTATTCTCCTAGACTTCACCATTTTTTATAGATTATACCTTCATGTTCAACTCCTTCCTGTGCATTGTCTATAGAGGCTCCTTCTAACAGCCCTAACAAATGAGAAGGTTCATTTCAGTTATCAGTACCATCTTCCCATTTGGGAATATAAATGGCTCACCCTCATTAAGTCCAGCATGGTTTGCCTTTCCCATCCACTTCTCTGTGCTTCAGTGGAGTCCTGTACTTGAAGATCAACTTTCTATTCAGCTCCATTCATTTCATCAGGAAAGTTTTAAAGTCCCCTTTTTTCATTAAAGGCCCAACTTTTCCCCAAAAGAGGATGTTTGATTCTTGGTTCCAATCAATGGCCGTTTGCCTTCTGAAATAGCATAATCCAAAGTCCTACAAGACCTTAATACAGAAACTTCTAGATCTTGTGTTATCCTGACTACAGCTCCACAATATTTGAATTGTTTCTTTCTGGCTGCTTGCAATATTTTCTCCTTGATTTGGAAGTTTTGAAATTTGGCTATACTCTTCCTGGCAGTTTTCATTTTGGGATCTCTTTCAGGAGGTGATTGGTGTATTCTTTCACTTTCTATTTTATTCTCTGCTTCCAGGATATCACCTAGGTAGTGCTGTGGAGAGAGCACTGGCCTTGAAGTAAGGAGGCTAGCAGTTCAAATCTGGACCCCAACAGCTAACACTTAATGGCTGTGTACCTCTCCTCCATGGCATGTCCAATTGTCCTGATTCATATCTGACCATTGGATCCAGAGGGCTGCAGAGGAGAGAGTGATGCTGGTGACTTAGCACAGCTCCCACCTTGCTCAAATCCAGTTCATGCACTTGTCATGACATCACCTCCCTGATGTCATGGTATTCTTCAAGAATGAAGGACAAACATCAACAACTTCAACCAGATGTAGATGGTTTTCTTCTTATGAAGCTTGTCATTTAGGTTCCTAGATAAAGTAATCAACCCACATAAATCTAGGTATGTGGTAGGCCATATAAGGCTGACTTCATTTTCAAGGTGTCTGAAAGTATGTTTCAATAAAATTTCATCTGTAAAGCAGTTAAGTGTTGAAATAGCACTACAAATCTGTGAAATGGTGCATAGTAGAGGCCCTATAGTAGAAGTTTTAGTATTTGGAAAGGATTAGGGTCTCATTTCTTCAGAATATATACAAGAAGTTGTCATTAGGAAATTTATCAAACAAAGGCAACAGATAAGCTACAGAATCATTTGTTTGCTATAAAGCTTAATCTTAAAGTAGCACAAAGAAAGCCTGAAGTGTATCTTATAGATATAATCTTTGCACAAGAATTTAACCTTTGAAATGAAGATTAATTCAGACAAAGGAATTGGGAAAAGCATATGCTTCAGGATAAAGTTGAATATTATCTTAATTTCAATAAAAATGAACAAAACTGGGTTGGGTTTAGAAAACTAGTTACACACTGAATAGGCAATAACATTCTACACATTAATAGTATCCACTTTATTCAGTAGTCCTAGAGTCATGACTATGAAGGGGATAAGAGTTTATAATCTCCCACCAATCTAATTTGGTAAAAAATGATCTGAGTCACTTATTTTTAGCAGTCTGCTAGATCAATTGATGCAAATGCAGAGAGTACTGATTCCATAGAGCTAATTGGTCAACAGTCTAGCAATTATAGGACACTCACAACTGCTCATTTGTCTTTTTTTTCCCTAAATTATATAGGATCTCTATGAGGAAAGTGGAGGAGCAAATTGATCCTATGTATATATTCTTCTCTATGAATTCATGAAAAAATAATTATCACAATGGACAGATAAATGACCCAAAGGCTAGAGTGCCAGGCCTGGTCAGGAGTTTCATTAGAAAGAAAAAGTGTCTTATAGAGGTGCAGTTATAGAGGTGCGGGAGAACATAAATCAGGTAAAGATAAAGATGTCACACTCAATGGTTTCCTCGAATGGGTTATGACTGCACTTAAACCATTAAGAAGTTCTTCCTTGAAGAGGGAGTGTTAAGAATGCCTTTCCCTAGCAAGAAGTCAGAGAGAGAGAGAGAGAGAGAGAGAGAGAGAGAGAGAGAGATAACAATAGTGAAGAGAAAAGTCATAGTGATAGAAGGATTAACTGAAGTTTGGAGCCCCAGGAAGGTGAACTGGGAAAAATGGCATATATTGGAGTCTTAGGGTTGCCAAGGGATATGGGAAGTCAATATAAGGTTTATAACAGAACACAAAAGTGAGTAGAACATTTAGAGTGCCAAAAGGGGCAGTGTCCTTTTGGTTATATAGATCATATAGATAAGAAGCACATCAGCAAAGTAAAATTCAAGTCCATTTCTTCATCTCTTGATACATCTGATTTAGTTCTTTGACTTTGGATGTTGTCTCACAGGTCCTCAAAAGCAGAGCTACTTGCAGAGATCTTTATCTCTGATAAAAAAATCTCAATAGAACTTTTTAAAAATGATATCAAAATATATTTCCATTATTAGAAAGTGAAATTTTGAAACCCCAGAAATTATAAATTGATTTGTCAATCCTTATGCTAATATATACAGAAACTTTAGTTGCAAATAGAAAAGTAAAAACTCATTTTATCTTTGGCATTTTTTTCTTCCCTCATTCGGAGAGGGAGATTCCACAAACACATCAATAATATAAGAATATAGATTCTAGTACAAAAATGAATTCATTAAAAATTGTCACACTAACCAGAGTTTGCATAATCATTTTAAAACAGTGCATAACAAGTAAAATATTTGTAATTTTTCCCCAATGTTTAAAATAATTCAAAATCATTAGCTGAAAAAGGATTTCCTTTAAGACAATTTTAAGATAGACTAGAGAATAATCTTCTGATAAAACTAGTTGAATTAATATCTTTCCTTAAAACAGAAACTGAGGGGCAGCTAGGTGACTTAGTGAATAGAGCACCAGCTCTGGAATCAGGAGGACCTGAGTTGAGATCCGATCTCAGACACTTAATAATTACCTAGCTGTGTGACCTTGGGTAAGTCACTTGACCCCACTGCCTTGCAAAAACCTAAAAACAAAAAACAAAAGTGCATTATAACAAACAACAAAATAGTTGGGATGTGTCAATACAGTAATTCCAAACCGCATATAGAAACAGATTCTATATAAACATTGTCTATAATAAAAGAAATATTCAGTTATTAACCATGTTCAAATAGAAATAAGCAACAAACTATTACTTTCAGAGTTCTTTTAACAAATTGGAACATCTTGGGGCAGCTGGAGTTGAGGAGCTGAGTTCAAATCTGACCTCAGACAAAATTGCTTAATTGTGTGACCTTGGGCAAGTCATTTAACTCCATTGCCTTAAATAAATAAAATTTGAAAGAAAAGAACAGATGGGAACACCTTTCATGATTTATTCTTTAGATGATATGTATATATATATATATATATATATATGATAAATCAGATTTTCAATGGGATGACGAATTATTCTTCACTAAACGTAATAAAATAATATTTCCATATGTAAACCCTATTTCTTAGAACAAAGCAAGCACCACACAAACTTACTTCTATGATTAGATGGATTTTACATTTTTGTTTCACATTTTTGTCTAAATATACCCATTACCAATATACTAAATATATACATACCAAATATACATATACTAAATATATAAATATATATTAAATATACTAAAAAATAAGAAAATGACATTTTTCAGGAATTGGATATAGCTATTACTTATTATAAAAATGTAGATTCTTCTTAAACATATTAGGTAAGTGATGTGTCATTGCAATGCAAACTTCTAAAATTTGTATTTAAGAATAGAAATTTCTATCATAGTTTTAAAATTACTCATTGAAAATTTAGTATGCAATTCCCTTGTAACTATTTGTAAAAAAACAGTTTTCCAGATGATTGGCATAGGACTGATATAACTGAGCAGCCTGCAAGCTGTTCCTGTTAACTAAACAGCTTGAAGATTTTATCTCCTGATTTAAACTGATAGATCAATTTCTAAAGGGTAAACATTTCTTTTTTTTTCCTGCAGATTTCTAATTCATATTAAATCATTTATCATCTTAAAACATTCTAGCATGGGGCTAGTCCCTGAAAACTTAAGATAATGATAAGCTAATTTAGAAGATAAACTACTGCTAATTATTATTTTAAATTAATTCTTTAGCACTTTAATTCCAAAAGAATAAAAAAGATTCCTGTTGTAAAATATTCTACTTAGAATGATGACTTGAATAAGCTTCCAATCTCCCTAGAAGTTATCCCAACTTCAATAATTAGCATTCCAAGCATTTAATATCTTTTGTATGTTAACTTTCAAAACCAAGTTACCAAAAATCTCTCATACCCTATCTTTCTATTTAAACAAAATCCAATTTGTTCATACCTTCTTCAACATACTTAGAACTATTGAAATTGGCATAAGGCCAACTATCAGGCATAGGAAAGGCTTGGAGCACATGTACTCTTACCCATGCAATAAATGTCCTTCATTCCCTCCTATTTTCCTTTCAAGCTTTTTCCCTTTTCTAAAACTTTTCTAGCTATTACTCAAACTATTCTACTTTCTTTAACTTTTCAGTCATACCTGAAAGTACACATAAAGGTCTTTTGATTTGTAATGCTAAATCCAATGTTACAAAGTAGATTTTATACTTACTTCCCTTTAAATCCAAGCACATGATGATGTGAGAGTTACCAGAAAAAATGACTACAATGAAATTCAATAGCTGCTTACTGGTATGACATTCCTGCTCCTGCATGGAGAATGGAGAGGGAATGAAAAATTAATTCCCTGACAAAGAATTGAATTCAGGTCATGGAGGTAAAAGCATTCAGACCATGAAATCTTCCAGGCTTCCACAGTGAGAATGATGGGTGAAGAGAGAATTGCCAGAAGAGGAAATGTATGCTATTAAGCTCTTGAGATAGAAAAAGTTGAGGGTTTTAACATCGACCCTTTTACATTAACCATTAAATTAAGTTACAACACTTTCCTAAGTAACATACACAAAAATTTTTTAGAGATTTTTTTTAACCATTATCAAAATCTTGGTAACTTATAGAACCTATATAACATTTTCCTTACTTTCTTAAGATAAGCTTCTCTTGTAGGACCTGGTCATTTATGTTTGAGATAAGGTCTTTTTCTCTGACTGTAAGTAAAAAAAAAAAAGATGGTCAAGTCAGTATAGGCAACTCTCCTGTAAGAAAGACCACTTAAAGGAAAGGAAGGTCAAGAAAAGAACTTTTGGTTTAAGGATTAACAGAGCATGCTTTTGTCTTTCTGAAGTGGCATATTTATAGGTAAATAAACTTAGTCACCTTAGCCACATGTTATCTGGGGAAGCCTAATTCTCCCATTCTCTATTGAAGAGATAATGGAGCAGAGGAAACATGAAGGCACCTTCTCCCTTGTAGGGGAAGACAGGTGGAGAAACTGGATTCATCAACCAAAACAGAGAGAGAGAGAGAGAGAGAGAGAGAGAGAGAGAGAGAGAGAGAGAGAGAGAGAGAGAGAGAGAGAGAGAGAGAATAGATAGAAGAATTCTAGTAGCACTGAAAAAAAATTAAACATCTTCCAGTTTAGGTTTGCTAATCACATAATTATCTACAGATTTAAAAATTTCTCATGGTCCTCTAGATAGTATTGAGACCAGGTAAAAGGAACACAAACTGACTGAGACAAAGTTGCTTCGATATTTGTTTCTGCCCCTGCCTGTCAGGGGTTGATTGCCTAATAAAATGCTTACCATGAATAACAGAAGTCTGTCTGGGACTCTCCTCAAGGTCTTCCAGGTGGAGAGTTCCCTAACGTGGGGAGGAGGAGGAATGCTTTGCCCATAGTAAAAATGACCCCTGACCACTCACTCTGTTATCCATGTCAGGAATGACAAAGTTGTCTACTTGACTAAGAGTAGAGGAAACTGTCCACTTGACTAATAAGCATCTTCCTTATGGAGACCTGTTGCTGCTTTGGTGCAGCTCTGGAGTTTACCTAGACTTCCCGAGGGCTCACCCTGGACTGTTCTAGGATTTCTGGGTCTCTTTTAGGGGGACTCAATGGCTTTCCCTGGCTAGGAGAATGTCCAGTCTTCAGACAGTTCCTTGTACTGGTCAACAAAAATGTTGGGGTTTGCACCTTCAAAGTATCGGGGTTCTGTTTTAGAGTAACTTCTGAGTAAGAGTCATGTGCTCTGTCCCAGGTAGTTGACATTTTATTGGGCCCTGGAATGGCACAGTGAGCTTAGAGTTAGGAGATACTCCAGCAAAGAGGATCTGACATATTTCTACTTATGGGAGAGAAAAAGGAAAAAGAGAGAAAAATGATCTCAAATTAGTAATTATTTGTTTGAAGTGGACGTCAGAAGTTGGCACCACAAAGGAATAGTTAGAAGGGACAGAACTTCTAATTAAGCTTTGAAACATCTTTCTTTTATTTTTTTAAGAAAGATTTTATTCATTTTGAGTTTTACAATTTTCCCCCATTCTTGCTTCCCTCCCCCACCCCCCACAGAAAGCATTTTGTTTGTGTTTACATTGATTCCATGTTATACATTGATCTCAGTTGAATGTGATGACAGAAAAATCATATCCTTAAGGAAGAAAAATAAAGTATGAGATAGTAAAATTACACTTTTTTTTTCTAATTTGATGGTAATAGTCTTTGGTCTTTGTTCCAAGTCCATAATTCTTTCTCTGGATATAGATGGTATTTTCCATTGCAGATAGCTCAAAATTGTCCCTGGTTGTAGCACTGAAGGAATGAGCAAGTCCATCAGGGTTGTTCATCACCCCCATGTTGCTTTTAGGGTGTACAGTGTTTTTCTGGTTCTGCTCCTCTTGCTCAGCATCAGTTCATGCAAATCTTTCCAGGAATCCTTGAATTCCCATCCCTCCTGGTTTCTAATAGAACAATAGTGTTCCATGACATACATATACCATATTTTGTTAAGCCATTCCCCAATTAAAGGACATTCCCTTGATTTCCAATTTTTACAACCACAGACAGGGCTGCTATAAACATGTTTTTTGTACAAATGATGTTTTTACCCTTTTTTAATCATCTCTTCATGGTAGAGACCCAGTAGTGGTATTGCTGGGTCAAAGGGTATGCATATTTTTGTTTCCCTTTGGGCATAATCCCAAATTGCTCTCCTGAGCAATACCAACATTGTATTAGTGTCTCAAATTTCCTGTATCCCTTCCAACATTGATCATTGTCCTTTCTGGCCATATTGGCCAGTCTGAGAGGTTTGAGGTGATATCTCAAGATGATTTAATTTACATTTCTCTAATAAGCAATGATTTGGAGCAATTTTTCATATGACTACAGATTACTATAAACATCTTTCTAAGAAGGGCTTTTGTATATCAAAGAAGATTCCAGGTATTGATAATAAATGATTACATCTTAAGGTAAAGACCCTTGTATAAGGTTAATGGATAAAGAGCTGTAGAGAATGAAAACAACCAGAAGACAGAAAGACCTTGGACAAAAAACAGAAGAAGGGACTGTAGGAACAGTAATTAAATCATAGCTAGAATTCCTGATCCTAGTAAGAACTAAGGAAGGACACTCAGAGTGGATCTGAATATTGGGAGAGGGGGGGCTCATTAATTGGAATCCACCTGGAGAAGAGTCTAGTAAGAACACCTTTGTCATAGAATGATTTTTTCCCACTTCCTTTCCTTCTCAGTGTCTCATTTCCATTATATAACTTGCCAAATTGTAACTGTTTAGGGTAAAGGAGCAGTATTGTTCTTCCTGTTCATAGATTCAGGAAATATCAGAATTGTTAAGGATCTCAGAAGGAAGGAAACATGCATCTATTAAGAGTCCTTCGTGTCAAACTGATTTAAAAAAATCTCCTTAGATCCTTATAAGAACCTAGGAAGTAAATACTATTTTTAGCCTTATTTGTTGCTATTTTTTCAATTTTTTGCTGTCATATTTGACTTCTTGTGATCCCATTTGGAATTTTTCTTTGTTATTTTCTTCTTTAATTCGTTTCCCAGATGAGGAAAATGAGGGAAACATTACCCTGGGTCACACAGTTAGTAAGGATCTGAAGATATTTGTACTCAGGAAGATAGTCTTCATTGTAATGCCTACCTTCCCTGTAGGTGAAAAAAGTCTACTTGAATATTAATGAGAAATATATCTTTGAATCAAGAGAGCCAAAAATGATATCACTAAAATTAGTATATTAAAAAATCTTATTTTAAATATAAAACAAAATAAATCCCACAGAGATATTCAAATCTAAGACAAATCTGATTTTCATAGCAATCTTAAGAACTTCCAAGTGAAGTTGCTAATAGGTAGTTTCTCTATTCTGTAGACTCCTCTGTGTATATATGGCTACAATATTTATGCACATATAATTTAAATTTGAACCCAATTACTACTGTATTTAGAATTTTATCTAAGTTGTTACTTTCTAAGAATATGATTAGGAATGATCTTTGGGGCTAGCATATTTCTTTTGGAGGTTAGCAAACTTAAGGTCATTTAAATTAGTGTTAGGAGGAATTAGGGATCTAAATTGTTGAGTTATTGCAAAGATTTTATGATCTTTGCCCTTCCTTTCTCTGACTGGGTTTAAGCAAAGAAAAAAAGATACATCATCTAATTTGTGCTCAGGTCTAGCTTCTCTTACAATTCCAAGAACCTATTTCTTAGATTAAGAAATTTCATAGTGAGACTATAAAGTTGCCTTAACTTCTCTTGGGTTTGAAGTCCCTGATTTCAGAGTTAGGTCATTGAACTGAGGTGATTTGGTCTCCGATGATAATGCAGTCCTATGTCAATATTTGCTGTGCGTCCATCTATAAATTGTTTAATCAGTTCTGAATACTTAAGGTTTTTGTTTTGCTAAACCAGTATTCTGGTTTTATTTATAATGTATTGGTTTTTTTTTTTCTGATGGTGCTCTCCAACTCTCCCAATTTTGTAGGCAAAGTTCTTGCAAGCCTGGAAATTGTATTATACAAGCTGAGGACTTCTTGCTTTGTTGCTGTTTTCATACTGTGTCCATTCCCATTTTACAAGTAATTAATTAAGGCAAACAGAGGTTAAGTGACTTGACTACTGTTGCACAGCTAATAGTGTTTGATTCAGATTTGAATTCCAGTTTTCCAAATATCTATACTCAGAAGTCTATTGAGTCTGCTACCTGGTTGCCTAGGTCATTAACTATTTAGTTTTAACCTCTACCAGAAAAAGAATCTTACTCCAACCCTCAACATATTTTTTTTAAAAAGCCTTCTAGCTTCTGGGGGAGGAGAGGGGGAATGTATATGAAATTTTCAATGATGTGATTTATCTACTATGTCTTACAGTTTATTTTTGGATAGATCTTATTTTTTAATTATTGTTGTTGAGATTTGAGTTTTGAAAACGAGAGAAGCAATGTTTAGCATTCATTTTTTAAAATTTACTTTTAATTTTTGGAATGGAAATAAAAATTTCCATAACAGTACAATAAAAAAGATGACTGCATATGAAACTGAAAATTTTTTATTCCTTTTTTACTAGTGTTTACTTTTTCCAATTACATGTAATGATAGTTTCATTTTTGTAAGATTTTGATTTCCATATTTTTCTTCTTCCCTCTCTTCAAGCCAGCAAATATTCTGATATAGCAAATATATATGTACACACATATGTATATATATATATATATTTATTATTATTATTTTTGAGTTCCAAATTTGCTTCTTTACTCCTTTCCTTCAAGTCTTGATTGCACTGATTTTGTTTGGACAAAACATTTTTGATTTTATATGATCACAATTCTCTATTTTACATACAGCAATGCTGTACATCTCTTCTTTCATCATAATATTTTTCTTTCCCTATACATTCAATAGACTAGCTATTCCTTGCTTTTTTAATTTGCTTAAGGTATTACCCTTTATGTTTAAATGATGTACCCATTATGTCCTTATCTTAAAAAATAGTGCAAGATGTTGGTCTAGTTTCTACTAAATTGCTTTTCAGTTTTCGTAGAATTTTTTTTTCAAATAATAATTTTTTTTTAATCTCCAAAACTTGGATCTTTATGTTTAACAAACCCTTATGCTGATGGTCATTTACAACTGTGTACTGTGCACCTAATCTATTCCATTTACCAATCTCTCTATTTCTTGGTACCAGATTCTTAGATTCTTTTGATAATTACTACTTCGTAATACAGTTACTATCTGACTAGTTTCACATTATTTCAACATTGATCTCCTTTATATTGATCTTTTGTTCTGCCAAATGAATTTTTTTTATATATTTGTGAATTTTTTGGTAATCTGATTGGTGTGACATAGAATAAGCATTATAATTTAGGTTGAAATGTCATTTTTATTTTATATACTTGGGCTACATGTGAGGAATTAATATTTCTTGAATTGTTTAGATCTGGCTTTTTATGAGAAAAGTGTTTTATAGTTTATATATAGTTTCTGAATTTGTCTTGTCAAGGTGAGTTCTCAAGTTATGTTTATTGTATAAAATTCTGTTATAGGGAATTGCTCTTTCTATCTTTTCCAGTTGAGCTCTGTTGGTAATATGTATAAACATCATTTATTTGGATTCACTTTATATCTTGCAACTTTGCAGAAGCTATTAAATATTTCAACTAATTTTTAAATTAATTCTCTGGAATTCTCTAACTATATCATTTTTATTCTCAAAGAGTGAGAGTTTTGTTCCCTCATTGTTTATTCTAACTTTTTCAATTTCTGTTTTTCCTCTTGTTGCTAAAGCTAACGTTTCTAGAACAATTTTGAATACTAGTGGTGATCCTTGCTTTGTACCTTGTCTTATGTGGAAAGATTCTAGTTTATTCATACATATATATATATATATATATATATAATGTTTGCTGATAGATAAAAATTTATTAAAGAAAGCTCCATTTATTCCTATTGTTTTCTAGAGTTTTTAAATAGTTTTGAGTGTTGTACTTTCTCAAAAGCTTTTTTGCATCTGAGATAAACATTATTTTTGTTGGTTTGTGACTGATATGGTCAATTGTGTTGATAGTATTCCTAATATTGAATCATATCTGTATTTCTGGTATAAATCTCACTTGGTCATAATATATGATCTTAATGGTATTTTATTTAAAATTTTAAAAAATATTAATTATGGAAATCAGACTATAGATTTGTTTTTTTTTTTTCTCCTTGGTTTTATGTTCACAAATTTAAGTATCAGCACCATATTTGTGTCTTAGAGGGAATTTGGTAAAACACTTTCTTGGACCATTTTTTCAAAATTGTTTATGCAGTATTGGAATTAATTGTTCTTTAAATGTTTAGTAGAATTCACTTGTGAATTCATCTTATCCTAGGGATTTTTTCCATTGATGATTTATTCAATTTTTTTTTGTAAGATAGTGCTCTTTAAGTATTCTAATTTTTCTCTTGTTAATCTGTGCCATACACACACAAAATGTTCATTTCACTTAGATATTAAGATTTATTGACTTTTTATCTTATATAATTGAGAAAAATAGCTTCAGATAATAGCTTTGATTTCATCTTCTCAAGTGAATACCATCCATATCATTTTTTATATCAGTATTTTTTTCTTTCTTATCCCCATAAACCACTTCCCAGTTTTTAGTTCAATAACTTTCATAAGTTTCAATTTTATTCCTCTCTCCTTTGAGTTTCAGGATTTCCTATTTGATGTTAATTAGAGATTTTAATCTATTCTTTTTATAATTTTTTTGTTGTTGTTCCATGTTCTAATCTGCTCTTTTACTATTTTATGGACACAAGCATTTGGTGATAAATTTTAACCTAAGTATGACTCGACTACATCCCATAAATTTTGCTTATTTTCTTTATATGAAATTCTTCTTTCTACGATCCATTTTTTAACCAACTGATTCATTAAAAATTACTTATTTAGTTTACAATTTTGAAAAATCTATTCTCAATGATCATTTACTGGATGGAATTTTTAACTGCATTATGATCTCAAAAGGATCCATTAAATATTGCTTCATTTGGTTATGAGGTTTTTATGCTCTATTGCATGGTCAAATTTGTGACAGTGAAATAGATAACTGAGAAAAAGTAGATTTTTTTCATATTAAACTTTAACAAATTCTATTCAGCTTCTTTCTGGTTTTATTGTTGTTATTGTTTTATTTATGTAATTCTGAGAGGATAATGTTGAGAACCATCACATGTATACTTTTAATGTTTATTTCCTCCTTTAAGTCATTTGACTTTTCTTTTTAGAATTTGTATATTATTCCATTTGCTTCTTATATGTTTGGTATTGATATTACTTTGGTTCTATTTAGAAAAATATAATTTTCCTGCTTATCTCTGTGAATTAGATTTATTTCTTCTTTTGCTTTGTCTAAGATTATCATTGCTTTCTACTTTTATTTTATTTCAGCTGAAACATAATAGATTCCACTCCAGAACATAATTTATACTTTCTGTGTATCTCTGTTTCAAGTGTGTTTCTTGAAAACAACATACTGGTGCAGTCTGGTTTTTAATCTGTCCTGCTATCTCTTTTCCTTTAATGGATGAATTCATCGTATTCAAATTCACAGGTATGATTGCTATCTGTATATTTCCTTTCATCTTGATTTTTTCCTTTTCTGATTTCTCTCTGTCTCTGTCTCTCTGTCCTCCCTTCTAGCAGTTCTCACATGCTTTTTTTAAATCTACTTTCCCACCTATTTCTCTGTAGAGTAAGATAGATTTTATACCCAACTGAATATGATATTATATCTTGGAATCAATTCTGATAAGAGTCTGGTTCAAAAGTTGTCCATTCATCTATCTTTTCCTCGAGTGTAAAAAAAATCTTCCTTTCATGACTCCTATAATTTTTCCATATATTTTCACTCCCTTCCCTCTACAGACAGGGAAACTCTTTTATGCCCTTTAATTTTTTAAATCATCCCCTCATAGTTCATTCATTCCAATGACCTATATATATATATATATATATATATATATATATATATATATATATATTTCTTCTATCTACCCTAATGATGATAAAGTTTTTAGTTATAAGCATCATCTTTCCTTATGGAAATGTAAATAACTTGGCCTTATTGAATCCTTATGATTTCATTTTCATGTTTACCTCTTTATGTTTCTCTTGAGTCTCATATTTATTTGAAAACCATATTTTCTATTTAGCTCTAGTCTTTTCATTAGAAATGCTTGAAATTTTTCTAACTTATTGAATAACCATTTTCCTGCTGAAAGCTTATACTCAGTTTTTTGAATGAGTGATGACCCTAACTATGACACTATCTTTTTCTTCTCGAATAGCATATTCCTATCCTTCTAAGATTTCTTTTTTTTCTTCTAATCTTTATATGGAGAAGCTCCTACATCTTGCATGGTCTGACTCAGACTCTATAAAATTTGCATTATTTCTTTCTGGCCATTTCAATACTCTTTCCTTTATCTTCTTTATCCACAGAGCTCTAGAATTTGACTATAACAGTCCTGAGAGTAGTAATGTTTGGATCTTTTTCAAATGGTGATCAATGGATTATTTCAATGACTGTTTTACCCTCTGATTCAAGGGTATCATGGCAATTTTTCTTCATAATTTCTTGTAATATTATGTCTGGTCTCTTTTTCTTAACCATATTTATTCAGATAGTCCAATAATTTTTAAAATTATCTCTCCTTAATTTATTTTTGGCTCAGTTCTTTTTCCAATGAGATATTTTACATTTTCATTTTTTTCTTCTTTTGATTTTGTTTAACTGGTTCTTGTTATCTCATGGAGTCATCAGTCCACTTGTCTGAAACAAATTTTTAAAGAATTACATTCTTTAGTGAGTATTTGTATTTCTTTTTCACATTGGCTAATTCTGTTTTTTAGAAGTTCCTCTCTGATTTTTGTATCACTCTTACCTATTAGTAAAATTACCATTTGGTCCATTATGGTTTTGAGGTGTTATTTTCTTCAATATTTTATTTTTGGGCCCCTTTACCAAGCTTGCATCACTCTCATTTCCTCTCTGAATTTTCCCTTTACATCTCTTATTTGATTTTTTCCAATTCATAGCTTTCTTTGAAGATTTGCATGAATCTGCTTTGATTTTATTAATCTCTTCTGGGTTTGTGTCTTAATCTTCCCTCTGTCATTAATAACTTTTTGTCATCAGGTTCTTTACATATTATTTGCTCATTTTTCTAGTTTACTTCTTGACTTTGAAGCTCAGTTCTTATATGGAGGGTGCCCTATCCTAAGCTTTAGGGATTTTGTCCTAGTGTTTTCAGAACCACTTTGGCAGGTTGAAAGTTTTCAGTTCTTAAAATATGAAATTGTTTAAGGACATATGAAGTCAGTGCTCTTCTGGCCAACAAATCTCCAAAATCACTGGCCCACTCTCTTCAAACTGAGACCAGGGAATCTGCAATGCCAAGGTCCTGAGTGAATTTAATCCTTCTGCTCTTGTGACATCAACTTG
This sequence comes from Macrotis lagotis, assembly GCF_037893015.1. Taxonomy (NCBI): domain Eukaryota; kingdom Metazoa; phylum Chordata; class Mammalia; order Peramelemorphia; family Peramelidae; genus Macrotis; species Macrotis lagotis. Next base: position 90,484,419 of record NC_133659.1, read on the forward strand.
ACCAAGAAATATAGTCTTCTCCACCCTGGAATTGAGACAAGATCCTCTCTATCCATCCCCTAATTCTCCTCAGTCTCTCTGCCCCCACTACTTGACCTTCTGTTTAATCCTTCCCAGAATTGTAAATGTACGTGTCAGAGGGTCCTATAGCCAGTATCAGTAAAGGGCTCCCATGAAATTTACTTCTGATCAATTATATTCAAACATGACCTCTCCCTGCCCCCCACCCCCATATAATTTGAGCTTCTGAATCTGCTACCCTGGTTATGCAGCACCTCCTAAGGTACTATCTGCACTGATTGTACCTAGGGTTTACCTCTATCCTGTGGAGACAAACCTTTTCTGCCAACCTTGTAAGTTGCTTGAGATTGGAAAATCATTTCCCACCAACTTTTTCTTGGTTCTGCTGCTTCAGAATTTAATTTGAGCATTATTTTAAAATTGCTTGGAAGGGAATTTATGTTACTTCACTATTTTGACTCTGCCCCTTCTAGATAATCTTTTAAGGACATATTTCCTTCTATTCAGTTAGTCTTTTACTCTCTCTTACTTTCCCTGTTACTCCAAATGGTTGCCTCTGAATCTATTCCAAACAAGACTAAGGTTTTAACTTTTTTCACATAACAACCCTTCAATTAGTTCTCATCACTTTGGGAGAGAAAATAGAATCTTCACAAGAAATGAATAGTTCTTTTTCTTTATCATATGCTATTGTCTCATTCACTCTAATCAATAGGACTATTCCTCTTTATTTTTTTTTTGTCTTCAATACAGCAAACAAACATTGCTTTTATTATTCATGAAATTTATGTTATATGCCCTTCTAAATTTTAGTGTTATTTTGAGAGAAACTGTGTGAGACATCCAAAAATCTTAATGCATAAAATTTTGTGGAAAATTTTATTCTTTTTTGTATATATATTCAATTAATTGTACTTGTTTATATCATGGAAGCCTTTGATGAATCAAAATTAGTCAGAGAATTTCTAATACACTCACAATATGCTATCCAATTTAATTTTTCCATTTTTATTCTCCATTAGAATAACTTTTGGTCCATTTGATAGATTTTTTTTTTTTTTGCAGTATTGTGTCTATTGTTGGCCAATGAACTCAGACCAATAGAGAATTAGGCCCCGTGGTTAAAATACAATGAGACTCTTGTGGATCATAAAATGCAATGAAAATGAAAATGAAAATAACTAACTAATAAACAAGAAAAAAAATAGCTTCTCAGTTTAAAATAAAATAATTCAGAAAAAATTGCTACTTCTTTTCATGTCCATGTTCACTATGAGAAAATGGCCATGCTAAAGTCTAAAAAGTATTCCTCCACACAGCAATGGGAATTTTAAAAATTTCTGAAATGAACTCAACTTTATCAATGTCTTTTACCCCTTAAGCTTAAAAAAATACCTAAATGCTACCTTAAGTGATTAGCCTAGTAAGCCTACATAGAACAGTTTGCTCTTTTTGCCATACTTCCCCTTGAAAAATTGTTTACCTTATTGTCATTATCTAGGATAAAATAATTAATTCTTTCTATAATTTTCTGTTTGATCCACTCATTCTTTAAAATGAGGCCATTCAGTTTCCAATTAGTTCTGGGTCTATATTTCCCTGGACCAATATTGTGTATTTTTATTGCATTGTGATCTGAGAAAGATTCACTATTTCTACCTTTCTGCAGTTGATTGTTAGGGTTTTATGCCCTAGTACATAGTCAATTTTTATATAAGTGCCATGCACTGCAGAGAAAAAGGTATATTCCTTTCTGACCCCATTCAATTTAATCCATAAGTCTATCACATCAAGTCTATCACACCAAGTTTTTCTAACAATCTCTCACTAGTAGAGTTTTGATGTCTATGTCTTCCTGTATTTCTTTCAGCTTCTCCTCTAAGAATTTGGATGCTATCCCATTAGGTGCATAGATATTCAGCATTGAAATCACTTCAATGTCTGTGGTATCTTTTAGTTTCCTTCCTTATCTTTTTTACAGCTATCTAATTTTGCAGCTGTTTTGTCTGAGATAAGGATTGCTACCCTTGCTTTTTTCACTTCAGCTGAAGCAAAATATATTTTGCTGCAACCTTTCACCTTTACTCTATATGTATCTCTCTGTTTCCAATGAGTTTCTTGTAAGCTGCATATTGTAAGATTCTGGTTTATAATCCACTCTGCTATTCATTTATGTCTTAAGGGAGAGTTCATCCCATTCACATTCAAAGTAATAATTACTAACTCTTTATTGCACTCCATGCTATCTTCCCTCTGTTTGTATTTTCCCCCTTTTATCCCCTCTTTAGCCATATTCCCCAGTATTTTGTTTCTGAATAGCACCCCCTTCAATGGGTTTACACTCCTATGTCCACTCCCTCCCCTTTCTTTCCATTTCCATTTTTCCCTTTTCCCTTCCCTTCCTTCTGTTAGTTCCCCTTTTTTTCTTCCTCCTCCCTTTCTCCATCCCCCCCTCCCCTTTCCCCCTCTTAATACTTGAAAGGCAAGATATTTTTTAAGTTAACTGAGCATGTATATAACTTAAATTTAAGCCAAGTCTGATGAGAGGAAGATTCAGGTGTTTCTTACCTCCTCCCTTCTTCCCCTTTATTACCATAGGTCTTTTGTACCTCTTAATGTAATGAGATTTACCCCATTCAATCCCCTCCCTCCTACCATCTCCTTCCTGTACCCCCTTTTAAGAAAAAGGTGTTTTAAAATCATTTTGAGTCATAGAAAATTCTGAGTATACATCACTTCTAGATAGGTATATTCTATTTAATAGAGTTACAATACTTGAGAGTCATTAGAGTCTTTCTCCCAAGTAGGGTTATATGCATTGGATAGCAGTCTCATGGATAAGTCATGAGTGCCCATCACTTCTAGCTAAGTATGTTCTCTCTGTTACAATTCTCAAGAGTTATGAGAATCTTTTTTTCCCAGGCAGGAATATAGCCAGTTTCATCTTATTGGAGAGCAGTTTTTCTATTTACCCCCCCTTTTTTAACCCTTTCACATGTCTTTTGAACCTCATGTTTGATGTCTAAATGTTCTATTTAGTTTTGTTCTTTTAATAAGTAATTTTTGGAATTCTTCCATTTCATTAAATGTCCATCTTTTCCCCTGAAAAAAGAAGACTCAGCTTTGAGGAACAGTGGATTCTTGCATGAATTCTAAGCTCCCTTGCTCTTCAGAATATCTCATTCCAGGCCCTTTGATACCTTTATGTTGATGCAGCCAGATTTTGCATAATCCTTACTGTTGCTCCTTGGTATTTAAATTGTTTCTTTGTGGCTGCTTGCAGGATTTTCTCTTTTAACTGATAGTTTTGGAATTTGGGCAAAACATTCTTTGGTGTTTTCATTTTAGGATCAAAGCCTAGGGTTTTCACACAAAGCAGCTGTCAGGGAATATATCTAAAAATGATTACAGGAATAAATTAGAGAAAGAGGAAATCAATGAACTAAATATGCAACTAAAATATTAGAGAAAAAACAAATTAAAAATTCCCAATTAAATACCAAATTAGAAATTCTAAAAATTAAAGGAGAAATTAATAAAATAAAAAGCAAAAACATCTATTGAATTAATAAATAAAACCAAGAATTAGTTTTAAGAAAAAACCAATAAAATTGATAAAACTCTGGTCTATTTGATTAAATAAAAGAAAGAAGAGAACCAAATAGTTCTTTCATAAATTAAAAAGGTCAACTCACTATCAATGAGGAGGAAATGAAAGTAATAATTCAGAATTCTTTTGCCCAACTCTATGCCAATAAATTTGACAATCTATGTAAAATGGATGAATATTTACAAAAATATAAGTTGCCCAGGTTAAATGAAGAGGAGATTAAATACCCAAACAACCCTATCTCAGAAAAAGAAATTTAACAAGCCATCATTGATCTCCCAAAGAAAAAAATCTCCAGGGCATGATGGATTCACAAGTGAATTCTACCAAACATTTAAGGAACAATTGGTTCCAATTCTACATAAACTCTTTGGAAAAATAGGGGAAGACAGACTCTGCCTAACTCCTTCTATGAAACCAATATAATGATGATACCTAAACTAGGAACAGTTAAAACAGAGAAAGAAAATTGTAGTCCTATCTTCCTGATGAATATAGATGCAAAAATCTTAAATAAAATCTTAGCAAAATGATTACAAGTTATCACTAGGATAATACATTTCGACCAAGTATGATTCATCCCAGGAATGCAGGGTTGGTTCAATATTAGGAAATGTGTTAGTCTAATCAATTATATTAACAACAAACCTATCAGAAATTATATGTTCATATCACTAGATGCTGAAAAAGCTTTTGACAAAATACAGCATCCATTTTTACACAAAATGCTAGAAAGTGTAGGAATAAATGGACTGCTCCTTAGAATAATAAGCACTGTCGATCTGAAACCCACAAAAGCATTATAGTTAATAGGGAGAGGCTAGATGCAGTCCCAATAAAATCAGGGGTGAAACAAAGATGCCCATTATCACTACTACTATTCAATATCATTTTATAAATGTTCACTTCAGCAATTAGAGAAGAAAAAGAAATTGAAGGAAATAGAATCGGGAAGGAAGAGACAAAACTCTCACTCACTCCTTCTTGAGGACATGATGGCATACCTAGAGAATCCCAAGAAATTATCCAAAAAACTACTGTAAACAATGAGTAATTTTAGCAAAGTTGAAGGATTTAAAATAAACCCTCATTATCCTCAACTTTTCTATATATGACTAGCAAGATACAGCAGGAAGAACTAGAAAGAGAAATCCCATTCAAAGTAACCTCAGAAAATATAAAATACCTGGGAGTCTATTTGCCAAGACAGACTCAAGAACTTTTTGGAAGCAATTATAAAACACTTCTCACACAAATTAAATCAGATTTAAATAACTGGACAAACATCAACTGCTCATGGATAGGTAGAGCTAATACAATGAAAATGACAATTCTACCAAAACTAAACTATCTGTTTAGTGCCCTGCCAATCAAAATTCCAAAAATAACTTTAATGAGTTAGAAAAAGTTGTAAATTCATATAGAGAAATAAAAAGTCAAGAATTTCCAGGGATTTAATGAAAAAAAGTACAAAAGAAGGTGGCTTAGCCCTACCTGATCTAAAATTATATTATAAAGCATCAGTCATCAGAACTGTCTGGTATTAGCTAAGAAATAGAGTGGTGGACCAGTGGAATAGACTATGTACAATAGCAGGAAATGATTATAATAATTTGCTGTTTAATAAACTCAAAGAGTTAAATTTTGGGATAAAAACTCTCTCTCTTTGATAAACTGCTGAGAAAATTGGAAGTTAGTATGGAAGAAACTTAGATTAGACCAACACCTCCTACCCTATATCAAGATAAGATCCAAATAGATACAGGATTTAGAAATAAAAAAAAAAACAATACTAGAAACAAACTAGAAGATCAAGGACTAGTTTACCTGTCAGATCTATGGAAAGGAAGAAGTTTATGACTGAGGTAGAGATGGAAAGCATTACTTAAATCTAACTAGATGATTTCAAGTATGTTAAATTAAAAAGCTTTTGCACAGACAAAACAAGTGTAACCAAGATCAAAAGAAATGCAGTAAACTGGGAAACAATCTTTACAACTAATGTTTCTGACAAAGGACTCATTTCTAAATTATACAGGGAACTGAGTCAATATTTTGAAAAAAAAGCCATTCCCCAATTGACAAATGTTCAAAGGTTATGCAAAGGCAATTTATAGATGAGGAAATCAAAGCAATCCATTGTCATATGAAAAATTGCTCTAAATCATTACTTATTAGAGAAATGTAAGTTAAAGCTTCTCTGAGGTATCAACTCACACCTCTCAGAAAGGCCAATATGACCGGAAAGGATAATGATCATTGTTGGAAGGGTTGTGGGAAATCTGAGACACTATTACATTGTTGCTGGAACTGTGAACTCATCCAACCTTTCTGGAAGAAATTTGGAACTATGCCCAAAGGGCAACAAAAATGTGCATACCCTTTGATTCAGCAACACCACTACTGGGTCTCTACCCTAAAGAGATGATGAAAAAGGGTAAAAACATCACTTGTACAAAAATATTCATAGCAGCCCTGTTTGTGGTGGCAAAGAATTGGAAATCCAGTAAATGTCCTTCAATTGGACAATGGCTTAGCAAATTGTGGTCTATGTATGTCACAGAACTCTATTTTTCTATTACAAACCAAGAGGGACAGGAATTCAGGGAAGCCTGGAGGTATTTGCATGAAATGAGACTGAGTGAGATGAGCAGAACCAGAAAAAACTATACACCCTAAAAGCAACTTGGGGGCAATGATCAACCTTGTTGGACTTGCTCATTTCATTACTGCAACAATTAGGGACAATTTGGGACAGTCTATAATGGAGAATAACATCTGTATTCAGAGAAAGAAATGTGGAATTTGAACAAAGACCAAGGACTATTATCATTAATTTAGAAAAAAAAAACATTATCTTATTGTCTGATCTTGCTATCTCTTATACTTTATGCTTCTTGCTTAAGGATATGATTTCTCTCTCATCACCTTCAATTTGGTTCAATTTAAACCACATAAACCATGTAAAGTCTGATAAAAAGCCTTTTGTGGGGGGGGTGAGGGGGAGGGAAGTAAGATTAGGGGAAAAATTGTAAAAAAAATAAGTAAAATCTTTTAAAAAATAAACAACAATAAAAGAAAATTATTTATCATATGATAATCTATCTTTCCTTCCCTGAATTATTTAAAGCCTATCATCTCCACTTTTATAATAATATTAATAGCAGCTATAGTAATAGTAGCAATAATAACAATTATAATTTTAATATTCTTCAGTTTTTCAGATAATTTCTCACAATTATTATTTTCTTTATTTTATGTTTCATAACCAACAGTACCTAGTTTTCTCCTGCTTATTTTTTCCTTCAATTCAGGGAGTTATTGCTTTCAAATTTTAAACTCACACATATTGAAATAAAAGCATTTCCTTGAACACATATCTTTATACATATATATATATATCAAAATATATATAATTTATGTTTTTATCTAACTTTTTCTCTCTCTCTGTATGTGTCTTTCCAACTATCTATCCATCTATCAATTTATTTAAATATCTATCTATTTACCTACTTATCTGTGTGTCTTTGAAATAATTCTCTTGATTGGATCCATACCTTTGGCAAAGATTTTTGTTTTTAAATATTCACATTGGCTTATATGACAGAAAAATAAGTGACAATTTTTGGAGGGAATGTGATAAATTAGGGGCACTAATCATTATTTGTGGAATTGTGAACTGATCCAGCTGCTTTGAATTACATTTGGGAATTGCCCAAAGAGATATAAAGCTGTGCATATACTTTGATCCAGAAATATCAATACTAGATCTATATCCCAAAGAGATAATTAAAAAAGAAAAAATCCTACATATATTTAACTATTCATATATTCATAGTGGCTCTTTTTTGTGGTGGCAAAGAATTAGAAATTGAGGAGATGCTCATCAATTTAGGGATACTGAAAAAGTTATGGTGGATAAATATAATAGAATATAAGCAGGATGCATTCAGAAAAATCTGCAAAGTTTTATATGAACTTACACAAAGTAAAGTGAACAAAACCAGGAGACCATTTTAAACAGTCATAATAATATTACATAATAATTCACTATAAATGAATTGGCTTTTATTTTATTTCATTTTACACTGGTTTCAAATAACTTTTTGTTACTTTGTATTCTTCTTTTTCATTTTAGAATGAGTGAAATCCCTTCACATGTACTTACTGTGATTTGTTTAGTTTTTCTCAGTAATAGGGTCATGCACTTTGTTGCCTGGTTTTATTCACTAGTCTCTTCTGGTATATATGAGTTCTTTCTATCTACCTTTGATTTCCTAGAATTATACTCAAATATTTTGATCACTTTCTTAAGCTAATTTCAAATAGTATTCTGAATTTGTGGTAAAAATCACCAAATCCCCCAGAAATATATATTTTGTTAAGTCCTCAGACAAGGCCTCAACACTTGACTGGTCTTACCTTTTATTCTAGTCCAATTTCTGTCTTGTGAGAAAAACTTTATTCAGTTCTGGGAACTGTAATAAAAAAAAACAACTTTATTGCATTTGTTTGGACCTAGCCTTACTTGGCTGGAACCTGGACCATCTTGAGTTATTGTCCAGAGGCCCTTAACTTAGGACAGGTTATAGTAATTAAAAAAACCTATTCAGATCAGAAGATAAATGCAAAGAGTTTTGTCATAATTATGTATCTCAGGGTAACGCATATATCTTATCTGAAAACTGACCTGATTCTGGTCAAACAGTTAATGTTTCCATGGTATTTTTATTGTATATGGACACTTGTGGGGAGTGAGAAACCTCTTTTCTGATTTCAGGAAATTGCATGTGTTCACTTTTCCCCTTCCAACTTGGAAAACCTCTAATCTTTCTTCCAATTAGAATATAGAATACCTAAACTTGTATCCTTATTTTTATCCTTTTATTTTCTTTTAATGCATAAAATTTGTCTCTAGTATTTAGGTGAGGAGGTCTGGTCTCAATTTTTATGCAATTAATGTGTTTTGCTTAATAAAGTAATATTCAAGGAATTTGATTCTTTAATGATTTCATCTTTGACTCATCAGAAGGTATATCTTTGGAATTGTATTGAATTTCATTTCTCTCATTAATTGTACTCTGAAGCAATCTCTCATATAGTTTTTAGTTCTTCTTATGGGAACTTTTCATTTATAAATTGTTAAACCAAGTATTCAGTAGAAAATGACTCTTGGTTTTATCTTTTTATTTTATTCCCCAACAAATAAGCTCATATTGCACCTTTATCATGGATATGTGACACAAAACATTCTTTTCTCAATTAATTTCTTTGCTTTTTACCCTAATTGAAGTAATTTTTTTCAATCAAAATCTTTTTAAACTTTACATGAGCTAAGTTTATTAAGAAGTTTGGCAATGAGTAGAATGAGAAATCTGGTAAAGTAGATTAAAGAACAGCAGTATTAAGAAAAGAGATTATTTGTGTGTGTGCATGCGTGCGTGCGTGTGTGTGTGTGTGTGTGTGTGTGTGTGTGTGTGTGTTTTAAACTTGAAAGAAACAAACTTTTTGGTAAAGAAAAACCAGACATTGGAAATGGAGAAATTGAAGATATAAGAAAGATGAGATGATTGATGGCAAGTACCTAGAGGAGGTAGTATGGAATGATCTAGGATTAAGGGCATTAATAGCAACTTTAAACATAGAAAGGGAAGCTAGGCCACAAAAGATTGTTTTAGGGTCTGGAGTCCAGACTTCTTTGTGTGCATTGAAAATCTGGCCTCAGATCCTGGCTGTGTGACCCTGGGCATAACACTTAACTTCTTTTTGCCTTAATCCACCAGAGAATGAATGTCACTGGTATCTTTGCCAAGAAAGCCCCATGGACAGTATAGTCCACAGGATCATAAAGAGTGTGACATGACTGAACAAGAATAGCAACAGACTTAGAAAGGAGGACTGCATATTTTTCTGAGATGAAAATGAAAGATGGAACAAAGAAATTTTAAAGAAATTTTAATATATATAGGAAATTCAAAGACATTCTCACCAGGTAGGGCCTTGATTTTATCTATTAAGTAGGTATTAAGCAAGCAGGGATTGACATGGTGTTTGAAGAAAAGGAAATGGTTTGCTCCCAGTCAAAAACTAGGAAAAATAAATTGAAAGTAGAACAGAAAACTTCATTTACAAGGAAAAGAAACTTACATGAACAAATAATAAACTGAGTTATTTTTCCCATATTAGAGAAGGCTTTTTTCTTTCTAAAGGGAGTCCAGTAGGAAAGGGATTAGTCTCCATTTCTGAAAACAACATGCAAAGCAAGTAAAGGTGGTAAATAGTGAAAACAAACACTTTGCTGAATAATTATTTTTTTCCTAGTAGAACTGCATCTCCTTCCAAATTCCTTTATGCTTGGTAAAGTTATTTGTGATTTGTTCAGAGGGTATAGAATTTCGAATTTCAAAGTTAAATACTAATTTTTAAAAAAATATTTCATTATAATACCTCTTTTCCAATTGATAAGTTTTCTTAAGCAAATAGATTATGAGCCTAAACTTTCCAACTGGAAAAGAAAGTGGATTTGAGGTTTTGTTTAGTTTTGAGGATTGAACAAAATCTGTAAAGCCATGTTTGAGTTATTCATCAGTGAAAACATATTCCATTCACAGTATCCACAAATGTCAAGACTGTTTTCTCTGACTGGCATAACTCAAGAATGACTAAAGCTGTGATCTTCAAATTTGGCAAAATTTTCAGCATCTTTGAGAGGAAAAACAGTCAAAAGTAGGAGAAAGTACATTTTGTCAACAAGAGAAAATTCAATCATCTTTAAATATACTTTTTTTTTTGCCTTCATCAAGGTCTTATTCTGTGCTAATTGGAAATAATCTTAAATGTTTAAAGATGATCCTAACAGAGCCCATGTGGAATTAAAAAGTGCTTTCAATCTGTAAAGAATCTGAGTATGACTTCAGCCATGAAGTATACATGAAAAGTTCAAAGGCTAGATTAGCAACTAGTCATGTAAACACATGTAAGCCATCTACAAGTAATTCATATGCCCATCAGTATGTCTTTTGAAGCTCAGAAAGATCAGTGATACTTTGAGTGTATTTTTTAAAAAATTATTTAAAGCAGAGGAGTTAAATGACTTGCCCAAAGCCACACAGCTAAGCAATTATTTAGTGTCTGAGGTCAAATTTGAACTCAGGTCTTCCTGACTTCAGTGCCAGTCACCTAGCTGCCCCTACTTGAAAGTACTTTATAAGTCCTTTTTAATCACAGGCTTTACAAGATAGCTTCTGTGATCTCTTTGGAATAGGATATCTGCCTTCAAATATTCAAAGTGCCGTCACTTTCAAGGTAGATCAAACTTAGTTTCAGAGAGCAATTTGGAACAATGTAGAAAATGTAGAGAGGCAATTAGATAATGTAAAATAAAAGTTACATGATCACTTGTCAGGTATGTGAATATTTTCTTTAAAGGGTGGTTTGTATTACATGGTTATTCCAATATAACAATTAACAACCACAAAAACAACAAAAATCCATGAATTATGGAGATTTGTGCACTTTTTAATGGGAAACTTTTGAGTAAGCCAAATACATTTTGTTCAAGTAATTGGTCATTATTGTTTATTAAAAATATAAAATACTACTCAAGGTAAAAGAGAATCAAATTATATTTGATTTTAATGTTTTTCTAATAACCATATTTACATAAACATAGTTTTTATCTATTATAAATAAGAAAAATTGATATGACTCCATATGCCAATAAGATATTAAGAAACTTAAATGATGGAAGTAGATTTATATATTCTTCTTTATCAAAAAGATATGGCTATCTTTTACCTTCTATCTTCTCTTTATTTATTTTATATGTTGTCATGTATATGATATAAGAAACCATTTCTTATTTCCTTGCTATGTGCCAGACAACTGGGTTAAGTGATACAAGGGAGAGAAAAAAAGTAAAAATAAATCTTGCCCTTAAGATTCTTCTATTCTACATGTGGTTGATCTTTAAAATATAGGCTTCTTGAGAGTAGAATTTCTTCTTACTATTTCACCTCAACCTTTCATTTCCCATAGTACAGTATGTGACTCATTAGAAGAAGTCAAAAAAAGTTGATTATTGATATTGTAGTGAACTTTTACAGGAGAAAAGTTTATCAAATATCGCATTCAAGTTTATTAAAATATTGGGAGTTATATGAAGTGATCCAAGTGGAAAAGTTAATTCATTTCAGCTATATAATGAATGTGGTTGGAGTAATGAACATTGATTCTAAAGATAGCTGAAATGAAGAGATCATTAACTAGGCAACATGAAGAGCCATATTGTGCCCTGGATCATTAATTCAATATATGACAATAACAATAATTACTGAAGTTGTTACAACAACAAAATCACAGTCTTGGAACCTCAGAAGTCTTTTTTGGCTTAAATAAACTAGAAGAAAGATGTACTTTGCAACAAGCTCAACAAACAAGAAGTCATGGGACCTTTAGGAAAGGTAATCCATTCCTTCCCAAAGTAGAATGCTCCATTGAAATATTTCTTTTCAGTGCTAACCTATCTTTTACTTAATTACTTGCAAGGTTTACACACTGAATTCAAACAGTACAAATTTAACCTTTTTCTAGGTGAAAGTGCTTCTGATACTTAAAAGGGCAGTTACATTTCACTTCCATCACACTCAAGACTTCCTTTTCAAAAAGTAACACTTCCAGTTATTTTCAGTCATTTTGAATTGTATTAAGTATCTACTACGTGCTTACATGAAACCTTTTAAAATTCATTCACCATGTTGTTTGCTCTCATCTGGATGTTCTCCAGCTTTATTTGAGTGTACTTAAATGAATGCAATATTCTAGGTCTAGCCTTACTAGGATAAAGTCTAAGATGGCAGTAACTTGTTTTTGATACTTATCAAATTGCTGATTAATAGTGAACAAAAACTATGATCAAATATTAGGATTTTTTTTTCAAATGAATTTCTAATAACCATATCTTCCTCATCATTAACTTGGGACAATTCAAAGAACTTCGGGTGAATTATAAAGCTTTATATCATTAACTTCTTTTTTTTCTTTTAGGTTTTTTCAAGGCAAATGGGGTTAAGTGGCTTGCCCAAGACCACACAGTTAGGCCATTATTAAATTGGGACTCCTGACTCCAGGGCCAGTGCTCTATCTACTGTACCACCTAGCCGCCCCTATATCAGTAACTGCTTAAAGTTTTTATCATTTGCATCTGAGTAAGAAATTTTCACCTTGAAGAGAATTAGAAACAGAATAACCATTGTCCTTATTCTTTCCACTACTCTTTTGATGAATAAAAATCATCAATAAGGCAAATTATGAAAATATGAACTATTATGCTTTTGACAGAAAGAATTCTACAAGGTGTCCAGATAATAAAGTCCTCCCCTTTCCATTGCTACTATATCATGTTTGGCACATGATAAGGTTCTAAGAAATGCTTTTTTTTTAATATTCATTCATTCATTCATCAATTCATTTCTTCATAGCACACAATATAAAGAGTGAACATATTTTAGATACAGTTAAAATAGAGTTGAAGACAAAAGAACATCAAAACCATAATACCATATATCAAGAATTGAACTTATGCTTACTACCACTATAATTGCTATTAACAGTAGTACTTCAAATGTTATTATGCAAAACATCATAAATATCAGGTATGGAACAAATAATCTGACTACTAACTTGTTTATTGTATATGTATATGGAATTCTTTAAAACTTGGAAACTAAATCAGGAGCACTGCATTTAATCATTTACTTATGGTATAGATAAATTTAATGACATCTTTGTTTGACATCCTACCCATCTATTCTATATATTGTTGAGATATATAGCCTTCTATCATTAGTTACATATTCCAAAAGAATTATAGATTGATAGATAGAAAGATAACAGAAGCATAGACAGATAGATCAAGAATTTACTAAGAGATCCACCTGCTAAAATATGAAAAATATAAATATAAATATATGAATATATGAAAATTTTTTTCAGTGAGAGAGGCTGAGGTAGATCCTCCTTTTTTGTTTTATTTACTCTTTAAACAATTTAAAAGTTTGAAAGGCTAATACATAAATTTGAGGATAAAATAAAAAGATAATACTTTTTTCTCCAGTCCAACTAAAATGTTGAAATGTCAAAAAAATGGAGAAAAGAAGGCAAGAAAACCCCCAAATGGTTTTCCTATATTATAAAAGACCAGAGTTGGGATCTTAATAAGTAAGGATGGCCTTCATAAATATAGCAATTCTTCAATGAATTGAGTTCTAAATATTTATAACAGGACTAAAAGAAATGTAGGTATAAGTTGCTTTCTTGAACATTTCCCCTATCGTCCTTGATGAGTTGATTGTACCTTAATAAAACTAAAATAAATTAATTGTTTGTGGGGATTGTCTTTTAACTTCCTTGATATTTTGGCATACTTAGCACATGATCACCCATTTAGAGAAAATTTATTAATAAATTTTAGTAGGATAAGAATAAATTACTATCCCTTTCCTGCTTTTGAAAATTAGATCCTCAAATATGGAAAATTCTGTTTGATAAGGCTTTAACTCTTGATGATGATGCTTTAGGACAATTATCAAATGGAAATAATTCAATTTCCTATTGGTTCACTATATACTTTTGGTTCAACTTCACATTCTCTAATTTTATAGTTTTCACAATCATATATCATTATCTAGAGAAATAGCTGTTGAAACAGAATAAGGATAAAAAAGAATCATATTAATCTTTGGAATCAAATTTTACATTTATAAGCAAGTTAATTTTTATTGGGCATGTGTTTATAATGTGATAAAGGAGAAGGGAAAAACACAGCAATATATATAGTAACATCCATGTAACAGGCATTGAGCAAAGGCCTCTATAAAAATTATCTCATTGATTCTGGGCTGTGCTATTTCCAAATTTGCTTTGTTTTGCCTAATTCTAGACCTCTACTTCCCTTTAGAGACATCTCCAGTCATCATTATTTGACTTTTTTAACTCCTTTTTATGCATGATCTTCCTCCTTTAGAATGTAAAATTTTGGTGAAAGGAATTTTTAGTAGTTTTTCCTACCTAGAATCTAGAATAAAGTCTGACACACAGGAAGAACTTAATGAATGGTCTTTGTCTGTCTGTCTATCTGTCTATCTATCTATTTATCTATCATCTATCTTCACTATACAAGGTGGATGTAAAATATAAAATGAATCCAGAGATTCAGTCTTGTCTAACTTAGGAACAAGATGAAAAGGGGGAGTGATTTTTTCATTCTAACAACTGTGGGTAAGTCAGGAAAGAGCAATAGATATGAGCGGAGTGATTTGGAAATCATGGGAGTAGGAGAGTACATCAAGTTATCCTCTCATAGAGGCAGAAATCTAATCAAGAACTTTACTTAGGAGAGTGTTCAAGCACACAGGATAATACACAAGAGAGAGACTTCATCCACACTACACTGTCTCCTTAATGATTTAGTATTTCCCAAAAAAATGCCCTATTGTAAAGGAAATAAGAAAGACTACAGAGGAATGGGTTAGATTGGTAATTGAACCGATTAATACATATTTCTCAAGAGAGAACAAATTTTTTGCTTTTAGAAGACTGCTTTGTATGAAAAGCAAAGATAAAAATTAGAATGGGTTAGTAAAAAAGCCTATAATTGCAGATATTTCAAAATATATCAGAAAGGAAAAAAAAAGAATAAGATAGGAGAAAAACTGCATTTACATTTCTTATCAAAGGACACCCTAAATGAAAATAACGCAAGTTGAAATAACAAAGAACCAAAAGGATTTTCCAAAATACATTTTTTTAATTTTGGTGAAAAAAAGGAAAGCTAAACCAAAGGAAAGCTAAACTAAGAGAGGGAGAAAAGGAAAAAAGAAAGGACAAGAAAGAAGGAAAGGAAAGAGCAAGAGATAACATTAAAGACTAAAGGAAATAAAATTGAGGTAAATGAAAAATAGTAGAAAAGCAGCAAGAAACAGTCAGTGGGTGGGGACCAGGATCAAAATACAACTCATCATAAGGGCCAAGTAACAACTTTAAAAGATATTTTAAAATGGTATGGGAAATGAATTCAAAAGAATTAAGTGGAGGAAACTTCAAAGTAATAATTATAATTTTCTGAATTGTTTAAATTACTCAATAAAATAAATGAGAACAACAGGATATAAGAAAAAAAATCCTACAATTAGTTGTATTTAAGAGAACATTTCATACACACACACACACACACACACACACACGCACACACACACAACTAAAAATGAGGATATGTAAAAATTTTATTCTTGTTTCAAGTGATTTCAAAAAGATAGAAGTATAGATTATGAATTTAGGTAGGGTACCGATACCATCTCACTATATAGATATAAGCAAAAAGCACTTTGGAAACATTATAAATCTGTATGTATATTAGTATTGAAAATGAAAAACGACATTATTCTTAGAAGTACTATAAATAAAAAAATAAAATTTTACTAGGTATGTTTATATAACAAATGAATGGATATCTAAGTTATTACAAGGAAAAGATTATTCAAAATATATAATATACAGAAAGACAGCACCACAATAAAAATTGTGGGAGCCTCTAATGTCTTTTTTTACTGTGGGAAAGGTGATACAGAGAGATCTTTTAAAATAACTTTGGAAAAACCTCTCAATGTGTCTGGGCCTCCTTTTCCATAATGTCTTTGTTGGTTCTTAGGTCTATGATATTAAATATATATGAGACTGTGAATGAAGTAACTGATAAAGTGTTATGTTGCAAAAGACAAAATACAGATCAGAACACTAAGGACACTACACTAAAGAATGTAGTGTGCAATGGAAAGACCACTGGTCCTGCAGCCGGAAAGAGCTGAGTTCAAATTCTGATTCAGACACTCAATTTTACTTAATTGTGTGACCTTGGACAAATCTTCAACTCCATTGCCTTGCAAAACAACAACAAAAAGAACAGGGGCAGCTACTTGGCACAGTGGATAGAGCACCAGCCCTAGCTGGCCTCAGACACTTAATAATTACATAGCTGTGTGACCTTAAGCAAGTCACTTAACACCATTGCCATAAATTATATATATATATATATATATATATATATATATATAAAGATATACACACTGTTACTTTTAGTATTCATTTAACCATCTATAACATAAACAATTTATATGTTGACAAATGTATGCAAATATAATGTGCACATATATAACTTAAGTGTTATATATAATTAACTATATAGATGCATGCATATATAAATGTGGATAAACAGAAATATAGACATAGAAAATAGATTATAAAAATAGCAGTGGGAAAGAAGGAAGGAAGGAAGGAAGGAAGGAAGGAAGGGAGGAAGGAAGGGAAGGAGGGAGGGAGGAGAAAAGAAAGATAATAGAAAAAATAATCAAAGGGTATTATTCAGATTAGTGTCCTAAACAGAGAGGGGGGGAGATATTCTTATTTGCTTATTATGCCAATTATTGAAGAGTTCATTGGAAAACTGAATAGCAATTCTGTTTGTTATATGTAACAGAAAAAATACGTTTCCAATTTTTCTTAGAAATCTTTGCTTTTGTTGTGACAAAAACATTCCAGTTGATATCAAGCAGACAAATGTGAAATTTTTCATGTGACTAGTAATATGTGAGGTACCTATTTCAGAAGATTGTTTTAAAGAAATCATTTGCAAACTATTTTATCATCTATTATCCATTCTTTATTTCTTCTTTCCCTTAGCACTTATCCCTTTAAACCCAAACAGTCCAGGTATTTTATGACAGAATATGGATAATCAAAGGTATAGAAACCAGATAAATTGTTCTAATTCATTTGCAATAGAGACATCTCTCATGATAGCCATGAACACCTGTTTACTCAACTTAATACTGATTTGTTGAAAATAGAAATACATGAAAGAATTTTATACATTTATTGCATAAACATGGAAAAGACCTTCCAGGAAATATCTTTAAGCTTTTTGTCTCTATCAGGTCTCAATGTCTTCTACTTATACAAACAAGAATTAGAGCACTTTATAAACTTCCAAGTGAATAATTTTGGCTATATTGAATTAAAAAGTTTTTCCATTAATAAAATCAATGCTGCCAAAATTAGAAGGAAGGCAGAAAATTGCAAAATAATCTTCATGACTAGGAGTTCTGATAAGTCTAATTTCTAAAATATATAAAGAATTGCATAAAATTTATAAGGTCACAAGTCATTCCCCAATTGATAAATGCTCAAAGACTATGAGCAGATAATTTTCAAATGAAGAAACTAAAGCTATATATAATTATAAGAAAATTTGCTCCAAATCATTATTGATTAGAGAAATGCAAATTAAAACAGCAATGAGATATCATCACACACCTATCAGATTGGCCAAGATAAGAAAAAGAGAAAATGATCAATGTTGGAGAGTTTGTGGGAGGATTGAGACATTGATGCATTGCTGGTGAAGTTGTGAACTGATCCAACCTTTCTGGAGAGCAATATGGAACTATGCCCAGAGATCAATAAAAATATTGACTCTCTTTGACCCAACAATTCTAATTCTAGGTCTATATTCAGAAGAAATCATAAAAAATGGGAAAAGTCCTACATGTTCCAAAATATTCATAGCATACTCTTTCATAGCAATTCTTTTTATAGTGGCAAAGTATTGGAAAGTGAGGGGATGCCCATCCTTCAGGGAATGGCTAAGCAACTTATGGTACATGAATATTATGGGACAGTATTGTTCTATAAGAAATCATAAATGGTTGGACTCTAGAGAAGCATGGAATGACTTACAGGATCTGATGCTGAGTGAAGGGAGTAGAAACAAGAGAACAATGTGCACATCAACAACAACACTGTGAGATGAACAACCTTGATGGTAGCTATTCAGAGAGCTAGGACAACTGCATGTGACTGGTTATGGCCTAGATTATTCCCATCAAGAAGAAGGTAAATAAACAAAATAAAACCCAAAAAAAGAAAAACCAACTCTTCAGAATCTGATGAATACTTTATAAAAATTACCTCTTGTGTATCTCTTTCTCTTAATACTAATTCCTCATACTGAAAATAACTAATCTGTGAATATGTTTATCAAAATATGTATGTACAATGCTAACCTAACTGTTCACACTGAGGAGGAGAAGATGGGAAGAGATGGTGGAAGGAAATTTTGTAATTTAAAAATATATAGGTATATATGGATCAAAATAAATAAATACAATTTTTAAAAGTCTCATTGTCTGTTAGTAATCATAAAACAATAAACAGTGGAATTGAATATTTTCACTATTTTCTAATTATATGACTGTAAACATGGCATATTTAAGAAAATAGCCTAGAAAAGTCTATTGTTTCTGAACTCAAAATTTTATCAGTGATGCCCGTGATATATTTTTAGATAGTCTTCATGTAGGTTTTGTTTTGGTCAATGTAATGGGGTTAATTGACCCAAGCTTACACAGCTAAATATTATGTATGAGGCTGAATTTGAACTCAGGTCCTCCTGACTCCAGGGCAGGTGTTTTGTCCACTGAACCACCTAGTTGCCTTTTCATAAAGTTTTAAGAGATGATAAAGTAGGTATGTGTCACTTGCCTTCACTTTAAAAAAAATCACATTGCCAATGATTTTCCCCAAGCTACCAGAATCTTCTCTTTATAGCATTTTGAATATCAATAATTCATTTTCCAGAATTATGTCTCCTCTAGAACAATTTTTTCTATGATTATTGTATTTGTTCCAGATGTTCTTCTTGAAATTGTTTGTTGACACTTAGAATGCTTTCTTTTATATACAAATTACATTTTTTATTATTATGAGGTGGAATAGAATTTTGCATGTATGTCTTTAGTCAAATCATTGCTATAGTTTGTGATTCTTTTATAATATAGAGTAGTAGGAGATGGCTTTGTTCAATGTTCTTTTATTTAACTCTAAGACCTTTTACTTGAAACCTATAACAATATAAATAATTACCAATTTTGGAGATATGTGAGACATATTTGGACTGGTATCTTCAGTCCACAGTGAAGAATGATGAAGCTTATAAAATTAATATATTCACAAATATAATCAATAAGTAAACAAGAATCAGAGAAAGATTTAAAACTATTTCTCTCATATTTACAAGTCTTTCCATTACAACACGCTATTTGTATACATCCATAAGGCTTAGAATCTCATTTAATCTTATTTTCTTTGTGTGTAAAACAGGTGATTGTACTGAACAATCCCTAAGATTCCCTATAGCTTGATGTCCTACAATTTTATAACTCATAATTTACACTTTAATAGAAACTTCTAATCCTTTAGTTTAATGACCAAATTGACCTATGAATCACTTTGGGAATAAGGATTGATAAGCGGGCATATATTGTTCTCTTTGACAATGTCTAAAGCTAACATCCTTATCTTCTGTGTTGTTCTGACTGTTGTTAACTAAATATTTCTTCATGTTGAGCTTAAACTTAGCTTTTTACAGTTTTTGCCACTGGTTTAGACTTCTTTCCTCTGAATTGCATAAAATATATTCAATTTCTTAATGTGCTTTATAATTCTGACTCTGGAAAAATGACTCAAATATATTTTAACTCTTAAATCCGTTTACTATAATCAGCACTACTATTATATGACAATAAAAAAATAATAATAAAAATCAATATTTAAAACATTTTAAAATCCATTATTCTGTTCCAGACACTAAATGCTGAGGACACAAAGAAAAACTAAGCCAGCCTTGCCCTCAAGAAAACTTACAATCTAATGGAGGAAAGAATAAGCTATCAACTAGTTATGTGGTAACAAGAGGTCTATAAGATCAATTTTTTCCTTTTTTTTTTAAAGAGGAGGCATTTTAACAGAGATTTGAATGAAACTAGGGAAGTTAGGAGATAGAGACCAAAATAAAGGATATTTTAGGCATTGAAGACAGCTAGTGAAAATGCATAGATTTTGGAGAAGTAGCATCTAGTATAAGGAATGTTAAAAAAAGTCAATGCCACTAAATTATAGGATAAGTGGAGAAAAGGAAGATATAACAAGACTGGACAGTCTTAAAACAGAGCTTTTATGTTTGATGTTAAAGCAATACAGAGTCTCTAGTGTTTGTTGAATGCGAATGAATGATACAATCATATAGAGGATGATATGAGAGAAGTTTGAGTGGGGCTATAAGAATAGTCAAGACGTATGGTAATAAGTCTGCATCTGAGGAATTAGTGGTATTAGATAAAAGAAGGGAAAAATATGTGAGAAACACTTTGAAAATAGAATCAAAAGAACTTAGCAACAAATTTCATGTGATGAGGGAGAGAATGAGGAATCAAGAGTCACTGGGAAGTTAGTGGTACCCTCTTCAGTAATAAAGAAGCTAAGAAGAGGATAAATTTTAAAAAATGAATCATGAACTCCATGTTGAACAGATGCAGTTTAGGATGTCTGTGGAGCATAGAATTTAAAATGCTCAATAGAAAGTTGGAGAACCTGGAGACTTCAAATTGATAAAAAAATCCTTATAGTTTATCACAAAGAAACAACACCAACAATAATAAAAAATAATGGATATATACATCTTCTTTCCAAGAACAAGAACATCTTTACTCAGCTAAAACACTTAAGGAAAAATAATAGAAGAGGGATTTCATCACTGCAGAAGACACTTCATCCATATTTGCTTATCTTTTGCCACATTCATCCATTTGGCAAAGAGTATTTGACAAACCTACTCAGACTTCTCCTCAAATTCTAATAATATATTGAATATAATCAGAAAATTATTAAGAATTGATTTAGCATTTTTGCTTTTGTCATATGACTGTAATATATGGATATATATGTACATATACATGTATCTATCTATATGGATGCATATATATATATATATATCTGTCTAATTCTTTAAACTTCTTCTGTTGCATAAATTTTAATTGTAATATGTTGAATAACCACCATGACTCTTTTATTTCATTCTATTTCACTTTCACTCATTTGTTTTGTTTTAGGAATTGGAAATTTAAGTTAGGAATTTTAAAATACAATATAATTCTACAAAATGATAGGTGACTGAGAACGACACTGAGACTTCTATTTACATAGAAACTTTTGCTCAGGAAACCTGAAGTAGTTGCTTATATCGGTACAGTTTACTATTTGCTATAAGACTTTCATCACTGAAAATTCATATAAGAAAGACTGAGAAGTAACTAAGTAATTTAAGGGATAGAATTTTTAAACTTATGTCAGGGGAATAAAAGAAAATAATTAGAATTAGTTATTTCAGAAAGACATGGAGGAATGACATTGAGTCTCGCCAAAACAAGAGGATTGTTATATAGCTTATGATTACCATCTTTTTGTCCCATTTTCTTTGATAATAAGAAAGATAATAAAAAATGCAGTAGAACAATTTGAATTAGGTAAATAAATGTTTATACACAGTAGTTCTTTACATTTGAAGAGCTAACTGATAAAAGATGGAGTCTTATTCCCTAGGACATGGACCACCCTGCTTTCCTCTGGTGTTTTGAGTACTGCCTTACCTAGAAGCACAGGGTCAGAGTAGTTATAGACAAGGCTATGCCAAATACACCTCAAATAATGAATACCTGTCATTCATAGTAGGTATTCATAAATTCAAGTATTCCTTTGAGAACAAACTTTCACTTTTACGTAACCTAAACAAAACTGAAATTCAATGTGACACAGTGGAGAGAAAGAGCAGAAGGAAGTACAGTAGAGACAATACTGAGCCAGAAGTCAAAAAGACCAGAGTACAAATCTAATTTCAGTACCTACTAGTTGCATGACAATGGGCATTTCAGTTAACCCATCTTTGCCTCTGTTTCCTAATCTGTAAAATGAGAGTAATAATAACACCTTTCTCTTGAGACCCTTATAAGGATCAAATGAAATAATCATTCAAAAACATTTAGCACAGAAAACAGGATGGGGTGGAGACTATAAATATAGAAAGGCAGAAAGACATATATAATTTATATATATATATATATATATATGCATTTTTATATGTTTTTATATCATCTCTCTGTGTATGTCTGTGTGTGTGTTTGTAATCAGCAATTTTTTTCCCAGAAATTTAAGCCATCTTTAAATTAGAAAGGAGATTAACAAGTGAAAGCATATCCAAATTAGGATGATCAGGATGGTAAATAGACTCTAACATATAATTCATAGCATCTTTTTATATTTTCTGGTAGATATGATGATGTTTGTCCTTCATTCTCAAAGAAGACCATGACACCAGGGAGATGATGCCATGATAAGTACATGAATTAGATTCAAGTAAGAAGGTGCTGTGCTGACATACCAGTCTCTCTTTCTCCACCAGTCATCTGAGTCCAGTAGCCAGATAAGAATCAGGACAACTGGAGATGACCCTGGATGCAAGGCAATCAGGATTAAATGACTTGTCCAATGTCACACACAGCTAGTGTCAAATGTTTGAGGCTAGATTGAACACCCATCCTCTTGACTTCAAGGTCTGTAATTAATACACTGTGCCACCTCTGCCCACAGATAGATATAGCACTTAGGAGGATCTCAGTGATCTTCTAGTCCTATATCTTCATTTACAGAAAATAAAACTGAAGTCTAAAGATGTAAAATGTCTTGCCCAAGACTAAACAAGTGACAGAGCACAGATTTGATCCTGTGCCCTGACTCTAAACACAACACTCTTTCTAGTCCACGGCATTGTATTCTTAATTCAATTCAAAACATTCAGAATTTATTAAGTTGTTACTAAGAGTAAGCCATATTATAGGGTTTGACATCCAAACATAAATATGAAAAAAAATTACTTACCTCAAGAAGCTCACATCCTGCAGTGGAATATAAACAAGAACATATTTATAAGCAAAGATAAATTAAGGATGAAGCTGTTCTAGCAAATAGGAGTATGAGAATCACATCAACTAAACCTTTCTAAAGATTTTGAGGTGGATGTGAGAAAGGAGTTTATTCATCCTAAGTATAGGGGACAAATTATGCCAGTATATGAAATGAAGAATTGCTGATGATTTGTTGAAGAAATTGGGTATATTTTATTCAAGAAGAGATGATGGATGAATGTGAAAAGTCAACTATTTCATATGAAATAATCTATGTATATCACTTTGCAAACCTTAAAGAGCTATATAAATTTTGATTTCTATTACTATTATTTACTAGTAATGGTGATAAGGATAAGAATGAAGATGAAGATGATAGAGAGGGATTCAACATTTTCTATTTGGGCCATAAGTACAGAACTAGAAACAATAGATATGTTAGGGGCATCTCCAGGAAACTTAATAATGTTGCTGCGTTTCAACTTGATGTTCCTCAGGAATAAGGTTGCTCATAAATGGAATGGCCATTCCTATCAAAATAGAAGGTCCATCTTTACTATGGTTCTCCCACTTAAGACTGAATGGTCACTTTTAAGGAATACTATTAAGGAGGTTTTATTTAGGGCTAAGTTGAGCTGATGTTCTCTGAGATCCCTTTCTAATTCAGTGATTTTGAAGCCTTTTTCTGATCATCTTTCATTATCCTGGCAAACAGCTCAGTACAATGCTAGTAATGATGGTTGGTGGTAATGATAGCAATAATACTTTTTGATTATACAGAATTTTATAGTTTGAATAAAGTTACTAAGAAAATAGGTTTGCCATTATCAATGAATAGTTGTCAAAACTCTTTAGACTAAAACAATTCTGGGGAGGCTAGGTGGTGCAGTGGATAGAACACCAGCCCTGGAATCAGTAGGACCAGAGTTCAAATCTGTACTCAGGTACTTTATAATTGTCTAGTTGTGTGACCTTGGGCAAGCTACTTAATCCTCTTGCCATAAATAAAAAAAATTAAAAATTATTTTATAATTTATAGGTGATAGATCCAGATATGGGTTTTACTCTTTCCCAGGTAAGCCTTGTTGAGTCATCATTTCCTGAGAAAAGGCATCCTAACCTTCACAATAACTCTAAACAACACTCAGGTTCCGGGGACTTACAAACCATGGGGATCCTAAATGACTCTCAATCCTTATGGAAACCATAGCCCCTTGCTTTCTTTATCCCATAACCTATAAAAGACATGCTCTTCCTACTACTCACTGTTGGAATCTGTTGTGACCCAATTCACTTTTCCTTCCTTCAATAAACAGTTTTACATTCCATTTTCCTCCATTGTTATCCTTCTTAAACCATGGTCTTTCTGACCCCACCTTTTGAACTCTCAATAGGATATTAGTTTGTTAATGAAGTTCTTAACTACTGGAGGTGCCCAGAAATGGTATTTCAATATAGAACCATCTTTTCCTATAGTTTTCCAATTCAGATGGGGAACCAATGAATATCAAAGTTTGTAGCACAAGGCTCACCTGGGAATATCAAATCCCAGGTACAGCACTGAATTATGTTAAATTCCCTCCAACTACCCTAGTAATGACACTGGATTATATTTCAATATAACTGAATAATATAATATGAAAGATATGAATACAATTATATTAGCTTTAGAAGGAGTTATTTCAACAATGAAAAAATTGATACCAAAAAATCACTTTCACTCTCATGGATTGACCACATTGTGAAAAACACAGCTTTCAGTTATCCATAAATGCCAGATACTTGATCTTCCAAATTTTTCCCTTTAGATATTAATCTGAGAAACAAAAAGAAACTAACAAAGGCAATGGGATTTTTTTCAAACCAAAGGTTTCCAAAGATATTTGAATGCTAGTCATCTTGACATTACAAATTGCTTTTTCGATTAAGTTGCTTCCTTCTACCATCTAATCACATCTCTGTTTGTATGCACTCATTCAGGTGTATCCAGTGCATGTACTTGTTAACTCAAACTAGCTGCCTCCCAAAATATATCTCACAGACTCTAAATATCATTCCCCAGGAGGCTCTTATCTTCAATAGATAAAGAAAAAAAGAGTCTAACAAAGAGACAAGCATGACTTCAAAGTAATCTAATGGCACTAATATATGCAAAAAAAAAAAAACCAAAGAAAAATCCAACATTCTCTGTTTCAAGGCAGTTTAATGCTAATGCTGGAGTAGAGAGGAAAAGGACTAAAATAATAATTTCTTATTCCCAGTGAAGGATAAATCATTTTAGATATAATTTCTGAAAATCCTAATACATGGAGATAAACCTAAATACAGGATCTTTTGGGATGTGTATAAAGTGAATGAGTGAATGATACAATTATTTAGCATATAATTATTTCACAGCGTGTTAAGTGCCTTTCAATTAACTACTGGGTTTCTTTACTCCCTTTCCTCCTATATCAGAGGCAGCATATTTGAATGACTTGAAAGCAGTCATTAAAGCCAAAAATACCTGAGTTCAAGTCCTTTCTTTGAAATTTATTGATGGGGCAATACTGGGTAAACCTTTCAATGCTTTGGACAACTCTCTGAGACTCTAAGTAGAAAACAATGTACAGATCTATATTTTGTTGAAATAGTTTCCTCATTCACAAGTTCTCTATATTAAGGAAATAGCAGGTCCAGTCCTCCATACTGTGATTCCTTTCAATATATTTAATGTTTTCCAATATATGTACGTAATAGCTCCCCCTTTGAGACTATAAGCTCCCTAGAAGGCAGAACATGTTTTATTTTTTGCGTTTGTATTCCACATAATAGATACTTAGTAAGTTCTTGTCAAAAATTTAATAATAATCCATGTTTTGTCACCTAGTTCATAAAAGGGTGAATTAATAAGTTCCCTTTTATCAAAATCTTTTATTCAGTAGGGATCATAGAAACCAAAGAGGCAGACTTAGAGTTCTTGAGAAATGAGATCTCCTAAAATGAGAAATGAGATCTCCTAGAGACAGCCATACATTAAAGCAGAGGGCTCATCTGAGAAACACATAAAGTCAGGTATAAGGGAAAATAATATCATTTTTGCATTTTAACTTCAGTTTAGAGTTATAACAGAGTGTGAGATAAATATCTTTCCACTTCAATGCCTATTTAATGGAAAAAGTTGGATCAGCAATATGTGGTTACCAATTACATATGGAACAATATTCACTCAGAAAGTGATTCAGTGCTCAAAGCAGGTACATATCATTTTTCTGCATAATAGAGGGAGCCCATTTTGCCCAGAACAAGAATATTTCATTTTGTGAATGAGTTTTAGAAGGAAGAAAAAATAGGGTTCCCCTTTTTAAGCATTGTAGACATGAAAACAGAACTGCTTAATTTTCTGATGGAGTAAAGTAATTAGAAAAAAAGGAGAAACTGCTCCCTTTCTTTCTACAATTAGTTAGAAGTAATGGAAAGACAGTGAACACCTTTTAAGAAACAGATTGCAGTAAAATGATATCCCTAAAACTCATATTCAAGGTTAGTCTAGAAAGCATCTAGGAGTTAAATGGTTAATCTGAAAGTGAGTGACTACACTGAAAGTCTTTCTTCTTTACTTTATAAATTAAATCTCAACTTCAGGTGCTCAAAATGAGTACTTACAGAAGTAGTCAATTAAACAGCTTCACACTGTGGTCCAGGTGCTAAATTATACTTTGGGACTGCAAATACAAACAAACAAAAAAAAGACACTTCTAGATCTCAGGTAGCTTATATCATAATGAGGAAAGATAACAGAAAAAGTATAGTCAAATGAGGCACCTATGTACTTTAGGTTATATAATTCTGGCAGCTTTAAGATATACAATCTGAAGAGAAGTAAGAGTTCTTTTCTCAATAATCACTCTATTCAAATTCTCTAAAACTATTGAAATTTTCAGTGAATTGGCCTGACTTGGTGGACATTGAATTAAATTCAGTGTTATTTCTTTGAACATGTAGGCTTAGTTATTAAAATGTAAAGGAAAATTGATTCAATTCTACTACCTGTTTATTTCCTTAATTTCTGACAACTTTCAGACAATAAGCATTTATTAAGCATCTAATATTTTCCAGACACTAGACTAAGCAATGGGGATAGAAAACTGGCAGTTCCTGCCTTTAAGAAGATAAAAATCTAATGGAAGAAACGAGCAAATAAATAAGTACAAACAACCTACAAACAGAAGAAATAATTATTTATTAAAAGAGGAAAAAACACTGGAATTAAGAGGGATTGGGGAAAGATTTTTGATAGATAAGATTTTAGCTGGGACTAGAAGGAAGCTGATAGGCAGATATGAAAAGGGAGAAAATTTAAAGTATGAGGAAGTTAGAAAAAAATATTCAGTTGAGAGATGGAATATGTTGCTTAAGCAACAGTAAAGAGACCAGTATAACAGCTTGAAGAATATTTGGCAGGGATTAAGATTTTTAAAAGACAGAAAAGAAGTAAAAGGAATTGAGGCTTTTATGATGAACTTTGAAATGCAGAGGATTTTGTATTTGATCCAGGAGGTGACAATGGAGATTACGGAGTAGGGGATGTCATTACTCGGTCAGACTTATACTTTAGGAAAATTTCTTCCAGACTGAATGGAGGATGAATTCAAGTGGGAAGAAATATAAGGCAGTGAGACCCATCAGTATGCTATTGCAGTCACCCAGGTGTAAGATCAAGACTATACCAGGGTGGTATCAGAGGTGGAAAAAATGGGCATATTTAAGATAAGTTACAAAGGTGAATATGACAGACCTTGTCCAAAGATTGAATATCTTTCCAAATGAGTCATTCTATATCAGGCTAGCATCAATAGTATCTATAAGAGAAAAGAAAAAGAAAAACAAACAAGCATCCATAACATATATACAAATTTGCACCTGTAAATGGATATTCAAGAGTCAAATAAACTGACATATAAATCATTTTGCAAAAGTTAAAATGCTGCTAAAATGCTTCTGTTATTATTGTTATTCTCAAATGACATTAATTGAAAGAAGATAGGGATGAAGTTGATAAGGTAAATCTCCAATTTTGATTCTGATAGAATTCTTGACTATATCCCAAATTTAACAAAATTATTGTCCAGCTTTCTCCTTTTACACAGGAAAGGCCCCTATTATTCATTGAATAACAGCTTCTCCTACTTCCAAAAAGTTCTAGAGAAGTGAGTGTTTGAAAAGCAAAGGGGTATCTGTTCCTGAATATACGGTAGGGGAACTCTGAGCACTAAAATTGTTTGAGTGAGTGAAGAGAAAAAATGCTGGAGGAAAAAAGTCTATCTCATCTCATGGGTTAATTTGGCCTTTTGTCACAAAAGGAAATTTTCTATGCTTCGTAGAGTTGACTGAATTCTGCAAACATCTTCCTCATATAAGTAGTCATTTGTACTTACAAAGAACAAAGATGTCAAAGTTTATCTCCTGACTTCCTGGTTTATTCCTCAACTCTTCACAGTTAATCTCCAGTTCTTAAAGCAAGATATCAGTACACTGAGAAGTTTCATATTCCATAAGAGCAATTTGGTCAGTACTATATATATATATTATATATATATATATATAATATATATATACACATATATGTATATATATATATATGTATATATACACACACACACTTTTATCCTAGTTTCCCTCGTACCTTTTCAACTATTCTTAGTGTGAAGTTGTTTAATTTAATTTAATTCTTTCTCTCTGGGTCAATGGGTATGATCAGTTTTGTTGCTCTTTGGTCAAATAAATTTACTAAAAATACCTTGCCCTTCCTTGGCAAGGAGTCCAGGATTTGTACCCCCAGGTACAAAACAAACTTCTATGGACAAAACAAAGGATCCTAACCTTAGCCTGAAAGGGTTGTGTTTGACCTACCACCCTTCTTCATATCCCTAATTACCTCATCTCTGCTCTCAGAATTATTGCCCTTCTCAACATATACCTAATTAGTTACCTTGCCCCTTCATAAGTTAATTCACTCCTCAATTAATTTGCTTGTCTTGAGTAAACTTGACTACTCTTGGTAAGCATTATTTCCAAAATTAATTCTACTGCACCTATAATTTTCTTTATTATTTATTCCCTGATTGCTTGTCTTCTAGTGAAACTAGCCTGCTCTTTGGGAGTTTGATCCCCAAGTAACCTACCAAACTCCTGTACCTTTCCTTACTGTTCATCCTTTCATGGTGACTTATTTGGATGATGTTGCCTTTACTGCTTCTGCTTGATTCCCCTTAATGGATCAGTGGCTTCAAATGCCACTATATATTTATATGTTTATTTCCTTAGTTTCTGCTAACCACAGCAACACTTAAATGAACCTATTTGTTCCTAAATTTTGTTCTAGATCAGACTCCGACTTTTGCCCAAATTCTTTCATATTTTGCCTGAATCTTTAGCTGGATACATTTCCTCCCAGATCAATTCCATGGGTGTACTCACAGAAGATTCACACTTTCTCACTCAATTTCATTCTTGTCTCTCTCTACATAACAAAGTAATACAAGGTTTTGGAAGTGCTAAGGCAGTTGTATTTTTTAATATATAATTATAAAGAGATAGTATAATAAAGTTTATTTTTTCTCTTTAGTAATGTTAATTGGTACATAGCTTTTTCTTTTATTTCTTTGTTGATGTGCTTTGTAAAATAAAATGACAATTGTAACAACTAAGGATCTTTGTGTGATCCTTTGGGTAACTTGCACTTTTCATGATTTTGTGATCCTGTGTTAGGAACTGCTGTGTGTGGGAGTGCTGTGAACCTTCATCACCTGGTGCCCTTGAGCATCAGAACATTGTTTTACTAGTGCCAAGGGAGTGGGAGTGGATTAGAGACTGGGAATGAATGGAGATCTTGGTGTACAAAGGGAGAACTTGTCTTCCTTGTCTCCTGCCCCTTCAGTGCTTGCCTGGGGAAGATTGAAAGAATCCAGAAAGGGACTCAAAAATTCTGTTGTAAGATTAACAGAAAAATCATTCAATATAGCAAAAAAGAATTTTCCCTAGTAATTATGGAAAACACTCCAGTTTAAAGATATGATTCTCCTATATCTCTTCCACGTTTTAACTCTTTATCCCACTCATTGTCCAGGTTAGCACCTAAGATGTCAAATTGTTATAAAATAAAAAAGTATATAAATGTAACACTAGAAAGATAAGTATTTGTTTTCCAGTTGTATGTAATTCTTCATGACCTCATTTCAGGTTTTCTTGGCTTAGATACTAGGTTGGTTTACCATTTGCTTCTCTAGTTCATTTTTCAGATGAGGAAACTGAGGCATAGTTAAGTGACTTCCCAGAGCAATGTAACTAGTAAGTTTCTTAGATTATTTTTGAGTTAAGGAAAATAAGTCTTCCTGTCAAGTTCCAGTGCCCTGTGTTTCCTAACTGACCCTTATGTAAATAGAAACATTGTCAATGGGTTGTAATTCCAACTGCCTTAAGGAAATTGTATTTTTAAAAATCAATTGTTTTCTATTTTAAATTTTTTATTCATTTTGAAATTAAATACAAAATGCCAAAAAAGAACATTTTAATGTGTACAGCACAATATGGAGAAATGATTTAATATTAAACCATAAATGTATACTTCAGACTGCTTAATTTAAATAAAAAGCTATGTAATAAATTCTACTCATTGTTTTCAAAGCTACTCTACTTTTCTATATACTTTTAAGTTTTCTTTTGTTCTCTTCTGTAGACTTTTTCTCCTTCCCTCCCTATCCCATTCTAGACAATCAGAAATAAATGTATTGCTGATGTCAAATATAAATTTTGTTTGCTTTTCTTTCTTAAATAACAAATGTGAATCTTCCCTTTGTATCAAGATCATTGGATGTTACCAACACCTTAGAGGGGAAAGATTCATAAGATTTGTGGAGGTCTTCAGTGTCATTGATAAGACATAAAGGTCCTGAATTAAAAAGGGACATATCTCCTAATAAGAATTTCTACTTAATAGGAATGTCTAACACCCAACTCCAACCTCCCTTGATGGATAAGTCAGAAGTGGATAGTGGAATTTTATAAGAATCCCTCTCCAAGCCTCCATTTTGGTGGTCTAGTTTTCTAGCCAGGTCCCCTTCACCATGCCTGTATAATAAGCAAGTTTAGAGAAATTTTAATAGATGTGAATGTTAGCCTAATTCTCTGTTATAATTTCAACCCAAACACCCCCATATTTCTCAGATTCTCTTTGTTCTTTCTTGAGATATTGGTCCCTTCTTAGAATAAAATCTGAAGGTAAACACTATGTTTAATTTAAAACTTTAAGGTAAAACTTATGGAGGTTATCAGTATATCCATATATATAATATATATGGATATTCTGATACAGACATGTGCATATACATAAATATGCTTATAATTAAATGTCTAATACACAATCACATAAATGTATTTATATGTATACACACATATATGAATGTATATATATATATATATATATATATATATATATATATATATATATATATATATGTTACTGTTACTGGAGATCCAGAATGTTCCTGGAGACCCTGGTATAAAGGTGACATTGAAGGAACTCACACAAACATAGTCTCTTAGTCAAAGCATTTATTATATTAAAAAAAAAAACAGCAGGTCAAGCAGTGGGGATAAGTCGATTGACTTTGGAGAGGGAGACCTTTTTATACTAAAATTTGGGGCCTCATTTAGATAGTCATATATTAAGGTTTATGAGGTTCTCAAGATGAAAGGAGAGGGTTCAAAGAGCATTCCCAGGTATTATAGATAAAGAGCAAGGATATGCTTTCTCTAAGAATGACAGTTTCCTGCACTTGAGCCAATTTGCAAAACATGCTTATGAAATTATTCTCTATCTGGGATACCTTTTTACTCACAGGTCAAGTCAAGCACCTATAATTTCACAGCTAACCCAATCATATATACATACATATATGTAAAACCCTACTATCCATGCTTCTTTTTATCAGTTTCTTTCTCCGGTAGTGGACAGCATTTTCCTTCATAGGTCCTTTGTAGTTTGTTTCAATATTTGTGATTCTCAAGATAAATTAATCATTCAAAATTGTTCTCATAGCCAAATTTCTGTTACTGTGTACAACATTGTCTTCATGCTGCTCATTTCACTTTTCATTAAGGTTGGTTTTCCAATTTGGATGACTAAACTGATCCTAATCAGGGCTGAATGTCAGCTACTTAGGAGAATATATATATATATATATATATATATATATATATATATATATATATATGCTTGAATTTTTGTTTTTGTTTCCCCATGATAATATATTACCTGATACATAGAAGGCTTTTAATAAGCATTTACTGGTTGGATAACAGATATCTAGAATGATGAATGGAAAAGCATTTATTGCTTACTAGAGGCAAGCAAGGCCTGA
Source organism: Macrotis lagotis (assembly GCF_037893015.1). Taxonomy (NCBI): domain Eukaryota; kingdom Metazoa; phylum Chordata; class Mammalia; order Peramelemorphia; family Peramelidae; genus Macrotis; species Macrotis lagotis. The sequence goes on from NC_133659.1 coordinate 90,517,298, forward strand.
GCTAATTACTGGGGATATAAATAGAAAATTCAAGACAGTCTCTAGTCTTGCAAATTGGTCCAGAAAACACATAAAAGAAAATTTAGCTGTAGGACAGATGGCAATGCTTAAGGGTCATTAGTCTTTTAAAATTTCTAATGATAGCTCTAAGGAGTGGAAGGCAAAAAGTAGGGCAAATAATAAAGTTTTGAAGACCTTAGTAAGTAGGGGCAAGGAAGATTTTAAAGGTCTGATGGTCCTTCATTTAGTTGGTAGGAATAGTTTAGTTGTTGCTGTTTACTAGTTTCTTTGAAAAAAAAAAGAGTTCATATTTGAGTGAATGAATCCTTGGTGCTACATAATCTTCTTAAAAGATCCATTCTGAATGGATTCATAATGGATTACATTAATTGAATTCTAAGAGAATGATGTAAGTAGAATCATGTCATCATATACAGTAGAATATGTGAACCCTCACTATCATTAATCAATCTTCATTCTTTTGGGATTCTGTAAAAGACGACCTCAATGACATTGTTAACCAGCTGAAATGAAAATTTCTCATTCTTTCATGTGACAATTTTGGATATTAATACCAAAAGGTTAAGTTATCATCATAGTTGTACCTTTCTTAGAATGTAAGTTGATTTTAACAGCTACATATCCATGTTTACATACAATAGTCACAAATGATATATGCATGTGTCACACCTGCTCATGCAGGTACACATAATTATAACATCTTTTGACCTTTTCTATCTTATTCATAGCACTCACCCCCCGCCTCCTTCCTTTTGGTCCTTCTCTGGTTTGTCCAGTTCTGAATCTTTTATATCTCTTACTTTCCAAGCTAGTTTCCTAATGAGTTCACAATTCCCTGAGCAAGACCCCACTGCTACTAATAAAATACCTAATTGTTTTCAGAGCTCTGAGCTTCCCTGAGGCATGAAGTGTAGATGGAACCACAAGCCCAATGCACTGAATTAGTGAAAGTTGAAGGTAAAAATTTTCTGAGTTCTGGAAGTAATATAATATCTCACATTTAACTGCATATGAGCAGTAAGAATCCTTAAATCAACTCCCACAGTCACTGCTGAGTCAGGTTTCCTGAATTTACCTAAATCTCTTCTTGACATGACAAGCAAGTGAACTTGATTTTAGTGATGGGGTTTGGAGGGGGAGGGAGGTGCATGCTTTGCATCAACTGCTTGATGTCTGGATCTTTTTTCGAGAATGGAGGACAAACAACAATCTCAGTGAGTAGGTAAAGCAGCCCCACTGCTGGCCAGTTGGATTAAACGCCTCACTTTACCTTACCTCACTCTACTCATCTCAACCCACCTCATTTTACCTCCCTCTGCTCAGTCCAAAGGAATGAATTTTGAAAGTCATAGTGTGGACCCTCTTGCTGCCTCTCCTTCAATCATTAGGTTCCCCAGATATCTCTAGTTAAGTTGTTTCAAATAGAATGATCCTTGACTCTCTAAATGAATAACATTTATTCTTCTGGGACATGCTTCAAAATTGTAAAAAGTCTCTAAATATTATCTTTTGGTTGTTATTATTTTACTGCTTTATTTAAAAAGTAAAGTAGGGACACAGAATATTTTAACTGTTACCTTTAAAAAATACTGACTCAGAATAGAGCTGGGATTTTAAAAATTGCATACCTCTTTCCTTCCTAAGAGCACATCTAAGTCCAAACAGAGGCTCTGCCTTTCCTCAAATTCCCATCTATCCAACAGCATCATTACTTTTAACCATGAAATAACAAATTTAGTTTTATAAATGAAGTTTTATTCTCTAGGATCTTACCAAAAACCACTGGATGGATGATATTCTTACAAATGTCAACCCTCATACAAAATTCTGGGGGCATTTTATACAAAAAGGGCAAAGAATAATAATGACTGAGTCAATGAGATTTAACATTGATGACATGGTTTTACAGTATGATCCTCTCATATCTTATATTTGCTTCGAATTCCTATTGACAAGAATCCTACTTAGGCTGGAGAGTAAATGTTTACAAGTAACAATAAGATTGCTCTCTCCTCATTCAAGACATCTCTTATCTTGTTGCTTGTTGATACAGATAAATGAATCTATTGGTGCTATCACTGAGCTTTCAAGGCAATATTGACAGAAGCCAAGTCAACACTTTAGATGAAGGAGACAGGCCTTACATAGAAGACTGACATGTTTTACCCACTGAAATTTATAACTATTAGTTAAAAGTTAAGAAACTCATTTTTGATCATACATATATAGATCAGAAATTAAAGAATTCAGATTAGATATTATATTAGTTACAAATCTCAGTTGACCATGAGGAAAAAGGTTTCTATTGGAAAAAAACAAAAAGCTTTCATCAAGGATGTCCTTTACAAATATCATATCACATGAGCTGATGACAAGTATGTCACAATGGGAAACAAAATTTTAAAAGAAGCTAAAGTAAGTGGTGATTTCTCATAATGTGGAACATATTTTTTCTAATTTCTTAACCTTCCTAATCTTTCTGAAACTACTGATTGTCCCTTCCCACTCTAAAAATAACCAGTTTTAACAGGACTTTTGAAAGGATTCTGAAGGTTAGGAACTTAAGGGCAGTCATGTTTTATTGGGTATACTCTTTTCTTATACATGATATTTATAAAATTGCATTCATTTTCCTTTGAGACTTTAAGACAACTTAAATTGTCAACTAACAAGGAGTTACAAATGGATTCCCATGACCTTCTCTTAGGCCTGTAGTTCTGTAAATACTGAAAGTATTTATAGAACTTGCAGTGTTTTAGTAACAAACTCTCCTCATTTATGATAGTAGGTATATCCAGTCTGCAACATGCTCATTGAAGAGCTATAAAAAAAGAGTGAACTTGGTTAAGTATGGGAGTTTTAAAGTGTCTCAATCAACCAGAATTAAGTGTACCTTCATATTTCATCTTCCTTTTCCTTCTACTCATTTTCTTTCATTGTTTTCTCACTTTTTCCTGCTCTTTTCAGTTTCATTTCCTTGCTCTTTTTCCTTCCCTATCCTTTCTCTTTCTGCTCCAGTAATTTGTTCCCTACCAATATCTGTTCTGACTTTCTGTTCTGACATACCTTTATTCCTGGAAATTCTCTTTGGGATCTTTTCAAGTTGAAACAACCTGTTCACCCTATGTTCCAATTCCATTTTTCAGTTTCCTTTTGTGTATAATCTTCCCACGTTGGAATATAAGCATTGGCATATAAACAAATCTTAAATATTAAACAATTTCCTAAAACTGAGAAAATGGCGCATGAATCAGTTCCAATTACCCAGTAAGTACTTAGTAGGACTTTATTACTTTCCTTCTTTCCCTCTCCTTTCTCTTCATAGGACCTGGAGTCAAGAGGACCTGAGTTCAAATTCAGTCTTAGAGATTTGACAATTGTGAGACACTAGGCAAATTATTTCACATTGTGCTTTGCACATATTCGGAGTTTAATAAGTATTTTTTCCTTCCTTTCTTACTATAAACAAATTGAAACATTATCCTTTGATCCATATTCTTTTCAGGTTCTCAGGGAACAAGTTGAGGTAGATAATTCTGTGATTTTTCTACAGTAAACATAATCTAAAAGGGACTATACAAGATAGTAGAAAGATGTAACTATCACAGTGTGAGCAAACAATATTAATAAAACTTTCATCAGAGCAGTTAAAGGAGGTTGTGCAATGGGGAAAGGAATGTGGTCCCTTTAAAACCAGAAAGCAGAGGAATCTGATCCTATTTGAAATGGCTGCTAAGGGACCATTTGATACAAATTAATTAGTAAAATGCTTAGGAGTTAGAGATTTGATGGAAGGGGAAAATTTGGAACAAGTTCAGTTTAAAAGAAGAAACCACTGAATGGGAAAAGCACAATAATTAGGTTTTTAAACAGACTAGCAGTAGCACCATTACTCCTGAACATAGTTTTCTCTTTTGCTTCACCATAAGGCAAGAAAAAACACAGAAGTTTATTGAAGGGGCAAAGAGTTACTTATAAAGTCTGCTAAAAAGGCCCAACATAGCCATTTTCTCAGTGTTTTGTTAATAGCCATGTTTAAGATTTTTTAAAGAAAAAAAAATCCAAAGCTGGTCTGAATAAGAATGGGGTAGGTTTAGATGGTGGAGGGAACACACACATTAAAACACATACACACACACATACATAAGCACACACAGGGAGGGAGGGAGAGAGGGAGAGGGAGAGGGAGAGGGAGAGAGAGAGTGAGAGAGAGAGAGAGAGAGAAATGCCTGGAGGTTCTATCTCTAATTTGGGAGAGTTTCTAGGAGGAATTAAATCTCTTATTTGTTTTCATGAACCACAGCAACAATGGACCTGAAGCAAAGGCTATGACCAAAGGAACATTTTTCACATAGCCATAGTGTTCTCCAGAGGACTATACTTGAGTACTAAATGTAGTAATACCAGAATATCAGCAGATGAAATTTCTGATTGGGTTAAGAGACACAAATAAAGGAGTGTACAAAAACCACTCTAATATATGTGGGGTAGGGAGGATGCCAGAGAAGTCATGGTAAGATAGAGAGTTTAAGTAGGGGATAGGGATAGAGAAGATAATCTTGTGTGGTGATGACTATGACATTTTGTACCCTAAGATGCTATCTGGACCACTATATTGAATAATGAACCAATGCAAGAATAAATAATTATTTTCAATCTGCCAAAGGGACCCCCCAATTATAAATAGCTAAATAGAATTTAAATTCTGCTTAGACAGGATGTTACAATTATGGGGTTTTGTTTAGAATGCATTGGGTAAAATTCTTTGGGGCAGAAAGAAAGTGATGACTCTTTAAATTATTGCTGCATCCCTATCTTGTATATAGTTCTGCTTTCAGACATACTAGGGCACAAAAATTACAATTAAAATATTTTGTTGGTGTTGGAACAAAGACTGAAGCACATTTTTCATTATTATTATTATTATTATTATTTGGGGGGGTTGCAGGGCAAATGGGGCTGGGTGGCCTGCCTGGAGCCACATAGCAGGGGGATCTTTGGGTGTCTGAGGCTGGATTTGGACCCGGGTGCTCCTGGCTCAAGGGCCAATGCTCTATCCACCACCCAGCCACCCCTACTATTATTACTATTTTATTTTATTTTGGGTCTTTTTTGTTCTTTTTTCAGTTTTTGCAGGGCAGTGGGGTTGGGGTGGCTTTCATGTCACACAGCTGGGTGATTGCTGGGTGTATGGTGCTGGATATGGGCTTGGGTGCTCCTGGCTCCAGGGCTAGGGCTCCATCCATTGCACCACCTGGCCATACCTACAATTATTACTATTATTTTTTTCAATTTCAATTTTTTTCTCTCCCCTTTACTTGATCGCTCAAGTGAGTCTATATTTTGTGGGGGGGAGGGGTAGTCTGTTTACTCTTAAACAAGAATATTTTATTAATGTATAAAAATATTATTTGTACAAAAAGAGAATAAATAAATGTTAAAAAAAAGAAAAAAAGAAAAATATTTTGGGCAAGAAACAATGTAAATTTGAAAAAACTCAAATAGTAAAATATTCTTATTACTCATATACAAAATTCCTATTTTCAGAGATATAAAAATGTAATCCCCCTCAATACCAATCACAAGGGAAAGAGAATCAGTTTGTACCAACAATATGATGAGTTAAAGCATGGGACTGTTTAAAAGTTAAAAAAAATAATCTATCACCTATAAGATACTATATAGTTCTAAATATTTAAATAACAACCTTAATGCAACTTTTTTTTCCCCTAGACTAAGCATCCTAATTCATTCAGCCTTCCTGGGACATGGTTTCAAGTCCCTCTTAAACCTGGTTTTTTTCTTTAACATAAACTTCAGCTCATACCTTTCGGTATCCATCCATCCATCCATTCATCGATTCATAATAAATGTATTTTGAATATGATTCTGATTGATTAACAATGCAATTCCAATGCTAAAAAGCCATTTTTGCCAATTGTGTCTTCTTGTGCAAAGTTAATAATTAATATTTGTAAGAGAGAGATAACTGTGTTCTCATGTAGAAATAAATTTGAACATGGAACTTTGTAGGCAATGAAGGCAGTGTTTTCAAATTTTGAATTTTGATTTAAAAAAACACCACACAACTAAGTAATCTTGTAACTCAATACAAAGAGTTTCCATTTTTTATATGCTAATGAAACACAACTATGTATGCTAGTGAAACACAACTCCACTGGTTTGGCCTAATCACCCAGGAATGCATTTATTTATTAACTAACCTGGAGGTCTGAAATCTTCCTCATGGCTTCTGCTTTTAAAGCAGTGATGCAGGATTATATTTCCTGCCATCCTGTTTTAGTTCATCATTTTTAAATAGGCAATTAAGAGAACACCCTCATTAAATTGGTCCAGGGGACGACTAGGTGGCGCAGTTGATAGAGCACCGGCCCTGGAGTCAGGAGTACCTGAGTTCAAATCTAGTCTCAAACACTTAATAATTACCTAACTGTGTGGCCTTGGGCAAGCCACTTAACCCCACCAACTTGCAAAAAAAACCAAACCCTAAAAAAAAGAATTGGTCCAGATGTCCATTAAATTGGACTAGATTCTGTTGTCTGATAACAAGATAGTCAACTATTAATGTCACATTGGGACTCCTTGTCTAAAAACTCTATTATAAATTTGAACCTTGAATGGTTGTAGAGATTTGGATTAGGACCTTCCATGACCTACTGCATACAGATCTATACTATCAGCCTGTCTCTTAGGGCTAGGGAAACTAAGGATTTCACATATATACCAATTTCTGTTATCTGCTCTTCTCCCAAATCTACGTGTGTATGACAGAGTCACACCATAGGGAAAATATTGAATCCTCTAAATGACTCATCTTACTTTTAGGAACATTTTCAATGACTGCCTCCCAAATTTAGAGTGTTGTCTCCTCCTATATTCTTCCTAGGTTCCTCCATATTTCTGCTAAAGTCCCAACTTTCACAAAAAAGTTTTATCTAACCATCCTTCAACTTATTCTCTTACTTCTGAGGCTATTCCCCAATAAATTTTGCTTAACTTTTATATACATAATTATTTTCATATTATCTTCCCCTAACTGTTTTGTGAGCTTCTTGGAAGCAATGACTGGTTTTTTTTTTTTTTGTTTGTTTGTTTAGTTTTTAGGTTTTTTGCAAGGCAAATGGGGCTAAGTGGCTTGCCCAGGGCCACACAGCTAGGTAATTATTAAGTGTCTAAGGTCGGATTTGAACTCAGGTACTCCTGACTCCAGAGCCAGTGCTCTGTCAACTGCACCACCTGGCCACCCCACAATGACTGTTTTTGCCCTTTCTTTGTATTCCCATATAACACCATAACATAATTAAAAGCTATGGAAGTTGGTTTATGATTGCAGTTCCATTCCCAAATAATAATGCATGGGATGAGAACTACTCTAGTTGGGTTTTTTTTTAGGTTTTTGCAAGGCAAATGGGGTTAAGTGGCTTGCCCAAGGTCACACATCTAGGTAATTATTAAGTGTTTGAGACTGGATTTGAACCCAGGTACTCCTGACTCCAGGGCCGGTGCTTTATCCACTGCCACCTAGCTGCTCCTACTATAGTTGTTTTTGCATAATTATTACTATACAAAAGCCTCACAATCTGGGTTAACAAGGGATTCCAAAGTTGTGTAGGGCTCAGTCTCCATAAGAAACTGAGGTCCACAAATATGACATGATATGCCTAAAATATCACAACTGATTAACATTATCAATAAACTAGACATGTATTTTGGACTCTAAGCCACTATTTGTTTCTACTTCATCACATATTAATTCCTCATATCAGCTTTTGGTGACAAGCACAACCAGTAAAATAATCACCCCCTTTTTTTTTAAACTTATAAGTTTATAATGCTAGTCAGCTAGAACCTAGCTATCCTAACATTCAACCTATGGTCTTTCCTTCAGCCCACCACACACCTTACATAAATTTTTTATCAATGTTCTATATAATGTATAAAACAGATACTTTCCCCCCTTTCTCTCATGACTGCTGAGTTATTTATAACATGCCAATGACTGAGATGGACCTATGAGTAAGGTTCATTGTGCCCCAGCACCTTGATCTCAGTTACTATTCATCCAATTTAGTATTTTCTTTTCTTTTTTTCCTTTTATTCCCCTCTTAATTCCAGTGTCTACTTATTAGTCTTTGTCTTGTATCCTTGGAATATCCTGTATTATAATTCTTTAAAAATGCTATCTGATTTCTTTTTGTATTTTTTCAAAATGTGCTTGCATATATTAACAATCTTGGCAGCTCTTCCCAAATAGAAACTTTTTGTCTTTGTACCAAATTACCTTCAGAAAGAATGAAGACAAAACCTTCAATCAAAAGGACCAGACTCAGGAAATTATTTGAAACTCAGGTTTTTAAACTACTCTCTCCATTTTTGAAAGTAAAGGTGGAGACATTAACATTAGGTTATTTTTCTTGTTTTTATTTTGGTTTCTTAATGATTGGATGAGAACAAAAATATGACATGATGACAATGTAATTTGCCAACCTTGGTTTTCACTGACTTATAAATGTTCTTCCTATATAATTGTATTTAGAACTAGATAATATATTCCAGATGTAGTCTGACCAAACATGACATCACATGAGAGAAAATAGCATTTTTATAAGTTATCTGCTTCATATATGATGTAAAAATTAGACAAGTAGCTTTTGCCTAAAATCAACTAATATTTGATACTGAATATATTTATTACTTATAATATTTTGAGTTAAATTATGTAAGTGGTAACAAAATCAAATATCAACATGATGCATTTTTGAAAAATAACTATAACTCTCATTTATAACTATCTCTTTAAGCTTTGTAAAGCCAGTGATATTTACTTTCTCATTTCATTCTCACAGCAATCATTCCACATGTAATATTATCTCTACAAATGAGGAAATTTACCCTGAGAGTGATTAAGCGACTTGTCCAGCATCACACAGATAATAAATATTGGAGGGAGGATTTGAACTCAGATCTTTTTGATTCCAAGGCAATATATCTATTTCCTATACCATGGTGCCTTTCTTAATATACAATCATAAAAGAGAACTGCTGATTAGAATAATCAACACTGGCTTGCCTTCCCCAGGTTACACTTGGATTTTTTTCCATGCATTAATGTTGGCATATTGCTGCCAAAATCTAAGCATCATCATTGCAAAATAATGTTATTGAGTATTTTTCCCAGAAGGACTAAAGTAAAGCTATGAGAAAATATAGGAAATTATTACTGAATAAGCAAAAAAATTATAACATACATATAAATCTAAAAGATATTTCTTGATTAACAAACATGACTAAATCTGAAAGGATCACTTTGGTTCCAGTGGACATCTGTCTAATCTATTTTCACACAAAAGACATTAAAATTAATTATTTTTTTGTACAATGAGCTAATATTTGCAATTTCATATGAGTGAAAGAATTTCATTTTGAATTAATATCTGTAACATCTATAGCAATCACAGCAGTACCTTTAAATTTAGCTCTTAATTTTTAGATTCTCAATCAGGTTTAAAAATTTGTTAATTTAAAAAATCAATTAACACCAGTGTAACAGCTTTTCTAAGATTTCTAAATTCTAGGGAATTCCCATAAAAATACTATGGATATATCAAAATAATGTGGATTCAACCAACTTTCTCAAGTAATTCTGACTGCTCTTAAACTGACATAATTTGAGTTTCTACCCATTGCAGGCCACTGCTTCCATAATGTCACAACAATGTTTTCTTTGATAAGAAATGAATTGCAAATTCTTTCTTACCTTCAAGTACAATTTTCCTGGTTATGAAATTGTCTATTGGAGAAAAATAAGGGTTGGAACATTTTTTTAAAGTAATATCCTGCAGAAGTATTTCTAAAACAGAAATCATATCAATGGACATAGAACTCCAAATATAGGTGCCTAAGGCAGTGGTTATTTTTGCTGCATCACTGTTGACCTCTAACTTCAACTTTGGTTTATGTTGTTACACTAACATTGTGACATTAAGATCATTGGATTAGTAGAAACTTAGTGAGGTTAAGGAAGTTTCACCCTCAGGAATTTTTACATTGCTGAAAAGAATATTTTCTTATGTCAACTTTTTAAATAGAAATCACAAAAGACAGATTTTCTTTAAACTTGATATAAAGGGAGAAGACTTCTTAGAATAATTTAAAAAAGGGTTAAGCCTCTTTGTTAGGTATTAGTTACCCTTAAGAAAATGCTAAATGAACATTTGTCAGGCCTATGATATAATGAATTCATGTTAGTTGAACTAGATTATTTTTAATATTGCTTCTAATTCTGAGAATAATTCTGTGATGGTTCTGCTGTACTCTGACCTGATCAGATCACAATATGCCATTTAGTTATATATACCATGCAATTATATAGGAACAACACTCAAAATTTGGTGAATCACAAGACTGGCCTTAAAATGACCTTGAAATCATTCCTTTGTTAAGGTTCAAGTGAAAGAACTAAGGTCAATTAAACTAGACTGAGATCAATTTATCTTGACTATTAGTGTCAAACTCAAATAGAAATTGGAACCACTAAGCCATACATAAAGAGCCTTGCTAGGTATATATTGATTTAGAAAGCCACATGTTAACAAGATTCATGTTCTATTTTATTTTTATTTATTTTGTTAAACATTTTCCAATTACATTTTAATCTAGTTTGGGTCCCACTTGGGAGTTTTGTGGGCTCCATTGTGATTCATGAGCTACATGTTTAACACCTCTGCTCTAGACAAAAGAAAATTTATTAGAGATACATGGAAACTATCTTTGAGTATATTAAGAGTTGTCATATGGAAGAGGTATTAATTTTCATCTCTTTGACCCCAAAGGGAAGAACTTTCTTTTGGAGGAACAAAGTTATATTTCCATTAAGCAAGGCAAATTTCTTTAGCTACTCTTCTGAGGTTTTTATTCATACCCCTAAAAGTCATTCATATATCTTCTCTCCCTTCATCAACATTATTACTAAAAGTATAATACATGGCAAGAATATATTTGTGAATCACTATAGAAAGACTTCCAACCAGGCTGGCATTGATCTATTAATTACTGTTCTTTAGGTCTGGCAGTTTAATCAGTTCCAAATCCCTCTAACTATACCATCATTCAATCCATCTACAAAGGAATCATGAAAGACTTTGTCAAATGCCATACTGAAACTCGGGCTTATTATATCAAATCCATGAACTTGATTGACAATAGCTTAGTAACACTCTTAAAGAGGAAATTAGATTAGTCTAGAATTTTTTTTGTCCCTTAATGGATCTTGCTGGTTGAAAGAGTTTGTCAATTTTCATTCTAAATCTTCATAAACTATCACTTTTAATAGTCTGTTCTGATGTCAGTTGGGCATGGAACTTAAATTCCTTGGCTTATAATTTCAAAAAATTTGGCTTATAACTTCAGTTACAAAATAATGCAATAGTTTCTGATCTGTGAATCACAAGAACACAGAATTTCAGAGTTAGTGATCTTCTAATACAAACTGACATTGAAAAAGAATGTTTTTGCATCATATTTAAGTAGTGACCATTATGTTTAGATATCTCCAGGGAGAAGACCATTAACTCCTGAAGTAGTCCATTCTACTTTTGAAATCTCTTCCATAAGACTACTTCAAATGCCCAAGACTTCTCCTGGTTAAATATGCTAAATTCTTCCTATCTATACTCATAAATCACTGCCTTGTTGCTTCAGGGATCTGTTTTGAAGTTAATAAGGTTTTACTGAAGTTTGAAAGGTCATAGTAGTTATGACAACTGTTGCGATCTACTACAGAAGGAAATGATAGATACTTCCAATATTTTTTTCCAAAGACATTTCGTGGTCTGTATGGAAATGATAAAAGAGATGAGACTGGAAGATGAGCTGCTCAGGTCAGAAGTACCCAATATGCTACTTTGGAAGAGCAAAGCACAGTTACACAGAACTCCAGTACTAATAGTGTAGTTATATATATATATATATATATATATATATATATATATATATATATATATATATATATATATATGTATATATGTATATATACATATATATACGTATATATATATATGTATATATACATATATATATATATATATATATATGTATGTATGTATGTAGTAATTGCCAATCAGAATTTCCTTGAAGGAATGGAGAAGCCCTCTTGGTCAATAAAAAAGTGAGAAAAGCACCTGGGGCAAAAAATGATAAAGTGAATCCAAAGTAAACCACTCAGCATTACAGTAATACAAGTTAATGCTCCAACTACTAATGTCAAAAACCAGAATTGGTAAGTTTTATGAACATTTACACATCTTCTAGACATAACACACAAATAAACAAAAGATGTTATCCATCAACGTGGATTGAAATACTAAAATAAGAAATAAAAAGTTATTAGAATAAAAGGCAAATTCAGTCTTGTAGTGCAAAATGAAACAAGATATTTTTCGTTTTGATAATTTGTTGGCCATAGCAAATAGTCTTTTGCAAAATCTGAAAAGGCAACTTCACATATGGCCATCCTCAGATAGTTAACAATAAAATCAGTCTGATTATATGCTTTGCAACCAAAGGTGAAAAAGTCAATACACTCAGTTAAAATAAAATCTGAAGCTAACGGTGGCTCAGATAATGTACTTACTACAAATTCAGAATTATTGGAGAAAGTAGAAAAATCATCAGACTATTTAGATATGATCTAAACAACATTCCTTAAGAATATGAAAACGCACTGATGAATAGATATAAGAAATTTGATCTAGTAGATTGTCTGAAGAATTATGGACAGAGCTTCACAATATTTTACAGGAGACAGCAACAAAAAACATTCCAAAGAAAAAGAACAAGAAAATAATGTTTGAAAATTTAGAAATTTATAAATAGGTAAGAAAAGAAGAAAAGTTAAAGGTCTAGAATAAAAGGAAAGACATTCAACTGCATGAAGAATTACAGAGAAAAACAATGAAAGATGAAGCTTTCTTAAATAAACAATCTGAAGAAATAGAAGTGAATAATAGAAAGTATAAGTTTTCTTCAAGAAAATTAATATAAATCAAGGGAATGTTTCTTGCAAAAAGTCAAGATAAAAGACCAAAATGATGGGTGCTTAACAAAAGTAGTAGGGTTTAAGAAGAAGGGGCAAGAATATACAGAAAAAATTATGCAAGAAAGATCTTAGCATCCGAATAACCATAATGTGTCATTAGTCGTCTAGAACCAAACTTCTTGGACATTGAAGTCTATGTGAGCCTTTGGCAACATTGTTAACAATAAGACTAGGGAAGTGACAGAATTATGGCTGGACAGTTTAAAATCCTAAAAGATGAAGCTATTAAAGTGCTGCCTTCAATAAACTAGCAAATTTATTTGGAAAATTTAGCAATGGACAGTAAATTCAAAAAGATCAAATTATATCCCATTCTCTAAAGAAAGACAATATCAAAGAATGTTCAAATTACTGAATAATTTCATTCATTTCTTATACCAGCCATGTTATACTTAAAATTCTCCAATATGTGAACATAGAATTACAGGGGAAAACAGACTGGCTTTTTTAAGAGGCAGAGAAACTAGAGATCAAATTGCAAACATTTGATGGATTATGGAGCAAGCAAGGGAGTTCCAGAAAAAAAATCTACTGCTTCATTGACTTTACTAATGTCTTTGTATGAATTATAACAAAATGTGACAAGTCTTCAAAGTAATGATAGTACTGGATCATCTTATTTGTTTTAGAACCTGTATGTTTGTCAAAAAGCAACAGTCAGAATAAAAAAATGGAACAACTGGTTGGTTTAAGTTTGCAAAAGGAGTAAGGTAAGACTGTTTATTAATATTAAAAAATAACAACAAATTATATTCGGGGGTCAGAATGAGGTAAGTGAAAAAAAAACTTAACCATAGTTTTTGAGAATAATTTAACTTTACTGGTTAGGAGCTTAACATATTCACATTTTTAGGCTTGGATGGTTTTAATTCTATTCTATCCCTGCTGAAAAAAACCTTTAAGGTATCCTCTCATATTATCTTCTATCTTTTTGAAAGTTTATTTTTTTGTTTTTACATCCCAGTAAATTTCAGATATATTTTTTTCCATCTTTATGTTTGTGGGACTACATTATTGTATATCTTGCTTTCTCATTTCTTTTTTTCCCCTCATAGGTAGTAAGAGGATGGTTGTGTCCTTCTTTCACTCTGAGATGAAATTCATATTTAATTTAATATACATATGTGATGAAAGAAATATAGGAGGTCTCATTTTTTTGTGGTGGAGGAGAAAAGGAGTTAAGGAGAAAGAAAATTTTGTTTTAAAATATCATTTGGGATATCTATAAGCAATCACTAATAATGCCTAATATGTTGTGATACAAGTCTAGAGCTCAGAAACACCCTGGATTATAGAGTAAAGGGATGTATAGATAAATAGCTCTGTTATCTTTATAGAGATTCCTAAAATAGAGTATAGAGAAGGAAAAGTTCATTCATTAGATTAATGGAGTATGTCTACTGTTAGGAATTTTGATGATTGATGATCCACCAAAGAAAATAGAATCATGTGAATAACGTCATTGATCCTCTCTACAACTGTGAATGCTGCTGTTTTCATTTCCATTTACAAATGAATAAATTGAGGCTTATAATTTTTAAGTAACTTGCCTAGAAACATAGTTAATAAACAAGGGTCAAAGATCAGATTTAATTCTTCCTGATACTAAGTCCAGCACTTTAAAAAAAAATAGCATTCTGCTTTTTGGTATATTATTTGTAACAAATGTAACAATGAGTAGGCTTTCAAGACAGCATTTGAAATATTTTACCTTAAGGGTTTTGCTAAGGTGAGAGGTTGTGCAATTGCAAAGGGTTTGGGAATCAGTGATCTAAAACTTAATAATTACTGTGTGCATTTTCTTTAGATTCTATCTAGATGTTCTCTAATTCATTTTAGTTTCCAGGGCAAAAAGTCATGTTATTACTTTGATAAAAAGCATAAGAAAATTTAAAAACAGAGGTTGGAATCCCTTATCCAGTTGGTATAGGGTACACTAAGGAGCTGGTCCCTTTATGAGCAGGGCATGCCTTAAAGCAGATTCAGAGTGTCAGAATGCTGAACAAACAAGTCTTCTCCAACCTCTGGATGCTTCATGTGGACCTGGTCTGACCCTCAACTGAGAACTCATTCACTCTAGAAATATGCTTAATTTCCAAGTGAATGATTTCTGAACTACTCTTTTCTAACCATTTCATCTCAACTCATTGCCAGGCTGTTCTGGATTGACTTCTTTAAGGAAAAGACATCAACTTTGAACCAGATCATACTTTTGTCTGGTCCATGGCATACTAGTTTTATATTGCTCTCTATTTATACTCTATTCTTGTCAAATTCAAAGGACTTTTTTTTTAATTAGGCATTAGTATCTTAAATCTAAAGTTTCATTTAACAGTGTTTTCAGCCAGCTAAGAGGTTATTTTAACAATTTTTAGGATTTTTTTGCAAGGCAAATGAGATGAAGTGGCTTGCCCAAGGTCACACAGCTAGGTAATTATTAAATGTCTGAGGCCATTTGAACTCAGGTACTCCTGACTCCAGGGTCAATGCTCTATCCACTGTGCCACCTAGCTGCCCCATCTATACTTATTTTTAAGGGATTCTAGACAATTATTTATTTTTCACTAAGTTTATAAGCTTACTATGGCTTCGCACTGTGGTAAAGCCTGGGATTTGCAATGAAAGGAAAAAGCTATTCCTGTCTTCAAAAAGTTTATATTATTTTTAAAAATTTATTTTAAATGTATAGAATAAAGCTTGTCCATAATATAATAAAAATATAATTACATGTGGAATTATAAATCTATAATGTACAACTATTCCTTTAATTATATCATGAGATTATAAAATAAATTTTTCCCTTTTCTTTTTTTCTTCCCCTTCCCAATACCATGACTACCATTAAACACAAAGAGGTGTATACATATACACACATATGTAAAATTATTCTATTTATACTTTTATTTATCAGTTCTTTCTCTGTATTAATTTGTATCTTTCCCTATATGTTCTTGCTTGTTTGTAAATTTATAATAGTCAAAATTAGTCACTCAGATGTTCTTAAAACAATATTTATATTTCTGTATATAATGTTCTCTTGATTCTGCTCCCTTCACTTTTCACCATTTTGCTCATCTTGCCATTCTAAGATCATTGAGTTCATCATTTTTTATACCACAATAGTATTCCATTACAGCTATATACCACAGTTTATATAGCTATTCACTAATTAATGGGAATTCCTGCAGTTTATAGTTTTTTTGCCATTACAAAAAGAGTTGTTACAAACATCCCATTCACATTCAAAGCTATAATTGCTATTTATGAATTTCTCTCCTTATTTTTATCATTTTCTTTCTTTATTTCTATTTCCCTAGTTTTGTAATCTTGTTGTCTCTTCCAACTTTTTCAGTTCCAATCCACATATCCCTCCGTAAGTCCCTCACCTATCATCTCTTCCCCATAGCCTTCCAAAACCAGAGCTTACACTATAATGAGAGAGATGTGAATTTTAGTAATTATATAATACATCTTATAAATTTTGGTCCTTTCATCTTTAGGACCATTTATACCAAATTTCCAAGTTTTTCTTTGTGGTCTTAATTCACCTAGTGCACCTTTACATTGGTTCCATATAAAACTTACTATAATGACTAGAAGGGGCAGCTATGGGGAATAGTTAGGGGGGGAAAAATAAGATAGATTTTTAACACAAAGGTGAAAATAACTATCCCTATTTATAGGGTGAGGGGAGCCAGACCTTGAAAGAACTGTTTGCTAGTAACTGACAAACATAAAAATAAATTCCCTTCTATGGGAATGGATAAAGGTGATCAGAAACTGGCCCCTGCATTCACTCACTTAATATCTAGAAAGTTGCTTTCCAGAACTCATCCAATTGCAAGGAAATTGATTAATCTTTACTGAAACGTAATTCATCTGCTAAAAACTGGAGGCTAATGATTTGATTGATTTAAAAAAATTAAACATAATAATAGTAATTAAAATGATAATAATTAGTATTTGCATATGATTTTAAGGTTTACAGTGCTATCCTTATGTTTTCTCATTTTATCTTCACAATATTTTCCTCATTTTAATGATGAGGAAAATGAGACTAAGACAGATCAAATTACTGGTTAAATGACTATCTTAATATCACCCCAATTGTACCATAATTCATATTTTGTCTGTGATATAACCCCCAAGACTGATTAGGAACTGAAGTCCTAGATGTAGCTGTAGCCAACAATTTCCCAAATGTTGTTTGTGCATACTATGCACCTTCCCTTTAGTGTTGGCACAGTTTGATGAATGGGCATGGTGAAATTCTAATTAGTTTAGATGGGATTTTCTCAATGTGAGGTGAAGTCTGGGTTGTGGGTGATGAATCCATTTGTTTAAGGTATTTTATTACTTACTTTTAATTCTGTGTTATCTTATGGAAGCAGATTCCATGCATCAGGTGAGTTTTATGCATCCAATAAATAAGCAAGCTAATGTTTATTAGACATCATGATTGTGGTTGTCATTCAATTTAAACCATGTTACCTTCGATTGAGCATAATGGGCTTTATGCGTAGAGAATTGTATTGTATGTGGGGAGTTAATTTATCAGTTAGTACTCTTCTATAGGCCTTTCAAGAGCCCTACTATTATGAAGCCTCTACATCTTAATTTTGTATAATTGCCAAAAAATGCTTGCTCATTTAAAAGAGGCAATTTTCATTCTCATTTCTGTCATTTGTTCCTAATAACATAAGTATAGATAACTAATTATAAATTTAATTTAAATATATTGAATTGTAGCCTCATTTTGCAAATAAGGATTGAAAAGTGGTTTTATCCCTCTCTTGGAAAAGCTGTAACTAAAATTGCAAAATTATAAAATATTTGCATATCTGGATAGCTCACATAGAAACATTTTGGTATCTTTGCTGA